>NC_064634.1:481051518-481361240 GCF_023864275.1 Schistocerca cancellata
GTCAGTGGTGGACACGAGAGTATACAGACGCAAGTAGACCAATCTCCGGAAGACCGCCACGTGGCAATACCGAGACGGAAATCCAGGCATTTTTGCATGCTTGCATTCAACATTCTAGCGGTTACACCAGTTATTAATGTGCCGGCATTTCACATCTGCAATGACTTATCTCACACTTTATTCAATCTGTATATTGAGCAAGCAGTAAAAGGAACCAAAGAAATATATGAAGTTGGAACTAAACTCTAGGGAGAAGAAATAAAGACTTTGAGGTTTGCCGATGACATTGTAATTTTGTCAGAAACAGCAATAGACTTGGAAGAGCAGTTGAATGAACAGACAGTGTCTTGAAAGGATCATATAAATCGAGCATATAAGACGAACATCAAGAAAAGCAAAACGAGGATAATGGAACGTACTAGAATTAAATCAGGTGATGCTGAGAGGATGAGGAAATGAAACACATAAAACAGTAGATGACTTTTGCTGTTTGTGTAGCAAAATAACTGACGATGGTCGAAGTAGAGAGGATATAAAGTGTAGACTGGCTATGGTAAGAAAAGCGTTTCTAAAGAAGTGAAATTTGTTAACATCGAGTACAAATGTAAGTGTCAGCAAGTTATTTCTGAAACTATTTGTATTGAGTACAGCAATGTAACATAGACATGAACGATAAACACTTTAGACAAGAAGAGAATAAAAGCTTTTGAAATGGTGCTATAGAAGAACGCTGAAGATTAGATTGGCAGATCACGTAACGAATGAGTAGATACTGACTACAGTTGGGTAGAATATGTGCCAGAACTTGACTAGAAGAAGAACTCAGTTGGCAGAACATATTCTGAGGTATCACCAATTTAGTTCTGCGGGGAAGCGTGGGTGGTAAAAGTCTTAGAGAGAGACCAGCAGATGAATACAGCTAGCAAATCCAGAACACCGTAGGTTGCAGTAGTTAGTCGGAGATGAAAGGCTTGCACAGGATAGAGTAGCGTGAACATCTGCATCAAACAAGTCTTCTGACTGAAGAACACAACAACATCGGTCGCTTATATTACCCTGTGATCTTGCGATGTTAATCACTTAAATCACTAGGCAAATGTATTCGCGAAGTTTCATAACTCCACTTCAATTGCCTTAGGCGCTGTGATTTTTTTCCCGTCGCTGTATGCTTAAGGAAAAATTACAGTTTACTCGCCAATGTGAGGAGAATGACACTTTACGTTTTGTGGATCTTCAACTGACCGCAAAAAGTAATAAATTCGCTTTGATATTTACCAAAAGCATACCACGACGAATCTTGTTATATACAGGCACTCTTGTCACCCAATGAAACATGAATCCGCAGCATTCCGAGCAATGTTAAATCGTATGTATGAAGTGCCACTTTCCTAGCGAAGCTCATAAGACTGAGTATCAAGCTTTACAATGCACTGTGCATCAAAACTGTTATGATCTACAATTTGCTAACGGACGTACATTAAAAAAATGGAAAGTGTTCTTTCAAATAGCGGATCAGAGACAGATCTTATAACGCTTAGGCCAGCCGATGAGACAAAGGAACGCTCTATTTTTAGCAGCATATGTCTACCAAATCTGTGTGCACTATCGGAAAAAATAGGCAGACGTATGTAACCTAAGAACATCGTTCCAGCTTTTACTTCTTCCGATCTAGGTAGTAAACTTAAACGCAAGGAAAAAGCTGTAGTAAATGAATATACTGCATTACAAGCAACAGTTGCCCTAAAAATGTACCGGGTGATCAAAAAGTCAGTATAAATTTGAAAACTGAGAAAATCACGGAATAATGTAGATAGAGAGGTACAAATTGACACACATGCTTCGAATGACATGGGGTTTTATTAGAACTAAAAAAATACGAAAGCTCAAAAAATGTCCGACATATGGCGCTTCATCTGATCAGAATAGCAATAATTAGCATAACAAAGTAAGACAAAGCAAAGATGATGTTCTTTACAGGAAATGCTCAATATGTCCACCATCATTCATCAACAATAGCTGTAGTCGAGGAATAATGTTGTGAACAGTACTATAAAGCATGTCCGGAGTTGTGGTGAGGCACTGGCGTCGGATGTTGTCTTTCAGCATCCCTAGAGATGTCGGTCGATCACGATACGCTTGCGACTTCAGGTAACCCCAAAGCCAGTAATCACGCGTCTAGCAATATGGGGTGGAGCGCCTGGTTCTAACAAAACCCCATGTCATTCCAAGCATGTGTGTCAATTTTTACCTCTCTATCTACATTATTCCGTCGTTTATTAACTTTTCAAATTTATAATGACTTTTTGATCACCCGGAATAGGGCGATACGATAATGGAGTGCCTGTGTTGTTAAGAATAACGATCCAATGTTCCTTCCGACATCCTTGGATATCCGAAGGGACATTGTATCGTCATTCTTGGGGTGCATTTACACTTTTTGCGACTTCCCGTGAGCAGTAGGGGCGTGCGGCTGTTGCAAGTAGAGGCAAGGAAACGGATGCAGCGGTGCGAAGTTGCGTATGCTTTTGGCACTCGCCTGCGTTAGCACCAAGGCTGATTGGGTTCGTGGAGTATTATCGCACCTTTCCTTTTTGTGGTTAGTCAATTCTGTCGATTATAAATACAGAATTAAGAGAAACGATTGTCTTCATCTCCTGACAAGTAAGTACAACATGCAAACAACCAAGGCAGCCCTGAGCAAGACAAAAAAGGCTTCGTTCCTACTTCCGTCGCGTACATAACGAACACACATCAATGAAGAAGAGCCCTTGACCTGCCAAAGACGTTCTGATTCCTCTACGAGCCGCTTTCCTTCATTCTCGATGGAGGAGAGATAAGCCCCGGCAGGGAAACTTTCACAATTACATCGGAGAGAGATGTAACTTTTCACCATTGCAAAACTAAATGCTTCCTGTCCAAAGCCAACAATGTCGAACCTCCTCCATAATCTCAAAATCAAGTTTAGTTAACAACCATTCTTCTCTCTCTCTGTCTCTCTCTCTCTCTCTCTCTCTCTCTCTCTTTCTTTTAGAATTCTTTTAGAATTTGTTGAGAGTAAGTGAAAAGTCAAAAAAGGAACTGCAATGAGTGAAAGACTAGTTTTAGACAAGTAACGATACACAAATTTGTCTTCCCAGACGATACGTCCGTAATCAGGAGTAAAGTAATTCATCAACTTTTCTCGGAAAGGTCTTGCGTCAGAAAAAGCGTTTCATAGAGTTCCCTGGAGACCTACAGGTCCCATGTCACTCCCAATATGTGTTATCCATTTTCCTGGTTTTATTCTTCTCTCTCCGGTAGTTTCACTATCGGTGTATCAAGGAGGGCAGTATAGACGTGATGAAGCTATGCTTCTTCGAAGGAAGTTATATGAATAAGAAACTCAACTGTCTCAGTTCTCACATTAATTGGTTTCATAAAAATTATCCATACAGATGCTAAAATGCCAAACGTGTTTTCCACTACACGCCGTGCACTTTACAGTCTGTAACTGTATACACGACACGGAGATCTTAAGTACAATTCACCTAGCAATGTTTTCATTACGTGGGTTGATAACAGAAAGGCATAATCTGCGATAAACACATATGGTGTTAGTACTTCCTGGGACATTCTCTTTCTCAGGAATGTTTAACTTTCCAACTTCAACAGCGGCGTATAATGACGT
The DNA here is from genome assembly GCF_023864275.1 of Schistocerca cancellata. Lineage (NCBI taxonomy): Eukaryota > Metazoa > Arthropoda > Insecta > Orthoptera > Acrididae > Schistocerca > Schistocerca cancellata. Next base: position 481,055,186 of record NC_064634.1, read on the forward strand.
CTGGAGAAATACCCCACTGTCAGAAGATGTCTGGCCCGGAATACCTAAGCTTATGTACCGAAATAAATAGTTTGCGTCGAAGAGAACAAAGAAAACGACAATGTGACACTGAAATTTTGCTGATAGTATAAATATCTGTTTCCATTGCTGTATGGGCACACTAGAGCCACATGTTTGCTGCCCAAAACCCCAAACAGTGTGGGAAACTCCACCTCATTTTAAAATCACGCATGACATCCAACCACTCTTTCCTAGAGCTTGGAAGCTGAGATACAACTGTGCTGACATATCAGCAAATGGAAGTACGTTATTCTTTCAGCAGAAATAACAACATATTTGCATATTCTTAAACGTAAAAGTTAAGCATCAGCCTATTTTCCAGAGAAAGAAACGTTAAGTGGCCGTCAACTTGCCTTAATGAAACTTTTGGGGGATTTCGCCAGAGCGTGGCAAATGTCTGGTATTACGTTACATATCGATGCAGTAGATATCGTGAACTGGAACATCAAACTGGTGCAACTGTCACCAGTAGCAAGAAACTGAAGTGTCACAGCAAATCTTGGGGCTGTTGATACAGCGTCCCTGTATTTCGTACTCTCCTTTAATATCAGTGGTCGAACAAGACCTGGGAATCACTCCATGACATACGAGTGAAGTTGTTAAACATCGCCGGCCGGGGTGGCCGAGCGGTTCTAGGCGCTTCAGTCTTGAACCGCGAGACCGCTACGGTCGCAGGTACGAATCCTGCTTCGGGCATGGATGTGTGATGTCCTTAGGTTAGTTAGGCTTAAGTAGTTTTAAGTTCTAGGGGACTGATGACCTCTGAAGATAAGTCCCATAGTGCCATTTCTTTTTGTTAAACATCACACAACTTGCCGTCTTTATTTTTTCCACCACACTCACACATACATTACGAGGTAAAAGGTATTCGTCAACCCAGCAATTGCGTTAATTTCCGCGATTCCATGGTTTTCTCAAACCTGGTAGCAGAGCAGACATCTTGTCATTCCAATAGCATACGTGGTCTCTCCAGATGTAAATCGAACCACGAATGTGCACATGTTCACATGAATTTTCAATGTGTGTGGCTTACAGTAAGACCACCTGGCAACAGGACCTTTCCAGCATTTTACATTTATTGTACGTGAAGTTAACCGCAGAAAATTACTTTTTCAAAACAGTTTAATGGGATTACCAAATTTCTGGAGAAAACAGGTTTTGAAGTTTTTCGAGGAAATTTAATTCACTGAAGTGAATGCCACATACGTAACCGGGAACGTAGCTTGCTTGGTATTGTTCTAGAATGGTAAGTTGATAACCCATGGACCGCGGGTTCAAATCTACGTGAGGTCTTAATTTTTTTCTTTTCTCTTCCGTTCGTTTCTAATACCTGCATCCTTTTATAAGAAATTCGTCAAATATGTGGTAATTAACAAATATCTAAGCGTAATTTTTATGAGAAATGCATATCTTCTTGTTTTTAATCATACATCAAACACAAAATTCCAGTTCTAATTACAAATATAAATTCTTAGCTATCTGAATTATATAAAAGATTGTTCATAACGATTGGTTACATTAAAAAGTTTTAAATTGATTAAAAATCTAGCAATTATCTTTGCAGTGAGCTCTGGAATTTTGCGTTTCGAATGTAATTAGAAACATGAAGATATGCAGTTTCCATAAAAACAATTATATATTTATGGGTAACGGCATATGTTTGATGAATTTTATGTAACATTATGTAGGTATTCAAAATTAACGAAAAAATTCCTTTTAAGAACTATGTATTTAATCCTGGCGCTATAGACATGAAAGTTTCGCTTATTAACAACATTCAAAAATACTCTTCTCTTTGTGTTCTACTATTTCCAAAAACTCGCTTTGGTATAACTATTTATGAGCGACTTGGATGTTACGAATAATTCACTATAGATGTGCCGTTGTGGGCACAGGTGGAAATGAGTATGATATATACCATCCATTTTCTTAAGATCAGAAACAGATATAGTCTTCCTTCCAAGGCTAAAGAAAAATTCAAAATGTAAGCTGCATGTGATACACAGCAATAAATGACCTTACATGCACTAAATGTGAACTCATAGTGGCTCCTTTTTTTCACTGAAAACTATTCAAATTCCGTGTTGTGGCTTACATATCCCAAAATATGACAAGAGCTACGACTATTAACGAAGAGATAGGCAGTTCATCACGAAGCTGATGTACAAGGCTATGAATAACAAAATATTCAAAATTTTTAATCCAGTAGTTTCTGTAATATCGTCTCAGAGAGATTTTATAGTTGACCACGTGTGGGCGCCATCGTTCTGCCAGCGTAGCATGCCGACGCGGGCAAAGAATTCTGCTGTGAATGGTAGCACGCGCGCACATCAGCTGAGAGAGAGGCGTGCGCCTACACGCTTGCCTCTACTTCCGTGTGGGACAGGCCGCAAGGCGCACAAGTGTAAATCCACCTTTAACAACAAAGGAATTGCAGTGTCGTATTTATTAGCCGATACGGGAATTACACAATGTCTGTATGAGTACAGGTTATGAAGCAGGAAAGACGATATATCGGAGTTTGGATCTGGCCGTGAGTCGTGGACTAAGAGCCAAACTGCTTAAGGCGACGACTTGCGTAAAGAAGGAAATCCGGGTTCGAGTCCCGGTCGGGCACAAATTTTCATGGTTGTTCCTTTCGCAACTGCGAATACATTTTATGTTAATATGTAGGGGAAACCGGTAGGTCATTTCACAAAGGATTTCAAGGACATCTTCACTCAAATAAATCACGATTTGTATTAAGAATGCACTTACACAAAGCGGGACACAGCATCCCAAGCCGTTCAGAAAATTTAAAAATACTCTATAATAGAGGATAAAAGCGAAAGTTTGAATATATTAAAGCAGAAATTTTTGGATATGGAAAAGGAAATGAAACAGTGAAAATCAGTTGCTATCAAAAGGTACTATAGCATCATGGCAAATTCTGATTGTTTATACGTTTAAGTATTACTGCATAACAGAATTCATTATTAAACTGCTTTGTAAGAGTGCGTCCCAGTCCTCACAGTGATGTGTACATGAAATCACATCATCCACAAAATAGTTACCGTTCTGTCTGCCTCTTTTTAACGCGCTTAAGCGGGCCGCTTCTACCCTTCCCAATATCGGTATGTCCTGCCGTCACACCACTAAGAAAGCACCAACTATTACCATCGCACACAGTAAACTGCATTGCGTCCCGACTAATCACGTCAGTAGTGACTATTTCATAGCCGACGCGACTCTTTTTTATTAAAAAAAATTCTGTTGCGTCCTCTCGATATAAAATATTTTTTGCTTCTTACGATGCAGGCCAATCTTAAAACAAGGCTCTATCCTACGTGGTCCACCCGCCAGCAATTTTAACGAAATTAATGGACAATGTCTTTGCCATCCTTCATTCGCCAATGTAACGCAGAAATATCTCGACTAGGAGCGATAGGTACATCATGGCCTTTTCTCCTTGTAAGTATATTTTAGATAATACCCTTACCTTAATTTTAATAATCCACAAAGTTGAGACGTTGTGTATTACCGGTACTCTTTACTATGTAGGTTCAACGTGATGATGCGGCTTTGTGTATCAATAAGCCAATAATTTTACCAGATATCAGCGGAGTTGTTATTAACATCGTGCCCTCAACAGCAGCGGATGCCTCGAATGTAACATTCCAGTGATGTAAACAGCGCTACTGATTTTGTAGTGTATCAGTGCTACGGATATAGATGTCCTCTGACTACGCCCCACATGTTCCAATGGTACTTTTAACTGTTATCAAGCATTTGCTCTTTATCCTAATCCTAATACTTCCACTCCGAATCGCGCAATCTTTCACTTTCCCGAATGTCCACCAACGTTCTGGAAAGTTCCTTCGGTTTTACGTGTTTTTACAAAACAGAATTAAAAAATAAAATTAAAACGTTTATAATAGTGTGTGTAAAATATACAAACGTTGTAGTGAGATATCTGAACTAGTGCTAAGAATTCCTACACAAACTGAAAACCGTGCACCACAGGCTATCCTTCTGGCCTATATTCCAAGTCATAACATGCTACACACTCCTTCTTTAAGGAATCTACCTCCGTTTTAAGGAAACCTTGTTTTCCACGTCTCTCAACGTTTATGACATAATATCTAGTCAACTATGTGGGGTACTACGATACAATTTTGAAGATGTTTCGGTGGCACATGCGGATACTGACAGCGAAATGTGAGAAGTAATGGACTAAAATGTCATGGCCTGAGGCTGAAATGTGACTGTATGAACAGAAAAAATGTAGTAAAAGATAAAGTTTCATTAATTATTTGGGGGGTGGGGGGGTGGGAGGGCGTCAGCGTCAGAAGTTATGAAAACGTTTTAAATTATTAATGAAGTTTGTTGGTAATTACTAATTCTGTCTCAAATGCTGGATGAATATAAACTGGTTAATTCGTATGACGTTAGTTTCGGCGACTCAGGACATATGTACACAGCTTCCAACTTTAAAACTGTACTAACTGTGTTAAACCCATAACGCAGTATCAACCTCTTAGTGAGAATATTATGACTGCGGTTTGAACATTTGAATTCTATCAGTGAGTATATTGAAATACTGAAAATGAAATTTTCGTTGCCCCTGCATTCCTTCAGATAGGCAACCCGCTCTTGCAAATGTGCATCCATTCACCGCACACTGCTTAACTGTTTAGTACTGTAGATATCTCAGCTACATCATTCTCATTTTTCACTTCTGCCGGAAACCCGTTGTCAATGAAACCGGCTGTATAATGTACTCCGTTCTGTACGGTCGCTAAAAGAGTGTTATCCAAGTGGGAACCGTTTTCCCAACAAATGTTCAGGGGTGGCAGAGTCAGAGAATTCGGAGACGCATGAACGACTACCAGAGGAAGTGATACGTCTCCATCTACGTCTACATCTATACTCTGCAAGCCACTGTGAAGAGGACACGTCCAATTGAACCAGTTATTAGGGCTTTTTTCCGTTCCATTCACGTATTCGGCGCAGGAAGAATTATTGTTTGGACGCAACTGTGTTTGCTGTAATTATTCTAATATTGTGCTCAATATCTCTACTCAAGCGATAGGTAGGGCCTTGTATTTCCTATAGACGGTTCTTGAAACTCTGAAAGTGAGGTCTCTGTGGATGATTTACGTCTATCTTCAAGAGTCTGCAAGTCCAGATTCTTCAGCATCTGTCACACTCTTCCACATGTCAAATACACTCCTGGAAATTGAAATAAGAACACCGTGAATTCATTGTCCCAGGAAGGGGAAACTTTATTGACACATTCCTGGGGTCAGATACATCACATGATCACACTGACAGAACCACAGGCACATAGACACAGGCAACAGAGCATGCACAATGTCGGCACTAGTACAGTGTATATCCACCTTTCGCAGCAATGCAGGCTGCTATTCTCCCATGGAGACGATCGTAGAGATGCTGGATGTAGTCCTGTGGAACGGCTTGCCATGCCATTTCCACCTGGCGCCTCAGTTGGACCAGCGTTCGTGCTGGACGTGCAGACCGCGTGAGACGACGCTTCATCCAGTCCCAAACATGCTCAATGGGGGACAGATCCGGAGATCTTGCTGGCCAGGGTAGTTGACTTACACCTTCTAGAGCACGTTGGGTGGCACGGGATACATGCGGACGTGCATTGTCCTGTTGGAACAGCAAGTTCCCTTGCCGGTCTAGGAATGGTAGAACGATGGGTTCGATGACGGTTTGGATGTACCGTGCACTATTCAGTGTCCCCTCGACGATCACCAGTGGTGTACGGCCAGTGTAGGAGATCGCTCCCCACACCATGATGCCGGGTGTTGGCCCTGTGTGCCTCGGTCGTATGCAGTCCTGATTGTGGCGCTCACCTGCACGGCGCCAAACGCGCATACGACCATCATTGGCACCAAGGCAGAAGCGACTCTCATCGCTGAAGACGACACGTCTCCATTCGTCCCTCCATTCACGCCTGTCGCGACACCACTGGAGGCGGGCTGCACGATGTTGGGGCGTGAGCGGAAGACGGCCTAACGGTGTGCGGGACCGTAGCCCAGCTTCATGGAGACGGTTGCGAATGGTCCTCGCCGATACCCCAGGAGCAACAGTGTCCCTAATTTGCTGGGAAGTGGCGGTGCGGTCCCCTACGGCACTGCGTAGGATCATACGGTCTTGGCGTGCATCCGTGCGTCGCTGTGGTCCGGTCCCAGGTCGATGGGCACGTGCACCTTCCGCCGACCACTGGCGACAACATCGATGTACTGTGGAGACCTCACGCCCCACGTGTTGAGGAATTCGGCGGTACGTCCACCCGGCCTCCCGCATGCCCACTATACGCCCTCGCTCAAAGTCCGTCAACTGCACATACGGTTCACGTCGACGCTGTCGCGGCATGCTACCAGTGTTAAAGACTGCGATGGAGCTCCGTATGCCACGGCAAACTGGCTGACACTGACGGCGGCGGTGCACAAATGCTGCGCAGCTAGCGCCATTCGACGGCCAACACCGCGGTCCCTGGTGTGTCCGCTGTGCCGTGCGTGTGATCATTGCTTGTACAGCCCTCTCGCAGTGTCCGGAGCAAGTATGGTGGGTCTGACACACCGGTGTCAATGTGTTCTTTTTTCCATTTCCAGGAGTGTATATCTGTGAGTATCCGTGATGCCAGAAGTTTGAAATTAATGAGCGCCATTACAAATGATTCGTCTTTCTCCCAAATTTTCTTCATTGTGGTGGCTGGATTTCAGGATACAATCTGCAAGTGGCGGCTAACGAGCTGCAAAATCAGTAATTGACTCTGTACCGACGTCTCCTCTTTGTCTCTATGTAAGTTCACTCACCCACATGAGATCCTCTGGTCCCAGACGAGCCCGGAGAAATCATATAGAAGTGCAGTCTGCCCATGGAGAAAGCCATCGACCAAGATACTGAAGTACGTAGTGTCCTCCAAATGTACCCAGTCTAAAGACGAACAATCTGCAGAGTAATTCCTACAAGGAAAACGCTGTGCTTTGCGTTTTACGACGCTGCATAATTTTCATTAGCCAAATGATAGTTCCTGTGCCTGCGAGAACGACGTTATCTTCCAAGACACTGGACTAGCTCTCTCACTTGCATTTCAGGCGGTTAACCAGTTAAAGAGTTTGTTAGACTTGGTGCTCCAAAGTGTGTCCAACTCACTCCCTCTCTCTGTCTGTCCATTACAGAAAGACGTCTTTCAGAACAGATGGTTCCTTACTCCCACTACTAAATTATTTACTTGAACCAGTATTAGTATTTTTCTTGTTTGTTAAGTATTTGCTTTAGCGGCTCCTAAGCGAGGCATCCCACACTCTTCAAAGGAGCCCTAACCTTTCTGTTCTCATCCTACTTTCTGAGCTGTACGTTCACCGCCTCTGTATTTTGGCGAATATTGACTGTCTATTATTCCCTCCAGAGTGGCAGCTCTTCCGGGTCTCCAACCTTTAGCAGCAGACTTCTTTTGGAGCTAATAAGCAACCGTCATGTGTCACCGAACCTGGTCCAACTCTTTAGATGTAGCGCTGTTTCGGCGACTTGTGCTTCAATTTCATTTATACTGAAGCAGCCTTACAGTTGGCCTCATACGGCTGGGCGGCAATCTTCCGGACATTCCAATCAAAGTAAAAATTGGGATGGTACCAGGAAGCAAATCCGTAACCTACGTACCACTACCCCTAAACGCAAATTACAGTACATCAATTTGCTTTTACTGCCTCGACATGAAGATTTACTGTTGTGACATGAGTAGACAGGATAGGCCGACCAGACTGATAATTTGACAAAATCGGTTGGCATACATTCGAAGAAAGCACTGGCATTATCATTCTTGACTGAAACAGCAGATAACGAATCAACAGACACAGCTTTGGGAAATGGAAACATCACTGGGAGATGTAGTTTTACAGATACTGCCAGCAACATGTCATGAGTAGACCTCAGATTTTAGGTAAAAACCTATTTTGTTTCTCATTGAATAAAAGCAACAAAAGTTGTACATACACGAATTACTCCAATTTATGTTCGAAAACGCTAGTTTTATAGCACCTAAAAATACTTAATTTCAGGTTAGTACCTGATTGTACCTAAATTTTTCGAAATCTAATTAAATAAAAAACTTATAAAACAATAACTGAATGACAGCTGGTCTGTTTGCATCCGTGAACGCCAATCGTGAGTCAGACGACGACAGCATACTCCAGGCTGTTGCAGTCCGCCCTGCTCAGTAGGTTGGGGGGCGCTCAACGTAGAAGTTGTCAGCGTCCGTGCAGATTCTCAAGCTTTATACAGTCCAGTCTCGCCACTTTTGCGAATCATGATGAAATGATGCAGACGGCACAAACACCCAGTCTCCGAGCGGACAAAATCCTCGGCCCGGCCGGGAATCGATACGAGGACCCCGTGATCCAGAGGCATGAAATAATAGAGATGCAAGTGAATCATTTTACAAAATACATAAGCATAATTTTAACTTTGTGTTCATCGGATAGATTTTCTGTGGCACTGATAATTTCTTCTTTGATTACGTCTTTTTTTCTGTGCTGGCTTTGTAAACGCCGTTTCGAGATTCTAAATTTTATGTTTTCAGAATTAATGGAAACGTCACTACTAACGTTTGCGTAATTTGTCGAAAAATGACGTTCTTCACTACTTATGTTGGGAACAAAGACACCACTATTACACAATAATTTGACAAAACAATACCGTTCCTCCGAATCACTCTTACAGCAGTAAGTTCTTTTTCTTTTAGCCGTATTGTATTACAAATATTCGATTACATTACTGGATTGCGCCAAAACATTGCACAGGAAGAAGCTATCGATAAAAAGCAACAATGTTCAAAAGGAAGGAACTTAATGTTTGTGGCAAAGGTTGTTCGAGATTAAAGTGACCATGTCTCTGATTCGCAACGACTGAGGTCTGTAATTTGTTCAGGGAAATTGTGATTACAGTTCGGAGTGTACAAAAAACAGTTTTGTTGAGAAATTTGATTTAATATGTGAGAGCGTCAGAATAAGTATATTTATGAGGGGCTCTAGATGAGCATGGACGTATCACGAGTACCATAGCGACTGTGTGTGTGTTTGGGGGGGGGGGGGGGGGCGCTGCGCTGGACAGTCCTCACTCAAACCATATCGTTAGTGTCGTTTCGTCCTCATATGCCCCATGAAACGAAAGTTCCTCTACCAGTCAGTCAGAGTGTATGAATTCTATTGCACGTGTGAATGATCAAAATACTAACAAACCATTCTATTTTCTCGAACGTAGAGTCGCTGTTTGTGAAATGTGGAACTAATACATTGCTGCATAGAATGAAAGGAGCATTAGCTTGAATCCATATTTAATTATTTCGTAGTCCGCCATGACATTGATAGATCGGTAGATAACAGTTGTAGTAGCACTGTAATGCATTGATTGACTCCCGCAGACTCACACGTGAGCAATTAGTGCGTTGGCAGCCGTAATGGGTTAATGATGATGGAGTATCCCCCCATCAGAATTGTTGTTGTGAGGTACACGTTATCGGTTCCAGTTACCGTGTCTTATTTATGTCACAGAAGACTTTTCGCTTGACAGACACATGAGTAGCTCGTTTTTAATCTCGTTAAAGTAATGCCAGTAAGCGAAATGATCGAAGTGCTATCTACTCAGCATTTCATCGAAACATTTGTCTGGAGTGTTTTCTACGACTGTATAGCTGTGTGACATGGGTCCTAATGGAAGACAGTATACTACACCTGGAAGCAATGGCTGTGTGCGTGTGGAGAATATACGGAACAGGTCAGTGGCACACAACACGATATATACAAAAAAGTCACTACCCCATCCATTAAAGCTTTTCGAATAAGATTGGATTTTGCGACTAATACTGATATTTGGTTTTGGGTTTAGACAGTTTTCAACACTTGAAACTATTGTTATATTCATCACTAATCTATTCGTTTCCGTTGTCGTTACTGAAACTGCAGGAGGCTTGGAAATTATAATCTTTAATTAATAGACACGAAAATTTTTGTATCTTAATGGAGATATATGTTTGAAATAACGTTTTGCAATTGCAAGAAATTTCTGGACTCTGGTGAACAGGAATGATCATGCAATGATCGTTACCATTGCTTTGAAAACTTGGTCTTGTTTTAGCACGACATATCATTGCGAGGTAACATTTCCATGTATGACCATCATCAGCAATAAATACCATCCACCTGGACAGACTCACATCTCGATGACGCATTAAAAACATCTTGTACCAGCAACTCACATGATTTTTCTGAACTTACAGCGCACATGCCGTGCCAATTTTCACTGTAATTATTTAAATTGTAAATCTAAGAAATTATAATTATAACTATTTGAGATACTTTTACAGATCTGACGTTTGTGTTTTCAGTACTTAAACTGGTGACTGCGATGGCAGCGGTGTCCGCATCACATTAGACAAGAGTTAAATGCGCCAGTGCACATAAGAAAATTGGAGAGTACTCGTTTATGACTCTGGAACTATATACATGAGCAGCGTCATTCAGTCATTTAGATTTAGCATTTCCTCGGTTTCCTTGCATCACATAAGGCGTTTGCGTGATTATTGCTATGAAAAGGCTGGCAATAGTGGTAATCTGTTCCACAGACAGTCAAGGACGATATGGAGCGCTGTGCTACTGGTTAAGTCGAGACACACTTGTTCGATTGTAAGCGATTACAGGGCTAAATATCGATGTCAAAAACCAGCTCTGGGCCTCGAGAACCAATGAGCGGCTGCAGAACTGGGAAGGCAGGACCACCGGTAGTTGTGCGTATAACTTTTTCCCAACTGTCAACGATAGACCGCGATTGCGTCCCGATGACCCATCCAAGAGTGAACTTCATTACCTTGCATTGTGCTCACCTCATCCACTTGAACAGAAAAGGAGGGCAGACAAGAACTCTCTGCGACTGCGGAAGATAGGGACGCCTGAAAGTTTAATGCTTCACGGTACGGGGTGTTCAAAAAGTCTCTCCACAGTGCCGTATGATTGTAAGCCGCATGTACTGTATGATTGTTCGCCTGCCTGTGTTACTTCCCTTCAAGTGGACTCTCCCAACATTCCACTCTTTCGTTTATATCAGCCAGCGTCAGTCGCATCGTTGGTGTGTGTCGTTACGTGTTGACGTGAACGTTGAAGTTCAGTTCCGTTGTTTTTGTCACTGTTAAAATGATAACCATTGAAGAACGTGTGTTTTTAGTCGAACAAGTGTTCAAAGCTGGCGGTAATATTACAGTTCCAGTTAGTCAAACATTTCATTCAATTTTCCCGGAGACAGCACTCCCACATCGCGATACTGTGCGAGATTTGGTTAACAAATTTCGAAGTACGGATTCAGTGGCAGATGCACGGAGAAGTAGTCGTCCTAGCGCTTTTGTATAAGGATGAACTACTCGATATTTCCGATAAAATGTCCATGAGTCTGAACAAGTCAGGAAGAAAACTCGCCCAGGAAATCGATGTTAGTGTCGGAACGGCCCACACAGCTAAAGGAAAAAACGAGAACTTTTCCCATACAAAGTGAAAGTCGTGCAAGAGCTGAAAAATACTGATCATGGAAGTAAACTGCATTGTTGTCAATGGTTCAAAAATTTCGTTCAACAAAATGGAAGAAATATTCTAAATGAAATGTTTTTTACTGATGAAGCGTGGTTTCATTTATCCGGGTACATGAACTCGCAGCCGGCCGGTGTGGCCGAGCGGTTCTAAGCGCTTCAGTCTGGAACCGCGCGACCGCTACGGTCGCAGGTTCGAATTCTGCCTCGGGCATGGACGTGTGTGATGTCCTTAGGTTAGTTAGGTTTAAGTAGTCTAAGTTCTAGGGGACTGATGACCTCAGATGTTAAGTCCCATAGTGCTCAGAGCCATTTGAACCATTTCAACTCGCAAAATTCTCGTATGTGGAGCACTGCAAATCCAGTGTGTATTCATGAGGAACCACTTCATTCTGTGAAACTATGAGTTTGTAATGCAACTTCTAGACGTCGGATTGTGGGTCCCATATTTTTCAACGAAACAATGCACTGCTGCATACGGCACGCGCGGCTAACAATCATACAGCACTGCAGAGAGACTTTTTGAGTACCCCGCAGTTTACACTAAATAGAAAGTGGAAGCATCCTGAACTATTTGAATTTGGGCAGAACTAGTCACGATACTGAAGAATGGAAGTTACTTAACTCTGCTGCCAACACATTACAAAGTGAACTCCAGTACGAGTTTTACAACGTAGAGATATTGATGAAGGTGGAACAGTGAAACGTATCTTGTAACCATGTGAGTCATGATCGACGATGTTTGGAGCGCATGCCAAGAAGAACAGCAGTAGCAAAGAGCTAAGCAGCGAAATAATCTGGAGAAAAGCTGGTCGGTCATTCTGAGTTCAGTAGAGTTGGTGATGAGTCGTAATGGGTTGTTGATGAGTAGGCTAATTACTAACATAAGATATTCATTTAAACCACACAAAAACACAAAAATTAGATATAGGAACCCAGATGGTAGTGCAGAGGGTAGAATGCTGCCAAGCACCGCACGATCATTTGGCTCTGTAGTTTAACGTAGCAATTGACGTAGGTAGAGTGATCAACGTAGCCAGAAATACTGAGCAGTTCCAAGATTGCTGACTGCCACTGTAACTGAATATAGACAGAGGGTCCTGGGGCGATATTTCTTTCGCTTCTACGGATCTCTTCATCCTTTATTTCTTTTTATATTTTTCTGTTGGCAGGCGGAGAATTTTACTATACATTTTTAATAATACGAGGAGATATTCATTGTCCCCAATAACAGAAATATAGAATGTACAGAAATTAATGATCGGCGTTAGAATAAAAGAACGGCTGAGTCAGATGTAAGGACAATAAATAAAATAATAAATACAAAAAAACATTGCAAAAATTTCTGTCAGAACTTTGTCCAAACTTACAGATTACACAGCTCACTTCACTCATGTAATTATTATAGAATCAACTGAAGAACCTATCTAGAGCTGTAATGTTTTCTGTGCCGTGTCATCAGCTTGTTTTCGATTATGAGCGCACACACATTGCCGGGGGAAAAATTAGTACATCTGCAGAGAGCCGATGACGGTATGTGCCACCTGGGGGGGGGGGGGGGGGGATGGGTAGTAGACGTACTGAACGTCGCCCACCAACAGATAGTTAGATAGTTTAGTTGTATAGCTACCAGAGCGCCATCTGTGCCTTCCTGTTAATAGAGAGCGCTCACAGATGGTTCAGAAGGATGTAAGCACTATGGGACTTAATATCTGAGGTCATCAGTCCCATAGAACTTACAACTGCTTAAACCTAACTGAGCTAAGGACATCACACACATCCATGCCCGAGGCAGGATTCAAACCTGCGACCGTGGCAGCAGCGCTGTTCCGGACTGAAGCGCCCAGAACCGCTCGGCCACCGCGGCCGGCGGAGCGCTCACAGCCAGAGGGCTCAGTGTGGAGGAGGCAGGCAGCCATGACGCGTAGACGCGCTTGTGCTGCCTACAGCCACCTGAGTGACTTTGAAAGATGTTCTGGACTTCCGAGTGGGGACACTGTCAAAAATTTGCCGCACAAGTTGTACGTGCTGCGTCAGTTGTGAAACGATGCTGGTATCAATACTCATGTGAACATTCTCACATCCGTACACGAGGTTCTGGACGTCCGCACCGCACAGGCACTCGCCATGATCGTCGAATTGTAAGGGCAGAAGTGCAGACCATACGGCTACCAAAGCACCCGTGAGGTGGCTTGTGAGGCCAGGCGTAACAACACGAGCTGTCGCGAACCAGTTATTAGCGGTGGGACCGCAGGCACACACATCCGTAGACCGTCTACCACACACGGCACAGCATCGACGCGACGCCCACGGCTCGACTGGTGCAGTAAGAGGTTTACTTGGAAGATGGAATGATATACCATGGTTTTAATAATGAAAACAGATTCTGCCAGCACTCATGAAATTGTTGTTTCCGGGAAAGGCGTAGACCTGATGAGCGCTGTCTCGCAGAGTGTATTTGTCCAGGACACTCTGGTTCCATTCCAGGGCGTGTGGTCTCAAGTGCGAAAAGTGAAAAGTCTCATTCATCCCTCGTCTCTCTGGAGGGAATACTAACCAGAGTTGTTAAACAGGTTCTTTTGCCGTACTTGCAACAGGAAGGTCATGTGTTGTTCCAATAGGACAATGCTCGCCCACACACGGCCCCTGAAACTCAACGTGCTTTACAAGACATGCAGTAACTTTTCCGGTCAGCAAGATCTGGAGACTTGTCTCCATTCAAGCACGTGTGTAGTACGCTGGGACGAGAAGTGACTTGTGCGACTCGTCAATAAACAACTCTACGTGAACAAGTCGAGCAGGCATGCTAAACGTATCAAAATGGCTCTGAGCACTATTCGACTTAACTTCTGAGGTCATCAGTCTCCTAGAACTTAGAACTAATTAAACCTAACTAACCTAAGGACATCACACACATCCATGGCCGAGGCAGAATTTGAACCTGCGACCGTAGCGGTCGCTCGGCTCCAGACTGTAGCGCCTAGAACCGCGCGTCCACTCCGGCCGGCCGCTAAACGTATCCCAAGACAGTATTCGCCATCTGCATGATCTACATCTACGTCTACATAGCTACTCCGGAAGCCACCGGTGCGTGGCAGAGGGTACCCTGTACCACCACATGGCGTCAAGTCGTTTCATTTCCTGTTACACATGCAAATAGAAATAGGGAAAGACAACTGTCTGTATGCCTCCGTATGAGGGCTAATTTCGTATCCTATCTACGTGGTCCTTACGCGCAATGTATGTTGGTGGCAACAGAATCGGTCGGCAGTCAGCTTCAACCACAGCTTCTCTAATTTTCGCAGTAGTGTTTGCTGAATAGAGCGCCACCTACCCTCCAGGGAGTCCCATTTGAGTTTCCGAAGCATCTCCGTAACACTTATGTGTTGTTCGAACTTAGCAGTATCGATCTGGTAAGGATCCAAATGTTCCAATGTGTGTGAAATCTTATGGGACTTAACTGCTAAGGTCATCAGTCCCTAAGCTTACACGCTACTGAACCTAAATTATCCTAAGGACAAACACACACACACCCATGCCCGAGGGAGGACTCGAACCTCCGCCGGGACCAGCCGCACAGTCCATGACTGAAGCGCCCTAGACCGCTCGGCTAATCCCGCGCGGCGGTAAGGATCGCAAACACTCGAGCAGTACTCAGTAATGGTTCGCACCAGCGTCATATATGCGGTCTCCTTTACAGGTGAACCACTCTTTCCTAAAATTCTCCCTTCAACCCGAAGTCGACCATTCCCGTTCCCTACCACAGTTGTCACCTGCTCGATCCATCTCATATCCTTTTGCAACGTCACGCCCAGATATTTAAACGACTTGGCTGTGTCAAGCAGGGCACTATTAGTACTATTAGTACAGGTTTGAGCTTTCTGTTCATCCGCATTAACTACACTTTTCCACATTTAGGGCTAGCTGCCATTCATCACATCATCATCATCATCATCATCATTTAAGACTGATTACGCCTTTCAGCGTTCAGTCTGGAGCATAGCCCCCTTATACAGTTCCTCCATGATCCCCTATTCAGTGCTAACATTGGTGCCTCTTCTGATGTTAAACCTATTACTTCAAAATCATTCTTAACCGAATCCAGGTACCTTCTCCTCGGTCTGCCCCGACTCCTCCTATCCTCTACTGCCGAATCCATGAGTCTCTTGGGTAACCTTGCTTCTCCCATGCGTGTAACATGACCCCACCATCTAAGACTGTTCGCCCTGACTGCTGCATCTACAGAGTTCATTCCCAGTTTTTCTTTGATTTCCTCATTTTGGACACCCTCCTGCCATTGTTCCCATCTACTAGTAACTCCAATCATCCTAGCTACTTTCATATCCGTAACCTCAACCTTGTTGATAAGGTAACCTGAATCCACCCAGCTTTCGCTCCCATACAACAAAGTTGGTCGAAAGATTGAACGGTGCACAGATAACTTAGTCTTGGTACTGACTTCCTTCTTGCAGAAGAGAGTAGATCGTAGCTGAGCGCTCACTGCATTAGCTTTGCTACACCTCGCTTCCAGTTCTTTCACTATGTTGCCATCCTGTGAGAATATGCATCCTAAGTACTTGAAACCGTCCACCTGTTCTAACTTTGTTCCTCCTATTCGGCACTCAGTCCGTTTATATCTCTTTCCCACTGACATTACTTTCGTTTTGGAGATGCTAATCTTCATACCATAGTCCTTACATTTCTGATCTAGCTCTGAAATATTACTTTGCAAACTTTCAATCGAATCTGCCATCACAACTAAGTCATCCGCATATGGAAGACTGCTTATTTTGTGTTCACATATCTTAATCTCACCCAGCCAGTCTATTGTTTTCAACATATGATCCATAAATAATATGAACAACAGTGGAGACAGGTTGCAGCCTTGTCTTACCCCTGAAACTACTCTGAACCATGAACTCAATTTACCGTCAACTCTAACTGCTGCCTGACTATCCATGTAAAGACCTTTAATTGCTTGCAAAAGTTTGCCTCCTATTCCATAATCTTGTAGAACAGACAACAACTTCCTCCTAGGAACCTGGTCACATGCCTTTTCTAGATCTATAAAGCATAGATACAATTCCCTGTTCCACTCATAACACTTCTCCATTATTTGCCGTAAGCTAAAGATCTGGTCCTGACAACCTCTAAGAGGCCTAAACCCACACTGATTTTCATCCAATTGGTCCTCAACTAATACTCGCACTTTCCTTTCAACAATACCAGAGAAGATTTTACCCACAACGCTGATTAAAGAGATACCTCTGTAGTTGTTACAATCTTTTCTGTTCCCATGTTTAAAGATTGGTGTGATTACTGCTTTTGTCCAGTTTGAAACATAACTGATCGCATTTTCACCTACATTAAGCAACTCTTCAAAATATTCCCTCCATCTGCCCAAGGAATCCAGGATTCATCACACCAACTACAAATTTTGCCTGTCTTGTATCATCCTACAGAAGTTGACACGTTACCGCACACTACGGCATCATCAGCAAACCACCGTAGACTGCTGTCCACCCTTTCGCCAAACCATTTATTTATACAGAGAACAACAGCGATGAAATCACACTTCCTTGGGGAATACTCGACGGAAACCTTGTTCTGATGAACACTCGCCGTCGAGTACAATATACTGAGTTCTGTTATTTAGGATGTCTTCGACCTACTCACATATTTTTGAACTTACTCGATATGCTCGTTCCTTCGTTAACAGCCTGCAACGGGGCACCGTGTCAAGTGCTTTCCGGAAATCTAGAAATCTGGAATCTGTCTGTTGCCCTTCATCCACAGTTAGCAGTATGTCATGTGAGAAAAGGGCAAGCTGAGTTTCGCACGAGCGATACTTTCTAACACCTTGCTGATTCGTAGACATGAGCTTTTCAGTCTCAAGTAACTGAGAATATGATTAAGGATTCTGCAGCAAACAGAAGTTAGGTAAATTGCTCTGTAAATTTTCGGTGCCGTTTCTTTACCCTTGTAATATGGTGAAGTCACCTGCTCTCTTTTCCAGTCTCTTGGGACTTTGTGCTGGGTGAGAGATTCACTATAAATGCTGGCTAGGACTAGGTACAGAGTAATCTCTGTAAAATAAAATTGCGATTTCATCCGGACCTGGCGATTTATTTGTTTTCAAATCTTTTAGCTGTTTCTCTACGCCAGGGATGGTTATTAGTGTGTCTCTCCGATGGTCAAATGACGGTATCTTTGCACGATTCTCCCGTATGAACGATTGCTTGAACGTGAACTTTAAAACTTCGGCTTTTGTTTTGCTTGGTCAACAAGGGACTTAATGGAGGTCTTAGGCTCGCTTAGCGATTTATTTACAAATACCAAATTGTCTTTTCTCAGTTCACAAAGAATTGGGTATTAAGTATCGTAGCTCTTGCGTTTCTGAAAAAGTGGCCGACAAAATATCGAACTGAATCCACCCGTAACTGATCATGAAATCTGGAATGTTCTTAGTAATGAGGGTTTCATACTAGAAAGCCAAATACTAGTTGTAACACGATGTCCTGCACGGAACCAGTATGTTCCAAAAAGACGTGCAAAAAAATGAAATTTTTCAGGGAATCATATCTCGGGTTCTATTGATCACAAAGTTGAGTGGTCAAGTGTTCTTCATTGCTCTTGGCTTTTTGACCATTGCGTATACCTATCGGGAGATCGGTCACGGTGTAGGTATCCTACAGTACTAGATAATTTTTTAAACATTACACACTTCCACTAGCCCACGAAGATTGTTCAAATCGGTTGATTTTTTGCATTAGGTTAGATCTAGCGTGGACCTTAGGCGCCTTATAGAAACATCATTTGTCCATGGTCGATTCCTGAGAAAACAGCAGAAACATGTTTTCAACCAGTTTTTGCACCGTGGTCCACAATTATGTAAATAAATAACCAAAGAAAATGGCCCAAATTTAAACTATATATTCTATTGACATTTTCTAGAACACCATTTTCCCGTTTACGAAAATCTTTTTCCATTATCAAGATACACCCGAGAAACTATAGTTTTTGAGTATATGTAGTGCCAATTGTGGCCACTACTATAAGTTACATTCATGGAAAATAGTCGGAATTTTTATCATACGTTCTTAAGATGATGTTCTCAGAGAACAGAAATTCTTTGTGATTTCAAAACAAACATCGCAGTTTTTTGTTTTCTGAAGGTGTAGCATAAGAACGTTGTACATTTTTATGTACAGTGTAGCTCTGCGCTCACTGTAAAGTAAGGGAAGCACCTATTACGTCGTTTGTCCATTTTACGCAATACGTTTCTAACATCGCTTTAAAACCTTTATTTTTATTCCTCAGGTGGCAGTTTTATAATTTTTTAATGTAACGTAGCAATAAAATATTTTTTGAACGAAAAGAACAGCGGTTCCAATTTGGACGAAAAGAACACTTACTGTGTGTTGTGTTAACCGCATATTATGCATATTTGTTGTTTATATGCAAGTATGTTGAGGCATATATATTAACTATTGAAATTTTAGTAATCTATAAAATTCGTTTTATATAAGCAGGTAAAAGAAGGGAACTTGTAGACAAATAGGTCTCTGTAAGCAAAAAAAGCCGAATATGTTCCTCTTTAAAGGACTCTGAGAGAAAAGCTTCAATCCATCTTCATCACCAAAAAATTAGGCATATGGAAGAGAGAGAAGAGAGATGCCTGTGGTAGCGAACGAGAGGAGAGACAGTGATGGTGGGAAAGAGCAGGTGTCAGTAAACGAGAAAGAGAGGTGGATGAAGACAGTAGCATTGAGAGCGAAAGGCAGAGGACTGTTAGTGGGAGACAGTGGAAGGCCTAGGAGACAAACCACAAGCAGAAGCTCCCCAAGGACACGAGTGCAGAGGGGATGCGAAAAGACTGCGGACTGTAAGTGAGAAAGAAAGCGACAGTGGTAAAGGAGAGAAAAGGAATACGAGGAAAACAGTGACAGTGGGACAAAGAGGCAGAGAATGTAGCAGAGAAGTAGAACATGTTAAGGTAGAGCGAGAGGAAGCGATGAAGACAGTGACAGTGGGAGGGACAGGCAAGAGGAAATGCCATGGGAGGTAAAGGAGGCAGTGGCAGAGAGATGTATATAGACAGTAGCAGTGCGACGAAGATGCTGAGTAGGAAGGCTTAACTACAAAGAGAGACTGGATGAAATGATGTAGAATGCTCCGTATTAAGAGCACTTGTATGTTCGTACGGCAGAAGTTTTGGTAAGGGAGGTAGAATGAAGATTGAGGCAGGTGATACTACATTTTACTGTTAGAGTATTTTAAGGCGGAACATATTCGCCTTTTCTGTTCTCTGACAGGAACATTTTTTCGCTAGTGATAATATAATTTGATTTGGTTCTTCAGTAGTACTGTACAGTTTAGAAGGTTACTCGCTGAAATATAGCTCCATGAAAAAGATAGTGAAGTAAAACGAGTTAAGGCTTTGGAGCCCTGTCCGTGAATGGGTTTCCGTCCAGACTGCTTGCAGACTGCAGCATTTCTTCTCCATGGCTCTAGGAGGGAGAATATGGCGGCCCAGCGCCCCGGCAGCTTTTCCATCCTGGGAACAATCGCCGGTGCGCAGTATGACAGCAAACAGAGAGTACGTGTGGCCGCCCTGGAGAGACTGTAACGAGCAGAAATCCGAATTCATACGGAGTTTAGTCATTCACTTGCTAAATTGCCACAGCCACTATGAACTAGACAGCATAATTTAGAACGAGAAAATACTGTTGGCTCCTTAACGTCAGGTGTACAACACTAGTAACGAAAGATAATTGTCTGTGTCGTATAAGCATTTTCAGGTGGTAATGTAACGAAAGCGGAAGACGGAAGGAGGTGTAATATGTGCAATGAGATGTCGTGTTTCAAGTTCGTAAATAAACAGGCGGGACCGCGTAGTGCTTGGTCCCTGCGGCACTTTGCAGTGTATCGAGGTTAAATGGATTGTGTAATAGTAAATATCCGGTAATGCACAGGCGTACAACGATGAGTGGGAGCAGAAATATTGATTATAACGATTGTACTGTACGCCCAATTAACATTTCAATGTAAGTTTTGAAACTTTGACATAGCCCTCTTCGGCTCTGAGGTATGCGAACATCAACAACCAATGGAAGAACACAATAAAGAAAATTTTAAAAATAGGCCTGAAAATCAAGGTGAATAAAATTAAAATAGTGAATGAAAAATATATGGAAACTAAAATATTACATAGGAACTTCAGAAAGTAAGTCTCACATGTTTTCCCGTCCCAAGACCACCGCTCAAGAAGTGTGGCGCACTGTGGGATGTGAGTTCATATTCCGGATTGCCTGCAGGGACAGTTCTGCTGCTGTTTGAGTAACAGGTGGATCACAGTGTGCAAATCACAGCGTGCAGTTGAAATGCCGCAGCACGTGGACCTATACTAGAAAACACAAGTATGTGGGACAGTACAGTTGTCATTGGTGAATCGTATTAATTGCACACAAAACCACCGTGAATGACCAAATGCGATGTCGCACCCAGGGGCAGTGCGATGCTCACAACAATTCCGCCAAAGTCGTACAGACATGGCTGGCGCCGATCTGGAAGTCCAGATCCATCGCTGTGTAATTTACTACAGCTTTCTAGCGAGCTGAAAGAACTGTAGGGGGTCACCCCTGGGGTCAGGATTTTTATTGGGCGTATAGGCTGAGCAGGTGGTGTGGTGAGGCTACTGATGTAGGACGAGCTCGGTCGCAGGTGTGGACGCCTATTATATGCTCCGCGGCGTTACTGAGACGTCAATATCTGGAATAACGTTTCTTTAATGCATAAAGTGTACAGAGTTACACTCAAGAGCCAAAACATTACGACCACTGCCAACCTCTAGAGTGAATGCATCCCTGCGGTGTTCTTGACACCTGACGAGGTAAGGAAACAATGGAAGCAGGAAAGAGACGAACGGGCAGCCATTGTTGATAAGATACCGATGCAAATGCGGATATCCACTGAAATAAGAGGTTTTGACAAAGGGGACATTGCTATGCCTCTGTAGCTGGAAACGAGAATCTATAGAATGGCGAAGCTAGTCACCTGTATTACTGCCGGGAGCACCTATGGAAAGTGGTTGAAGGATGTTGACATAAAGAGTAGGGCGTACGGTCTTGCAAGGCCACGTCTCATCACGAAATAGAGGTCGGAGGATCCTCCACTGTGTTATCCAGGATAGGCGGCGATCTGTGGCAGATCTGATGACAAAATACATTCCTGGAAATGGAAAACAGAACACATTGACACCGGTGTGTCAGACCCACCATACTTGCTCCGGACACTGTGAGAGGGCTGTACAAGCAATGATCACACGCACGGCACAGCGGACACACCAGGAACCGCGGTGTTGGCCGTCGAATGGCGCTAGCTGCGCAGCATTTGTGCACCCCCCCGTCAGTGTCAGCCAGTTTGCCGTGGCATACGGAGCTCCATCGCAGTCTTTAACACTGGTAGCATGCCGCGACAGCGTGGACGTGAACCGTATGTGCAGTTGACGGACTTTGAGCGAGGGCGTATAGTGGGCATGCGGGAGGCCGGGTGGACGTACCGCCGAATTGCTCAACACGTGGGGCGTGAGGTCTCCACAGTACATCGATGTTGTCGCCAGTGGTCGGCGGAAGGTGCACGTGCCCGTCCACCTGGGACCGGACCGCAGCGACGCACGGATGCACGCCAAGACCGTAGGATCCTACGTAGTGCCGTAGGGGACCGCACCGCCACTTCCCAGCAAATTAGGGACACTGTTGCTCCTGGGGTATCGGCGAGGACCATTCGCAACCGTCTCCATGAAGCTGGGCTACGGTCCCGCACACCGTTAGGCCGTCTTCCGCTCACGCCCCAACATCGTGCAGCCCGCCTCCAGTGGTGTCGCGACAGGCGTGAATGGAGGGACGAATGGAGACGTGTCGTCTTCAGCGATGAGAGTCGCTTCTGCCTTGGTGCCAATGATGGTCGTATGCGTGTTTGGCGCCGTGCAGGTGAGCGCCACAATCAGGACTGCATACGACCGAGGCACACAGGGCCAACACCCGGCATCATGGTGTGGGGAGCGATCTCCTACACTGGCCGTACACCACTGGTGATCGTCGAGGGGACACTGAATAGTGCACGGTACATCCAAACCGTCATCGAACCCATCGTTCTACCATTCCTAGACCGGCAAGGGAACTTGCTGTTCCAACAGGACAATGCACGTCCGCATGTATCCCGTGCCACCCAACGTGCTCTAGAAGGTGTAAGTCAACTACCCTGGCCAGCAAGATCTCCGGATCTGTCCCCCATTGAGCATGTTTGGGACTGGATGAAGCGTCGTCTCACGCGGTCTGCACGTCCAGCACGAACGCTGGTCCAACTGAGGCGCCAGGTGGAAATGGCATGGCAAGCCGTTCCACAGGACTACATCCAGCATCTCTACGATCGTCTCCATGGGAGAATAGCAGCCTGCATTGCTGCGAAAGGTGGATATACACCGTACTAGTGCCGACATTGTGCATGCTCTGTTGCCTGTGTCTATGTGCCTGTGGTTCTGTCAGTGTGATCATGTGATGTATCTGACCCCAGGAATGTGTCAATAAAGTTTCCCCTTCCTGGGACAATGAATTCACGGTGTTCTTATTTCAATTTCCAGGAGTGTACAATGCTGGTGCAGGCAAAAGTATTTCGGTGCACACCGTTCAAAGGCCATTGTTGAACATGGAACATCATATCACACAACCCCTACGTGTTCCTGTGTTGACCCAAAGCCACCGTCAGTTGTGACTGCAATACGCACAGCGTCACTGAGTTTTCACAGTGCGTCAATAGAAACAGGTCGCCTGTCGGAGGAATTGTGTTACTTGTTACACCAGGTCGATCCCATCCAGGCGAGTGGCTGCACGAAACGTGAACCGCGCCACAGATGCAGGCCAGTGAGGGCAGAATTTTGCTATAGGGTAGACTTAGTCGGGCTTCCAAGGGATCTGTGGCGGTAAACGAGCGCATCATGACACAAGCGAACTACATGAACATCATTGTGGACCACCTGCATCACTTCATGCTTGAAGTTCTCCTCTACGGCGGTGTCATCTTCCAGCAAGATACACTCCTGGAAATTGAAATAAGAACACCGTGAATTCATTGTCCCAGGAAGGGGAAACTTTATTGACACATTCCTGGGGTCAGATACATCACATGATCACACTGACAGAACCACAGGCACATGGACACAGGCAACAGAGCATGCACAATGTCGGCACTAGTACAGTGTATATCCACCTTTCGCAGCAATGCAGGCTGCTATTCTACCATGGAGACGATCGTAGAGATGCTGGATGTAGTCCTGTGGAACGGCTTGCAATGCCATTTCCACCTGGCGCCTCAGTTGGACCAGCGTTCGTGCTGGACGTGCAGACCGCGTGAGACGACGCTTCATCCAATCCCAAACATGCTCAATGGGGGACAGATCCGGAGATCTTGCTGGCCAGGGTAGTTGACTTACACCTTCTAGAGCACGTTGGGTGGCACGGGATACATGCGGACGTGCATTGTCCTGTTGGAACAGCAAGTTCCCTTGCCGGTCTAGGAATGGTAGAACGATGGGTTCGATTACGGTTTGGATGTACCGTGCACTAATCAGTGTCCCCTCGACGATCACCAGTGGTGTACGGCCAGTGTAGGAGATCGCTCCCCACACCATGATGCCGGGTGTTGGCCCTGTGTGCCTCGGTCGTATGCAGTCCTGATTGTGGCGCTCACCTGCACGGCGCCAAACACGCATACGACCATCATTGGCACCAAGGCAGAAGCGACTCTCATCGCTGAAGACGACACGTCTCCATTCGTCCCTCCATTCACGCCTGTCGCGACACCACTGGAGGCGGGTTGCACGATGTTGGGGCGTGAGCGGAAGACGGCCTAACGGTGTGCGGGAACGTAGCCCAGCTTCATGGAGACGGTTGCGAATGGTCTTCGCCGATACCCCTGGAGCAACAGTGTCCCTAATTTGCTGGGAAGTGGCGGTGCGGTCCCCTACGGCACTGCGTAGGATCCTACGGTCTTGGCGTGCATCCGTGCGTCGCTGCGGTCCGGTCGCAGGTCGACGGGCACGTGCACCTTCCGCCGACCACTGGCGACAACATCGATGTACTGTGGAGACCTCACGCCCCACGTGTTGAGCAATTCGGCGGTACGTCCACCCGGCCTCCCGCATGCCCACTATACGCCCTCGCTCAAAGTCCGTCAACTGCACATACGGTTCACGTCCACGCTGTCGCGGCATGCTACCAGTGTTAAAGACTGCGATGGAGCTCCGTATTCCACGGCAAACTGGCTGACACTGACGGCGGCGGTGCACAAATGCTGCGCAGCTAGCGCCATTCGACGGCCAACACCGCGGTTCCTGGTGTGTCCGCTGTGCCGTGCGTGTGATCATTGCTTGTACAGCCCTCTCGCAGTGTCCGGAGCAAGTATGGTGGGTCTGATACACCGGTGTCAATGTGTTCTTTTTTCCATATCCAGGAGTGTAATTGTCCATGTTGCAAAGTCGGAATCATGCTACAGTCGTTTGAGGGGCGTTATAGTGAACTTAAACTTGTGTCTTGGCCAGCAAATATGCCGGAAGTGTACTGGAACACACATGGGGCGCTAGCTGCGTGACAGCGAAACCACCATCCCGTAATTTGAGTGAACTGCTTGACCTGTGCGTAGGAATGTAGTGTCACATTCCTCTGGAATCCCGTAAAAGACCTGCACAATCCATGCCAAGCAAGTCTTTGTTGTACTGCGTTCAAAAATGGAGCAATACTCTATTAAACAGGTGGTCATAATGTTTTGGCTCATCATTGAATAAGGAGATGTAGTCGGCAGCCGGATACGGAAGCGCATGAGCCGTGAAGTAGTGCTGATGCTTTGTCAGCGAGTCAAGACTTCACTGCCACGGCCAGTCCCACGGCCGGCGTGCTGACGTAGTGGTGCCGCTGCCAGCCCAGATGTTTTGCAGTGACATAGTGTGGATCCATCTCGTCGTTCTGGAAGAGAGACGTGCGCTAAGGTGGGTGCTGGCAGTATACCACAGCCGTGGGGTGTCGTGAAGACGGATGGTCAGGATCCAGATGGGCGACACAGCTTACGGCTAGGGAGGCGCTATTCTGATGCCACACACAACAGGCTGTATGTGGTTGGCAGTCTGGAGTCACTCGGTGTGGCTCTTCACCACGGGATGCCCCAGACTAGCCCACATCCCTTCAGTCACGGTGTCAGTCACGCAGCAGCGGCAACTTGCAATGGCGAAGTCCCACTAGAGCCAGCTGGCAGTCGTCTCCGAGGCGAAGTGTTAATTCGGTCGCAGGCAGCACATCATGATTCGCCAGTCAAGCTATTCTGTAGTTAGCGAGACTGTCATTCCGTTGGAATCAGAAATTGATGATCTAACACTGAGACTGAGGTTTCGGAAATGGTCGTATTTAAAGCTGGACATACACTGATGAGCCAAAACCACAGCAGAGTCATTCGAAGTTTTGAAGAATATTGGTAGGTAGGTCATCACAGAGTAGACCCACTGTAGTCCTAGTAGAGATTGTGGTATTGGTGCGCCACCAGAGGTCTAGACCCACTGCAGTCCTTGTAGAAATAATGGTATTGGTGAGTCATCAAAGGTGTAGACCCACTGTAGTCCTTGTAGAGATGGCTAGCAGTCATCTGCTGTGACTGTGCAGGTGCAAAATCACCATTGAAGAGTCTTGCGGAGAATATAGCAAGTCCATGAACCACCACTTGTGCACTCACAAAAAATTTTTGTCCCTTGCTGAATTATCAACACACGTGCAAACACTAAGACCACTTGCTTAATAACTTGTTTGTCCATCTTTGGAACGAAATACATCAATGATTCAAAGTGTCAGGAATCCTACAGGTTGCAGGTATGTTTGTGTACGTATGTGATATTAGACGTCGTGTATTTCGCGGAAGTAACGGACAGCTGATTTGCGTACGAGGAGATTTGTATCAGCCGAATTTGATCCACGAGAGATCATCGACAGTTCACTACAACGCTCTTCAAACCACTGTAGCATGGTTCTGGTTCCGAGACACGGACAGTTCTACTGCGTAAAGGGATGCAGGTGAATCTGAGCTGTCAGCATGTATTCAATTACAGCCACAGGTTCCATACAAGAGCAGGAAAATGTCTCGCATAGCAAAATATTGCTCCCTCCAGCGTGCGTCCGTGGCGGGCTGTGCGTTTCGAGCTGACGCTCACCTCAATGAAGGCATTTGTGGAGACGAACATCGGCGCAGCGTAGAAAAAGTGTGATTCACATGATTAGCAGACTTGTTTACATTGATCGACGGTCGAATCCCGATGGTCCTGTGCCCAACGCAATGGCAGTGTACGACGTCGTTGGGTCACCGTGTGAACACGTACGAATTACGACGAACAGTGTGGTCCGAAGTACTTGTACGTTCACCAGCATTGTGCTCTGTCGGTAGAGATGCCACAGATTACCCCATCTGTACTATTTTATATGGCTGACAAGCCTCCAAACCTCACGATCTGAGAATACGCGTGGACGTCCAGCTACTTAGCACCTAGTAGTAGTCTCTTTCCGTGTATGCTCACGACAGTAACATGTGGACCAGGTTCGTCGGTGTCAAGATACTCGTTCACAGGCTCTGAGTAATCTTTCCTTCCTTAAGGTCACTTAGTGGGTTTCCCTATTTGCAACCCATATCTTCACTAGAGTGATCCCTCGTCAGTGTCTGCTCGGCTTACATACTTATGTTAGCACATCACGTGCCTGCAAAGCAACCAGGCTGCATCCAACGTCACGGTGGGCAGTGCTCATAATGTCTTCGCGTATCCGCGTGAAGCCATTTCTACCGGCTATGCGGTCATTTTTCCTCTTTATCCGGAGGCCTCAGCGGACTTTCCCCATAGGATCCCATCGGGATGTGTCAATTGTTGTCTAGGAACTGAATCTGCTGTGCAATACATCTGGGGGAAAGCTATTTCCCTACAATGGTGTCCTTCACACAGCGGTACCAGAGTGGACTTCTGTCGTCGAGGTACTGATCGATTGACAGGACGTTCTGACCGATGTGCAGACAGATTTGTTGACTGCGTACAAAACTAGTGTTGTGTATCTGTATCACTTGAAGTGTAGTCCGGTGGAAGGGGAACGGAAATCTCGAGGAGTAAAATGACCCGCAGTGCTTTCAGCAAACTAAATAGCTTTTTGAAACAGAATGGCAGGGGATGTTTTGTCCTGAGCTGGTATAACAAGTTAATAAGAATTATGCAACCGTTTTTTTTTCCTTCAGTTCCGAGATTAACGCGAGCGAGTAATAAATGGATGTATTCGAACATCATAAATAGGATATTGAAGAGGTATTTTAAACATAGCTGCACAACAGCAACGGTTCTACGTAATAAAATTATAAACAGCCGACCAGTTGCAATGGATTAAGAATTCTTTACCTAGGTTTCAACAAATTTAAATTTGTGTTCTTCAGAAGGTGGCAATTTTACATTAGTATGGACTAATGTACCATCGCCGTCTTTACAAATGTCGGCATAGATCCCTTTGTCAAAATTAAAATATATCCCTAGAAATAGGGTTTGTCACGTAAATATAAATTAGTACATGGATGTTGCAGAGCTCACAACCCTATTTCTAGGGATATATTTTAATTTTGACAAATGGATCTATGCCGACATTTGTAAAAACGGCGATGGTACATTAGTCCATACTAATGTAAAATTGCCACCTTCTGAAGAAGACAAATATAAATTTGTTGAAACCTAGGTAAAGAATTCTTTATCTATTGCAACTTGTCGGCTGTTTATAATTTTATTATATTGAAGAGGAAAAAGAATAGTTAGCTAATGGATGGAATGATAAGTCTCTTAGAACTTTTGTGTTGTCCGCCGTCAATCGTATTTGACATGACGTAGCAAAACTATGGATGAGGGCTAACAAGCGTACCTTTTTGCACGTTGTACATCTTCTGCCAGTAAGACACACTCTTTGCTTTCTTTCGCAACAGTATTTTCTACATCATGGTTGTAGTTTAAGTTGTTCGTAATTGTAATTCCTAGGTATCTATTAGCACAGATTGCCTTTAAAAATCCTGTGAATTCTCGTGTATTCCTTATAATTTGTGTGATGTATCGTGTGTCCAAAAATTTAACGCAGTTTTTTTTTTGTACTCGTGTGCAGAACGTATAGATTGAGTAATACCGCTAGCATACTTTACAAATGACCTGAAAGTCTTTGGACTGTCTGCCAGACTTCTATACAGATCTGCGTCATAGCAACTATTAAAAGCAGCTCACACTAAAGTTCGCCTACAACACTTGCTTCCTAAAGACATATTTAATGAGAAATGGGTTGTCTCTGTACGACGACAACCGAGGAGATTAAACTCCGTGTGCGCAAGAAGCGGGGGTTGTGGGGAAGTAATATTATGTAATATTCCTTCCTCACCTCGAAACGTGACGAAATTGCTGCGGTTTCAGCCGCTGTCTCATCTCTGCAGTTTACACAGTCTTTCCGTAAACACACACACAGAGACTGCACTAGCTTTGTAAGCCGGCCTTAATACCCACGTACTCTGTTTCCACTAAGTTGCATGTCTCATAAGCACCTAGAGGGCGCAAATATTTTCTCTACTCTCTTAGCAGCATTCATTCCAGTATTGCTCGACTCAGAATGCATTAGACGGCGCTAAGAGAAGTGTACCGTTCAGTAGTCCCTTTTAAGTAGCAGGAGTGTTTATTAAGGTAGACAGGTATGCATAACTTAGGAAGGACTGTTAATTACTACATTGAGAAACTGCACATCGACTAATACTCTGGAATAGCATCAGTTTGCAGCGGCTTGAAATCTCCACCCAGCCACAATATTAGTCTGATTTTTCATAGTTTTCCTTAATCTCTTCAGACAAATACTGCGCGAGGTTTTTCTTTTCCCTTTCCAAACCCGAGCTCGTTTTCAGTCATTGACTTTGGCACTGATAGTAGGTAAAGTGTGAACCAGTTGTCAGTACGTTTGGCACACATCCCACAGGGATCATATCTGTAATTAGGATTTTTTGTACCTTATTATTTCGACTACAAAGCTATATTCCAGGAACTGCATTACAAAGAAGAATAATTCGTTATATCCACTTTGGACGACGAACTGCAATTGAAATTGGCAGCTTGTGTAGATATATAAACCAATCGCTTTTAGCACAACCAGTTTCGAGAGACACTGCAGGCTCATCGCCATATGGAATTGTTACAGGAACATTATTCTCTGGAACAGGTGCTGTTACACGCTACCGCCGTGGCACAAAACGGAAATTTAATCGTGAGGTAACGATCTGAATAAAAAACGAGAAGTAAATTTTGTTTCTTAGTTCTTGCGTTACATCGGATCTTGGTATCCACGGCAAATTCATTTTGATTTGGGACAGCTTGAACGTTAAACACACACACACACACACACACACACACACACACACACACACACACACACACTTACTACATAAGTAAGAGTGAAAAAGTTTCTAACGCCCTCAGGGGCTCAGCATTCATTTGCTGGGTACGGGCTTGGTGTAACCGGGGATCCTTAGCTGAGGACTGGTAAGCGCCGCCAGTCCCCTGTCACCGTAAGCTCTGAGCATACTTCAGCGATTACTGTGCCGCACGGCGGTGGAACGTTGTGTGTCACAGAGAATGGGGACCTTAGCTTGACCGCCAGGGCTCGGGGATCGTAAAAATATCTATAAAAAATCCTTATTATCAAGGTGCGTTGCACGCTGATGAGATGCGTGGCTGTTGAGGTAGAAAAACCGTTAGCGGGCAACTCTAGGGAGCCTGCCGCGCCTCAGTTATACAGTGAAGAGCCAAGGAAACTGGTACACCTGCCTAATATCGTATAGGGCACCCACGAGCACGCAGAAGTGCCGCAACACGACGTGGTATGGAATAGACTTACGTACGAAGTACTGCTGTAGGGAGATGACACCACGAATCCTGCAAGGCTGTCCATAAATACGTTAGAGTACGAAGGGGTAGCAGATCTCTTCTGAACAGCTCGTTGCAAGACGTTACAGATAAGGTTATTATGTTGATGCGGAAGTGTTTAAACTTAGAAGAGTGTTCCTCAAGCCACTCTGTAGCAATTCTCAACGTGTGGTGTGTCGCACTTTTCTGTTAGAATTGCCCAAGTCAGTCGGAATGCACAATAGAAATGAATGGATGCACATGATCAGAGAGGATGCTTACGTCCGTACCACCTGTCACAGTTGTATCTAGACGTATCACTCTAACTGCACACGCCTCACACCATTACAAAGCCACCGCCAGCTTGAATAGTCTCTTGCTCACGCGCAGGGTCCATGGATTCATGAGGTTGGCTCCATACATATCCAACCGCTCGATACAATTTGAAACGAGACTCGTCCGACCAGGCAAAATGTTTGCAGTCATCAACAATAGTATGTCGGTGTTCACAGGGCCCAGCTTTGTGTCGTGCAGTCATCAAAGGTACACGAGTGGGCCTAAAGCCCATATTGATCATGTATCGTTGAATGGTTCGGACGCTGACACTGTGACACTTCTTCATGACCCAGCATTGAAATCTGCAGCAATTTGCACAAGGGTTGCACTTCTGTCCCGTTCAACGTTTCTCGTCAGTCACCGTTGGTCCCGTTCTTGCTGGATCTTTTTCCGGCCGCAGCGATGTCGGAGATTTAATGTTTTACCGGATTCCAGATATTCACGGTACACTCGTAAAATGGTCGCACAGAAAACTCCCCACTTCATCGCTACTTGCTGTGTCCCGTCGCTCGTGCGCCGATTGTAACATCACTATCGAACTTATTTAAATCTTGTTGTAGGAGCAGTGACCGATCTACCAACTGCGTCAGACACTTGTCTTACATAGACGATGCCGACCGCTGAACCGTATTCAGCCTCTTTAGATAACTATGTATTTGTACGCATGCCTATACCAGTTTCTTTGACGCTTCAGTGTATAAGGATTGCCTAAGTACGCTGGGCTGGACTTTTATTTCCACAGCTGCTCGTGGGACCAGGATGAATCCTCCGAACGGTTAAGTTTAGAAGGCAGTGTCAATCTTCGTGACAAGGACCATCCACGTTTTACGTTCCAACATCTTTGTGCTAACTGGACAGGACTGTCCGTCAGCGACCTCAGTCTGCGTATCTGACGTCACTCGACAGATTTTTCCGTGGGGAATATGGAACACCTGACGTAAGGGGTGCCGTTTCACATGAGAGGCTTTTACTGTCAGTTTTGTACCCTCACTAGTTGCAGAGGTTTGTGTACCAGGAGCGAATTTTCGCTCGTAGTTAATGTCCGATAGTTACGAGTACTTTCTTTGAGTGTCCGAAAGTCTTGCGAGAGCAGACGTCGGGAGCGTTTACACACGACAGGGTGACAGCGTCTGCGAAAGCTGAGAGACCACTCTCCCTCATACTTTTAGTCGTAATTCTGTGCGGGAGGAAAGAGGTTACGATGGATGAGTGCCGAGCTGCAGCTGCATTTTCAATACTGTCAGTGGCAAAGGAAAAACGTAAACGATCGTATTCGCGTTGAATAAGAGAGTGGATTAGTTGCCCAAATTATTTTGGAGCATGCACGAATTTCATTGTAGAGTGTCTGATGGCAGATCCACAACACTATTAACAGTTTACGAGAGTGACAGTAAAGATATAGAAGAAACAAATTTATAGTTCGTGTGATGAATGGCAGCTAGATCTGAATGTGTAAAAATGTAAGTTAATGCGGATGAGGAGAAAGAACAAACCTGTAACTTTCGGATATAGTATTACTATTATTCTGCTTGACACAGTCCAGTAGTTTAAATACTTCGGCCTAACGTTGCGAAGCTATATTAAATTGAACGAGCATGTCAGATCTGTGATAGTGAACGCGAATGGTCGACTTCGGTTTATTGGGAGAATTTTTGGAAAGAGTGGTTCACCTGTAAAGAAGATCGCATATAAGTCGTTGGTGCGACCTCGTCTTGAGTACTTTTCGAGTGTTTGGAATCCGTACCAGGTCAGGTTGAAGGAAGACATCGAAGCAATTCACAGACGGGCTGCTAGATTTGTTACCGCTAGGTTCCAACAACACATAAATGTTGCAGAGATGTTTCGGGAATTCAAATGGAAATCCCTGTAGAGTAGACGGCGTTCTTTTCGTGAAACACTACTGCGAGAATTTAGAGAACTGGTATTTCAAACTGACTGCCGAAAAATTCTACAGTCGCCAATATACACTGCGCGCAAGTACCACGAAGATAAGATTCGATGCATTATTACTCATACAGAGGCATATAGACAATAGTTTTTCCCTCGATCTATTTGTGAGTGGAACAGGAAAGGAAATAACTAATATTTGTTCAAGGCACTCTCCGCCACGCACCGTACGGTAGCTTGCGGTGTATCTATGTAGATGTCGATGTATTCCTTATAACTCGACCAAACATTTCCACTATTATACCTAAACTCATTAGTGTTAAAAGACAGACTGCTTGTGACACTAAGATTTCTAGTATCAGGTACGTCTATTCTCTTTAATACTTGGCAAAGTAAGAATTAAGAGGAAATTGCATTACGTCATATTTAATATTGTTACCCATACTTGCTCAAAATACAAATAGTGTACGTGATATCTGATGAAATATGAGTATCCGGACAGATATTTACTTGAAAGTTTTTACTGGAATGTCTTAAGAAACCATTCGTAAATTCTTGAATTCTGCAACACCCAATATAATATTATTACAGATAAATGCCACGTAATAAAATATTATAGTTGAAACTGTATTACTTGACGTTAAATGACAATTTTCCGGATTCCATAACGATTACTTTCAAACATAACTTCCCTTTTTTCTCTGTGTTAACCAGTCTAATACCACTTTACCTTATTCGCTTAGTTGTAGATATTATGGTAAATTTCTTTTGTAGAGGTGTTAAGAGCTACAGTCATTTAAGTCAATAAATTTTACTTCTTGTTTAGGTTTCTGCAGTGCAGTAACTGTGTTTTCCATAAAGCTGGACTTTCGTGGTATAAAATATTTAAATACACAACTTCGTCGTGAACCCCCTTTCTGGCAGCTTCATCACATTTTTTGATGACACATCGATATCATTCTCTTCATCCCACGTACCTATCGCGGTAGTAGTCTCAATTTTCCTACAATGCCGATACACGTATGTGGAGAAATTACCTGCTGTGTCGTATTTGGCGCAATGGATAACTTGCTAGTTTCTCGTTTATGTTAACGTATTTTGGATCGCTTCAGTGATCTTCTTTCGTTCGTTAATTCTATATTTACTGTGTATGACGTCTGCATTTTTTTGGGTCCAGAACTTTAGAGATAGAGTAACTTCCTGTACTAATAGTGTAGGAGATAAAACGGGCGATTTCTTCATTCAGGAACATGCCAAGGCCACAACTTATGGCTCAAAAGAGGTGGTCTAGTCAGTACTTTCGTTTAATGTGTGCGTGGATAACTTGCTAGTTTCTCGTTTATGTTAACGTATTTTGGATCGCTTCAGTGATCTTCTTTCGTTCGTTAATTCTATATTTACTCTCTATGACGTCTGCATTTTTTTGGGTCCAGAACTTTAGAGATAGAGTAACTTCCTGTACTAATAGTGTAGGAGATAAAACGGGCGATTTCTTCGTTCAGGAACATGCCACGGCTACAACTTATGGCTCAAAAGAGGCGGTCTAGTCACTACTTTCGTTTAATGTGTGCGTGAGTGCGGCAAAAATATACTAGCAAGATAAGAGTAAAACTGTGAAGTTTGACACAAATCCTGTACGTAATATGGCCGCGCGGCACTCACCTAGTACTCATAGGTTTCCCGACAAAGCCGGTATAGTTTTTCTTGTCGGGGGGTCTACGGCGAGCTGCTCTCGACAGACGGGGGTTGCCGTCTACACGCGAGGTCCAAACCCGCAGAGTGGGCCTGTCTGACGTTTTGCTCGCCCTCGGGCAATGCCGGCGAGCGAACTCCCACCACTGTTTGCACGGCACGTCTACTCGCAAAAGCTCTTGAGCGGGAAAAACTCTCACTTGTATACTTAGCTTAAAATAATCTGATAGACAGTCGACTCTTCAGATTAATGAAGATAGGGTCATTTTCTCGTCAGGCTGCCTTAAGCGAACTAAACAATCGTTATTTTCATATAGCTTCATTACACAGCGTTAAGGGGCTCCGGAAAGGCTCAAAATCATGAAAAGCTCAATTTTTACTTTTTTGCGTTTTCTGAATCTGCAGACTATTACCTTTTAATAGATATATAATTTATTCAATTCCGAAGACTACAACTATTTTTAAATTTTTTTTGAAATGTGTTCTACATGGGCGTGACCCACTGTGGCGCTGTTAAACTGCTGTCAAATGGTGTTATTATTAACGTCCGTGTTCATCAGGAACATTTTAGTGATGTGAGATAAAGTATGTGTTGTGGCTAACCTGTGATGGTTCAATATATATCGCTGGTGTGATTGTCGATTGTTTCATGTTTATTTACTCTGCCGTTATCTCGAAAATATTCGTAATTAATTCTGTTTCTTGAGTCTCTGTTTTGTTGAAGTATAATAATGAGTAAAAGTAAAGTTGCTGTTGCGACTTTCAATGATGGCAACATTTTAAGGTGCAAGGTATTTAGAAATATGGGAATGAAGATAGGTTCTAACATGGTACGAGCGATGCTTGCTTTAGACAAGGAACGCCTTCGGGCTGCAGACAGGGCTGTAAAGAGTCTAGAAATACAAGCAAGAGTAAACAGGAGGAGGAACAAGAGGAAGCTGGAGGAGGAGTTTGCAGAGGATGAAGATAATCCATCCTATGGACCTGGAATGCACTAAAAAGTTAATCCAATCTTTGTCGCTCGATTCCCAAAACTTTTATTTTCTCATACTAATTACATGTTTTCTAAGGATCTTCCAAACATATTTGTTTCAAACTTTCAGTAAATGTTACACAGTACCTTCTGCATAATTTAACACAGCCTTTTTCCAAAAAACTGTATATTTTTGAATATATAAATAAAAATTGCAAAAAATGTTGTGAATTTTCATTACAATTGAAAAAAAATCATCTTTAATAACTGAACTTAATTTTTGTAAAATCCCTGTGTTAAGTTGTAGCCCATATTCCAATAAATAATCTGTAAAAAGTTCAACTTCCTAACTCAAATACTTTGTGAGGAAAGATGTAATTTATAAGCGTTATTTTAACATTGCAAGTATAGGGCGTTCCGGAGCCCCTTAAGCGCATCGGATGGCGCTTTGAAAAGCTGCTCAGAACCACAATATTGTAAGATCTGTATCGCAACATAATTGCATCTTTCTATCCTTTAGTATCAATCCCTAATAACTTTTGTTGTCGTAGTCTTCAGTTGAAGTCTAGTTTCATGCAGCACACCACGAAGGTCTACCCACCCTCCTCCACCTGATCGTTAGCAGTCTTCTGTAACACAACGTTTCAAATGTCTCTGTTCTTCTCTGCTCTCAGTTCTATACAACCCATTCTTCACTTTCATACAACAATACACTCGAAACAGTTTCAGAAAAGGCTTCCTGAAATATTTCTATTTCTCAGAAAATTATTAATTGCTGCTGTCAATCTCTATTTTATATCCTCTTCGCCTGCCATCACTAGTTATTTTAGTATCCAAATAAAAAAAACTAGACTAATTCTTTTAGTATCTCAGTTCTCATTCTAATTCCCTAAGCATCACGAGATTCATTTGGAATACACACCTACCATTTGTTGATGCTCATTTTTGTATCCCACCTGGGAGCCGGCACGTGGGTTGGAACGGGAAAAGGTAATACAAGTCGGTACTGCAAGAACGTGGTTTACTGGAGCAAAACAATGTGATAAACGATTACATAACTTTGTACGTAGGTACGATGCTGAAGCGAAGTGTCCTGCCTGGCTGCATCTGATCAAATGGGCGGAATCTGTAGCGGAGCTGCACAGCACCAGCTAGTGGGCGCTCTCGTCGGTGTCTCGTAGTAGTGCCAACCTTTGAAACTATACCGTGGCATCGTTGCTATCGATACCACACTCATCTCATAAACTTTCTTCAAGACGATGTCATCACCAGAGATGAATGTATTTATTTCTTCTTACTGAACTTTAATTCCTATCCCGGATTTATATGTAGTTTGCCTTACTGCACACAGACCGTACGTCAGCGGAAAGGGCTCCTCAACCACCATCACACATACAAGGATGTGCCACATAATGCACAAATGAACATGTCTCGTACTATGCTTGTCAAGAAAGAAGTAATAAGATGGGAGGGCTTATGAAGAATTATGATGATAAAGAATAATTATGATGATGATGGTGAACTGATGGTTATGAAGAACAAGAAGTACAAGAAGAAGAATCAGAATTAGTACGATCGACGACGCAATTTGTCGATGCAGAGGGCATCGAGGTGATTACAACATGAAATGACGTGTTCCAGAAACACGCTCTTTCCCTGTTACATATGACAAGCTGACCTAGAATGTTTCGCCAGCTTATTAGATCCACATTTGGTCTGGAGCTCAGGTCGGAAAGAACAGGTATGTTCGCGACTGACGTGCTCCTTAAATGGCACCATCGCATATGGTATTGTCATGAGGATGGCGCGGCAGCTAGGCCTGGAAAGTTACGTACAGCCTGAGTCATATGTAAACTCGTTTTGTCCAAGCGCGAAACCGGTGAGTCATCCAGACACCGCAATTAGCCTTTCCCTGTTTACTAGGCTTCACTAATGATCAATTTGCACATCCCATATACTACTTCTGTGTGTCGTATCAACATACCGTATTCCAAAAGAAACTTCAACAGGCTGCAGTCCACTGAGTCTTTTTCCACGGTGATTTACGCCGTGCGTTTTGAACCCGAAAGTTTGTAATTATTTTTGGAAGTAACTGAGTAATATCTTTTTGGTAGGTGGTTTCACCACAGCAACGTTTACCAGAATACCAGTCTACATCTATATCTACATCTTCATGGCTACTCTGCAAATTACTCTTACATGACTGCCTGAGGGTTCATCCGTCGAACGCCTATATCCTTCCGTGCGATCTGTGATATCTATTGTTATATTCTGATGATCGTTTGTCCCTGAGTAGGTCGGCGTAAACGAAATGTTTTCACATTCAGAGAAGAAAGTTCGCGATTAAAATTTCGTGAGAATATGCCGCTCCACCACCCAAAATCCTGTATCATGTCTGTGACACTCTCCCCCTATTTTGTTTTGATACAAAACGCGCTGCTCTTCTTTGAACTTTAGCAATGTACTCTAACGTCCTATCTGGCAAAGATCCCACACCGCGCAGCAGTACTCCAAGAGAGAACGGACAGAGCAGTTTCTTTAGTAGATCTGTTGGATCTTCAAAGACTTCTTCCAATAAAAGGACGTCTTTAGTTCGATCTCTGCTCAAAATTTTCTGTGTTCTATCGAATTTAAGTATTTTGTAATTATAAATCGTAGATATTTAGTTGAATATAGAGCCTATATTTTTGTTTGATTTATCGTTTAACCAGGATTTAACGGATTCCTTTTACCGCTAATCTGGACGACCTCACACTTCATTATTTAAGGTCAAATTCCAGTTTCGCACCATACAGATATCTTATATAAATCGTTTTGTAATTGTTGTTGATCTTCTGATGACGTTTATAGACGATAAATGACAGCATCATCTAAACTCCACCTAAGACGACTGCTCAGGTTGTCTCCTAAATCGCTTATATAGATGAGGAGCGACAGAGAGCCTATGATACTACCTTGGGAAGAACCCGAAATCGTTTTTGTTTTACTCGATGACTCTGTGCAATTACTACGAACGGTGACCTCTCTGATACGAAATCACGAATCAGTCGCATAAATGAGACGATACTGCGTAAGGATGAAATTTCTTTACAAGCCACTAGTGACGTACGGTGTCAAAAGCCTTCTGGAAATCTAGAGATACGGAACCAACTTGAAATCCGTTGTCGATAGCACTGAACACTTCTTATGAGTAGAGAGATAGTTGTGTTTCACAAGAACTATGTTATGCCGGTTCTAGGC
This sequence comes from Schistocerca cancellata, assembly GCF_023864275.1. Classification (NCBI taxonomy): domain Eukaryota; kingdom Metazoa; phylum Arthropoda; class Insecta; order Orthoptera; family Acrididae; genus Schistocerca; species Schistocerca cancellata. Next base: position 481,093,937 of record NC_064634.1, read on the forward strand.
GCTTCAGTCCGAAACCGCGCGACTGCTACAAAATGGTTCAAATGTCTCTGAGCACTATGGGACTTAACATCTGAAGTCGTCAGTCCCCTAGAACTAAGAACTACTTAAACCTAACTAACCTAAGGACATCACACACATCCATGCCCGAGACAGGATTCGAACCTGCGACCGTAGTGGTAGCACGGTTCCAGATCGAAGCGCCTAGAACCGCTCGGACACACCGGCCGGCCGCGATTGCTACGGTCGCAGCAGGTTCGATGTGATGTCCTTAGGCTAGTTAGGTTTAAGAAGTTCTAATTTCTAATGGACTGATGACCTCAGATGTTAAGTCCCATAGTGATCAGAGCCATTTGAACCATTTGAACTATGTTTTCTAAATCCGTGTTGACTGTGTGTCAATAGACTGTTCTCTTCGATGCAACGCATAAAGTTCTAATACAGTATATGTTCCAAAATCCTGATGCATATCGACGTTAATGATTTGGACCTGTAATTTAGTGGATACTCCTATTCCCTTTCTTCAATATTGGTGTGACCTGTGCAACTTTTCAGTCTTAGGGCATTTACGTTGCTTCCCTATTCCGAGTATATCTACTTCTAAGATCTCATATTGGCAGCTGTTCTTGATTTGAATTCGGGCAGAGGAACAGCAGAGCAATTGCTTGTATCAATGTTCAACACACGTTATCTTTCTTACAACGAGAGGAGGGAGTCGAAGATAATGTCTTTTCCAAACTTACTGCTAGAGCCCATGTTGTTCGTCGTCTATCCAGAAATTCACTGCTATTTATTTGGGGATATCTTCTCCACATATTTCAGACTAATGTTATTTTCTGTGGCTAAAAACTGCAAAAAAAGCGTTAAAAAAGAAATAGATATCGATGTGCACTAATCGCTCAGTCATGGATGCCGTAACACCTATTTTCTCCTGACCCTTAACTGCACCGCTTCTATATTATCGCTGCAAATCCGGAGACACCCTTCCGTACGTTCACAACCGTCGACATAACGCATGGAAAATACGCGTATTGAGCAGTGGAATCAGTGAAATAGGTTTCCGTATTTCCACAAACGTTATACTAATGCGAATGACAGTGATTCGAGAAGTAAGGGAGGGTCTTTAGAATCGTTGTCGCAAAATGATAATTCATCGCTGAGGTAGAAAAGCAGCCCCATGATACTGAATTGCAGGCGGTTTCTAGTGTGCCATTCGGCAAAGAGCACAGAGAACGTTGGAGAAATGCATCTTCGATATACAACTTGCTCGCATTTGAGAGCGCAGAGAAACGCGCTGTATACGAATTTGGCAGCTGAATCAGACACAAAGCACGTCCATTCGTTTATTTATTGGTGTGCACTGATGAACCAAAACATTATGACTACTGCCCACCGCGAGGTTGTATGCTGTCTCCATTTAAGGGGCTCCGGAACGCCCTATACTTGCAATGTTAAAATAACGCTTATAAATTACATCTTTCCTCACAAAGTATTTGAGGCGGGAAGTTGAACTTTTTACAGATTATTTATTGGAATATGGGCTACAACTTAACATAGGGATTTTACAAAATTTTAGTTCAGTTATTAAAGATGATTTTTTTCAATTGTAATGAAAATTCACAACATTTTTTTGCAATTTTTTTATTTATATATTCAAAAATATACAGTTTTTTGGAAAAAGGCTGTGTTAAATTATGCAGAAGGTACTGTGTAACATTTACTGAAAGTTTGAAACAAATATGTTTGGAAGATCCTTAGAAAACATGTAATTAGTATGAGAAAATAAAAGTTTTGGGAATCGAGCGACAAAGATTGGATTAACTTTTTAGTGCATTCCAGGTCCATAGGATGGATTATCTTCATCCTCTGCAAACTCCTCCTCCAGCTTCCTCTTGTTCCTCCTCCTGTTTACTCTTGCTTGTATTTCTAGACTCTTTACAGCCCTGTCTGCAGCCCGAAGGCGTTCCTTGTCTAAAGCAAGCATCGCTCGTACCATGTTAGAACCTATCTTCATTCCCATATTTCTAAATACCTTGCACCTTAAAATGTTGCCATCATTGAAAGTCGCAACAGCAACTTTACTTTTACTCATTATTATACTTCAACAAAACAGAGACTCAAGAAACAGAATTAATTACGAATATTTTCGAGATAACGGCAGAGTAAATAAACATGAAACAATCGACAATCACACCAGCGATATATATTGAACCATCACAGGTTAGCCACAACACATACTTTATCTCACATCACTAAAATGTTCCTGATGAACACGGACGTTAATAATAACACCATTTGACAGCAGTTTAACAGCGCCACAGTGGGTCACGCCCATGTAGAACACATTTCAAAAAAAATTTAAAAATAGTTGTAGTCTTCGGAATTGAATAAATTATATATCTATTAAAAGGTAATAGTCTGCAGATTCAGAAAACGCAAAAAAGTAAAAATTGAGCTTTTCATGATTTTGAGCCTTAACAGCTTATAACACGGAACTAATTACCGTACGAGTACCAAACTTGGTCGCATTAATTTCCAGAGTAAGGGGTGCATTATATCCATGCGTCACAGCGTCACCGTACAGTTCCAACTATGACCACCAGGCGCCGTGATCACTCATCGTGTTTCATAGTCTCACACAGCTGACGAGCCGCAGTGCACTTGTTGACGTGTCAACGTGAGCTTGGACAAAAGGGGAAGGATATTAGAGGTGAAGCTCTGTTGTCAAAAAACAGTAATGCTGCAACTGCACTTCGAGAGCAAGGCCGGATGAAAGGACTACGAAAGGCTCCTCTTTCTGCATCTGCTGTGCGGAGCATGAGGAAGAAGTTCGAGTGAACTGCAGAAATGTGCGTCGCTCCGGGAAGAGGCCGACGACCTGTTGCACCACAGGTGGCTGATGAAATCGCTGCTGCTATGGCAGGCAACGCTGCGTGGAATTTCGATCGTCAGGTAGTGTGCGTGTTGTATCACGGCAGTTGAACATACCGTGGTCCACTGTACAGAAGGTGCTTCGAACCGTTTTCAAATGGTATCCATGAGAATCCATATCGGACAGCAGCTTACCCCACAGGACGCACATCGACATATGGACTTCGCTCTCCACTTTCCCCCAAGGATTGAAGTTGACGAGCGCTGGCCCCGGCCCATCCTATGGACAGACGAAACTCATTTTTCCCTGATGGGTGAACACACCTCCAGCCACTGTGCATGAAATTCCTCTGCATCGAGAACGTGTCACCATATGGTGTGGCTTCACGGCTACGTTCATCATTGGCCCATTGTTTTTTGAACAGGTTTGCGCTCAGGGACCAAAGACGTGCAGTGTGACTGGCCAGCGTTACTGCGATGTACTTCGCCAGCATGTCATACCCTCCCTACAGGAGAGAGACGCATTCAACTCAACAGTTTCCATAAAAACGGAGCCCCTCGCACGTCACGCGTGAAGATCAACCGTTTCTCCGAAACACTGAAGCGGAACGTCCCAAGAGAGGCAGCCAGCATATCTATGGGCATGCTTCGTTCTGCTGTGCAGAATACAATCCTGCGCTTTCAGAGTCTTCTGGACTCTGATGGGCGCCATATTGAGCCCTTTTTGTAGCAGTTATGGTAGTGGTAGGTAATGGTATGATGTACCATAGCAGCAAATTTAAAGTGTTACAGTTAAATTGATTCTTTTTACGAAGATAGTAACTGTTCTCGAAAAAACAGATACCATTGTTGACCGTGCAGCTTCTGTGGAATAAATGATAATTAATTGACACCTTCAGCTGCCGACAGGTGTTGTTGACATACCTTGATGGGGACAGCTGAAGATGTGTGCTCCGATCGGGAATCGAACCCGGGATCTCCTGCTTACATGGCAGACGCTCTATCTATCTGAGCCACCGAGGACACAGATGAACAGCGCGACTGCAGGGACTTACCCCTCGCACACTTCCCGTGAGACCCACATTCCCAACTGTCCACAATCTACATACGTAAAGTTCCTAAAGCGTAAGCACGAGATCACGGGTTCGATTCCCGGTAGGGGCACACATTTTCAACTGTCCCCATCAAGGTATGTCAACAACACCTGTCGGCAGCTGAGGGTTTCAATTAATTATCATTTATTATAGAGACGCTGCACGGTCATCAATGGCATCTGCTCTTTCGAGAACAGTTACTATCTTCATACATAGTTAAATGGCTACCCGGCCATTGACCTTCGTCTGTGCTAGTGCGCACAAGTTCCCCGAACTCTTACGGGAATCGTCAGCTTAAGTGGGCGCGAGTAACGAGTGGATGGGCAAAGTTAAATGCAGAGGAGAGAGCAGATAGGTGGAAAGAATACATTGAAAGCCTCTATGAGGGTGAAGATTTGTCTGATGTGATAGAAGAAGAAACAAGAGTCGATTTAGAAGAGATAGGGGATCCAGTATTAGAATCGGAATTTAAAAGAGCTTTGGAGGACTTACGGTCAAATAAGGCAGAAGGGATAGATAACATTCCATCAGAATTTCTAAAATCATTGGGGGAAGTGGCAACAAAACGACTATTTACGTTGGTGTGTAGAATATATGAGTCTGGCGATATACCATCTGACTTTCGGAAAAGCGTCATACACACAATTCCGAAGACGGCAAGAGCTGACAAGTGCGAGAATTATCGCACAATCAGCTCAACAGCTCATGCATCAAAGCTGCTTACAAGAATAATATACAGAAGAATGGAAAAGAAAATTGAGAATGCGCTAGGTGACGATCAGTTTGGCTTTAGGGAAAGTAAAGGGACGAGAGAGGCAATTCTGACGTTACGGCTAATAATGGAAGCAAGGCTAAAGAAAAATCAAGACACTTTCATAGGATTTGTCGACCTGGAAAAAGCGTTCAACAATATAAAATGGTGCAAGCTGTTCGAGATTCTGAAAAAAGTAGGGGTAAGCTATAGGGAGAGACGGGTCATATACAATATGTACAACAACCAAGAGGGAATAATAAGAGTGGACGATCAAGAACCAAGTGCTCGTATTAAGAAGGGTGTAAGACAAGGCTGTAGCCTTTCGCCCATACTCTTCAATCTGTACATCGAGGAAGCAATGATGGAAATAAAAGAAAGGTTCAGGAGTGGAATTAAAATACAAGGTGAAAGGATATCAATGATACGATTCGCTGATGACATTGCTATCCTGAGTGAAAGTGAAGAAGAATTAAATGATCTGCTGAACGGAATGAACAATCTATTGAGTACACAGTATGGTTTGAGAGTAAATCGGAGAAAGACGAAGGTAATGAGAAGTAGTAGAAATGAGAACAGCGAGAAACTCAACATCAGGATTGATGGTCACGAAGTCAATGAAGTTGAGGAATTCTGCTACCTAGGCAGTAAAATACCCAATAACGGACGGAGCAAGGAGGACATCAAAAGCAGACTCGCTATGGCAAATAAGGCATTTCTGGCCAAGAGAAGTCTACTAATATCAAATACCGGCCTTAATTTGAGGAAGAAATTTCTGAGGATGTACGTCTGGAGTACAGCATTGTATGGTAGTGAAACATGGACTGTGGGAAAACCGGAACAGAAGAGAATCGAAGCATTTGAGATGTGATGCTATAGACGAATGTTGAAAATTAGGTGCACTGATAAGGTAAGGAATGAGAAGGTTCTACGCAGAATCGGAGAGGAAAGGAATATGTGGAAAACATTGATAAGGAGAAGGGACAGGATGATAGGACATCTGCTAAGACATGAGGGAATGACTTCAATGGTACTAGAGAGAGCTGTAGAGGGCAAAAACTATAGAGGAAGACAGAGATTGGAATACGTCAAGCAAATAATTGAGGACGTAAGTTGCAAGTGCTACTCTGAGATGAAGAGGTTAGCACAGGAAAGGAATTCGTGGCGGGCCGCATCAAACCAGTCAGTAGACTGATGACCAAAAAAAGGGCAAAGTAGTTATTAGGAACATTACGTATGTAGATTGCGGACAGATGGGAATGTGGGTCTCACTGGAAGCGTGTAAGGGATAAGTCTCTGCAGTCGCGCTATTGGTCGATGTCCTCGGTGGCTCAGATGGATAGAGCGTTTGCCATGTAAGCAGGAGATACCGGGTTCGATTCCCGGTCGGGGCACACATTTTCAGCTGTCCCCATCAAAGTATGTCAACAACACCTGGCGGCAGCTGAGGGTCTCAATTAACTATCATTTAAATTGATTCTGCTTTATTTCTCTTCCCCATGCCCTTGACATTAATACTACTACATTCGGTACTCGTACGTTAATTAGTTTTCTGTGTTGTAGCACGTTAAATAGGGGAAGTTTAATTATAACCACTCGGTATATGAGCGCAGCACTGACGAATATGGAATCATTATAGCGACGATACGTGGAGCAATTGCGGAAATCTGCCGACTTCAGTGACTTTGACAAGAACCGGATTGCTGTGACCCAGTGTCAGGGAGCGAGCATCTCCGAAACGGCGAATCTGATCAAATGTACGCGTGCTCCTGTATGAGCATCTGTAGTAAGTTGTTGAAGAATGCCGAAACCACGCGTAGGCGACAAGAAGTTGGAGGTCCACGCTACATCACAGAACACAAGGATCGGAGGCTAGCCCGCTGGATAAAGCAGGAAGGACGGAGATCGCAGGCACAAGTGTTTTGGAGCACACAGTTCGGCGGGCGGCATTTAACATGATATTCCACAGCAGAGAACCCCTACGCGTTTCCATGTTGACCCAATAACATCGTCAATTACGATTACAGTGGGCACGAGATCATCGAGACTGGACCGCACATCAGTGGATTCGGTGCCGCCCTTTCATTGTTAAACCAGGTCGATAGTCGGGTCCAGATACGTGATACTCCAAGGGAGCGGCTGCTCGAAACATGCAGCGCGCTACAGACGCAGGCCGATGGGAGCAGTAATATGTTATGGTACAGGGTGTTTCAAAAATGACCGGTATATTTGAAACGGCAATAAAAACTAAACGAGCAGCGATAGAAATACACCGTTTGTTGCAGTATGCTTGGGACAACAGTACATTTTCAGGCAGACAAACTTTCGAAATTACAGTAGTTGCAATTTTCAACAACAGATGGCGCTGCGGTCTGGGAAACTCTATACTACGATATTTTCCACATATCCACCATGCGTAGCAATAATATGGCGTAGTCTCTGAATGAAATTACCCGCAACCTTTGACAACGTGTCTGGCGGAATGGCTTCACATGCAGATGAGATGTACTGCTTCAGCTGTTCAATTGTTTCTGGTTCTGGCAGTACACCTGGTCTTTCAAGTGTCCCCACAGAAAGAAGTCACAGGGGTTCATGTCTGGCGAATAGGGAGGCCAATCCACGCCGCCTCCTGTATGTTTCGGATAGCCCAAAGCAATCACACGATCATCGAAATATTCATTCGGGAAATTAAAGACGTCGGCCGTGCGATGTGGCCGGGCACCACCTTGCATAAACCACGAGGTGTTCGCAGTGTCGTCTAAGGCAGTTTGCACCGCCACAAATTCACGAAGAATGTCAAGATAGCGTGATGCAGTAATCGTTTCGGATCTGAAAAATGGGCCAATGATTCCTTTGGAAGAAATGGCGGCCCAGACCAGTACTTTTTGAGGATGCAGGGACGATGGGACTGCAACATGGGGCTTTTCGGTTCCCCATATGCGCCAGTTCTGTTTATTGACGAAGCCGTCCAGGTAAAAATAAGCTTCGTCAGTAAACCAAATGCTGCCCACATGCATATCGCCGTCATCAATCCTGTGCACTATATCGTTAGCGAATGTCTCTCGTGCAGCAATGGTAGTGGCACTGAGGGGTTGCCGCGTTTGAATTTTGTACGGATAGAGGTGTAAACTCTGGCGCATGAGACGATACGTGGACGTTGGCGTCATTTGGACCGCAGCTGCAACACGGCGAACGGAAACCCGAGGCCGCTGTCGGATCACCCGCTGCACTAGCTGCGCGTTGCCCTCTGTGGTTGCCGTACGCGGTCGCCCTACCTTTCCAGCACGTTCATCCGTCTCGTTCCCAGTCCGTTGAAATTTTTCAAACAGATCCTTTATTGTATCGCTTTTCGGTCCTTTGGTTACATTAAACCTCCGTTGAAAACTTCGTCTTGTTGCAACAACACTGTGTTCTAGGCGGTGGAATTCCAACACCAGAAAAATCCTCTGTTCTAAGGAATAAACCATGTTGTGTACAGCACACTTGCACGTTGTGAACAGCACACGCTTACAGCAGAAAGACGACGTACAGAATGGCGCACCCACAGACTGCGTTGTCTTCTATATCTTTCACATCACTTGCAGCGCCATCTGTTGTTGAAAATTGTAACTACTGTAATTTCGAAAGTTTGTCCGCCTGAAAATGTACTGTTGTCCCAAGCATATTACAACAAACGGTGTATTTCTATCGCTGCTCGTTTAGTTTTTATTGCCGTTTCAAATATACCGGTCATTTTTGAAATACCCTGTAGATATACACCTGGGCCTCCGTGGGACCTACGTTGGCACCAAGACCGCTGTGAACTATATGAACATTATTATGGGCCACCTGTAACCCCCATATCCCTGATGTCTTCCTCAACAGCGATGGCATCTTACAACAGGACAACTGTCAGTGTCACAAGGACAAAATCCTGCTCAAGTGGTTTGAGGAGCACAATAGTGAACTCACGTCGGTGTCTTGTCCATCAAACTTGGCTTATCTGAATCCGACGAAAGCCCGCTGGAACACCGTCGGGCGCCAGCTGCGCAACCACAAACCAACACCGCATTCCTTACGGGATGCGTAGGCATCTAGTGACACAAACATCTGGACACCTGTCAAATACCTTCCGAATCCATGACACGCAGTATCACGGCTGAATACCGTTCCAGAAGTGGTCCAAAACGCTTTTAAGTTTGTGGTCACAATGTTTTGGCTCATAAGTGTACTTATTCTTACAATACAAGGCAACCAGTACATCTCAGCACCTAACCAGGCCTGTAACATATAATACGAGTACGTTATATTCATTGCGGCACACGTGTAATAAGTGTACTTAAAACGAAATTGGACTCCGACATTTGAATGTTTTATGGCTTATTTGAAAATAATGGAAAAAGTGTTACTTAGAATCCATATTCGTACGCAGTCACATTCAGCATGCAATGCCCGTATGTTGGTGGAAGGTAAGTGTGTCCGTGTCGCCTCCTCCATATAGTGTAATGAACATAGCGGCCCAACAGCCATTCAGATGTACACTACTGATCATTAAAATTGCTACACCACGAAGATGACGTGCCACAGACGCGAAATTTATCAGACAGGAAGAAGATGCTGTGATATGCAAATCATTAGCTTTTCAGAGCATTCACACAAGGTTGGCGTCGGTGGCGACACCTATAACGTGCTGACATGAGGAAAGTTTCCAACCGACTTCTCATACACAAACAGCAGTTGACCAGCGTTAGCAGAATATGGAATCAGTGGGTTCAGGAGGGTAATACGGAACGCCGTGCTGGATCCCAACGGCCTCGTATCACTAGCAGTCGAGATGCCAGCAAGACAACAACCATCTGCACGAACAGTTCGACGACGTTTGCAGTAGCATAGACTATGAGCTCGGAGACCATGGTTGCGGTTGCCCTTGACGCTGCATCACAGACAGGTGCGCCTGCGATTGTGTACTCAACGACGAACATGGATGCACGAATGGCAAAACGTCATTTTTTCGGATGAATCCAGGTTCTGTTTACAGCATCATGATGGTCGCATCCATGTTTGGCGACATCGCGGTGAACGCACATTGGAAACGTTTATTCGTCATCGCCATACTGCCGTATCACCCGGCGTGATGGTATAGGGTGCCATTGGTTACACGTCTCGATCAACTCTTGTTCGCATTGACAGCACTTTTAACAGTGGACGTTACGTTTCAGATGTGTTACGACCCGTGGCTCTACCCTTCATTCGATCCCTGCGAAACACTACGTTTCAGCTGGATAATGCACGACCGCATGTTGCAGTTCCTTTACGGGCCTTTCTGGATGCAGAAAATGTTCGACTGCTGCCCTGGCCAGCACATTCTCCAGATCTCTCACCAGTTTAAAACGGCTGGTCAGTGGTGGCCTAGCAACTGGCTCGTCACAATACGCCACTCTCTACTCTTGATTAACTGTGGTATCGTGTTGAAGCTGCATGGGCAGCTGTACCTGTACCCGCCAACCAAGCTCTGTTCGACTGAATTCCCAGGCGTATCAAGGCCGTTATTACGGCCAGAAGTGGTTGTTCTGGGTACTGATTTCTCAGGATCTATGCACCCAAATTGCATGAAAATGTAATCACATGTCAGTTGTAGTATAATATATTTGTCCTATGAATACCCGTTTGTCATCTGCATTTCTTCTTGGTGTGGCAATTTTAATGTCCAGTAGTGTATGTTCAATGAGATATTCATGAGGTTTAAAAGTGGTGAATACGTTGGTAACTTGCTTTAAATGTAGAGATATGTGAAGTTACGGATTTCGCAAAAGAAAAAATAAACATAATTTCGTACGAATATAATATCAATGAATCATAATTAGAATCAGTTAACTCAGTTAAATTCCACGTTATAACACGAAAGGGAATGATCACACAGGCAAGGCAGGTGGCAAACTTCGGTTCATTGGAGGAGTACTGGCAAAACGAAGTCAATCTGCAAAAGTAAAAAGCTTAAAATCATTTTGGCTTCCCAACTTAATATCGTTGAAGTGTGTAGAACCAGTACCAAACGAGATCAATAGGGAATACTGTATGTGTACGGACAAGGGCAGCACGAAATGTCACAGTTTTTTGCAGCAAGGGAGAGCGTCATAGTCATATACGTGCTGAAAGAACGGAATTGGGAAATCTTGGAAGAAAGACGCAAATTATCCCGCGAAAGCCTAGATACTATGTTTCGACAGCCAGTGTTAAGTGAAAACTCAAGAAATCAGCTCCCTACATATTGCCCCGAGGCGGCTGTAATGGAAAGGTTAGAGGAACTGTAACACGCACAGACACATTGAAGCACTCTCTGTCCCCACGCTCCACACGCGACTCGAACGGCAGTAAATCGTAGCACGTGACACAGTGCTATGTCATCTCTGCCATGACACTGGTTTGCAGAGCACAGGAGTATGTGTAGATGTTTAGAACAAGTTAAGCAACGGCCGTGTGTGCACATTTAGATCCAAATGTATCTTTAAAAGAATTATGATTCATATATTAAGAAATCTGGATTTCACCACGTCGCTGGCCGGCAAACGCTTTCTTCTAAAATTGTTTTCATTGTATGAAACTGATCTAGTGAGCAGTGTGGTTGAAAAACTGTTATCACTTTGTCTACAGGGTTCAAATGGCTCTGTGCACTATGGGACTCAACTTCTAAGGTCATCAGTCCCCTAGAACTTAGAACTACTTAAACCTAACTAACCTAAGGACAACACACACATCCATGCCCGAGACAGGATTCGAACCTGCGACCGTAGCGGCCGCGCGGTTCCAGACTGCAGCGCCTTTAATCGCTTGGCCACCACGGCCGGCTGGCTACAGGGAAGTACAGCCTGGGGAAATCGTGAGAAAATGTAGAAATGTTTGCAAACATTTACAACTTAGTGTAATGTATGGTGGCCATCTTTATATATATACTTATCAGGCAGAACATTATAAAAAACCTACCTGATAGTCGGTATGTCCACTTTTGCCACGGATAACAATGGCCACACGTTGTGCCATGGAAGCAATCAGGCACACAAAAGTCACTTTATTCCCGGAAATTCCGGGGAGGGGCGATGAATTCTGACGCCACGTTCGATCAAATCCAAGATGTGTCCAATCGGGTTCATCTCTGGCGAATTGGTGGCCATCACATCAGCTGGAACTCGCCACTATGTTCCTCGAACAACTCCCTCTCACTACTAGCCTTGGGACATGGCCCATTATCTTGCTGAAAAATTCCACTTCAGTCGGGGAACATGAAGGGATGAAAGAGGTTTGTGACCAGTGTATGATACCCCTTAGCCATCATGGTGCCTAGCACGAGCTCAGCTGGACCCATGGATGCCCACGTGAATGTTCCCCAGAGCATAATGGAGGTGCCGCCAGCTTGCCCCTGTCCCACAGTAGAAGTTTCAAGGAGCTGGTCCTCTGGAAGACGACGGATTCGTGCCCTCCCATAGGCGTGCTGAAGAAGGTAGCGGGATTCATCAGGCCATACAACGCTCTGACACTTACACCAACGGCCAGTGTCGATGGTCACGAGACCATTTCAGTCGTACTTGTCGACGCCGTGGTGTTAACATTGGCACACACATGGCTCGCCGGCTGCGGAGGCCGATCTTTGGGAGTGTTCGGTGCTCTGTGAGTTCGGACACACTTGTATTCTACCCAGCATTAAAGTCTGATGCTTCTTGCACCACAGCTCGCTGCCTGTCCTGTTTTACCAGTACAGCCAGCCTACGACATCTGACATCTGTAGTGAGAAGTGGCCACCAAATCCGTCTTCTCGACGAGGTCTTGCCGTGTGTTGAAGACACTCACTACAGCAATTCTGGAACACCCGACGAGTCGTGCAATTTTTGAAATGCTCTGCGCTCAGTCAAACTCATATACAAAGTACCACGGACAGCACGCTCACTGACATTACATAGACTGTGCATGCGTCTGACTAGCAGTAGCTCCTGAGATTAGTCTGAACATACAGACAGCAATACTGTCGGGGACTTTTTATATATAATATTTACAGATATAAGTAATTTACTATAGTAAAAAGAAAACAATCAACTACACTCCTGGAAATGGAAAAAAGAACACATTGACACAGGTGTGTCAGACCCACCATACTTGCTCCGGACACTGCGAGTACAAGCAATGATCACACGCACGGCACAGTGGACACACCAGGAACCGCGGTGTTGGCCGTCGAATGGCGCTAGCTGCGCAGCATTTGTGCACCGCCGCCGTCAGTGTCAGCCAGTTTGCCGTGGCATACGGAGCTCCATCGCAGTCTTTAACACTGGTAGCATGCCGCGACAGCGTGGACGTGAACCGTATGTGCAGTTGACGGACTTTGAGCGAGGGCGTATAGTGGGCATGCGGGAGGCCGGGTGGACGTACCGCCGAATTGCTCAACACGTGGGGCGTGCGGTCTCCACAGTACATCGATGTTGTCGCCAGTGGTCGGCGGAAGGTGCACGTGCCCGTCGACCTGGGACCGGACCGCAGCGACGCACGGATGCACGCCAAGACCGTAGGATCCTACGCAGTGCCGTAGGGGACCGCACCGCCACTTCCCAGCAAATTAGGGACACTGTTGCTCCTGGGGTATCGGCGAGGACCATTCGCAACCGTCTCCATGAAGCTGGGCTACGGTCCCGCACACCGTTAGGCCGTCTTCCGCTCACGCCCCAACATCGTGCAGCCCGCCTCCAGTGGTGTCGCGACAGGCGTGAATGGAGGGACGAATGGAGACGTGTCGTCTTCAGCGATGAGAGTCGCTTCTGCCTTGGTGCCAATGATGGTCGTATGCGCGTTTGGCGCCGTGCAGGTGAGCGCCACAATCAGCACTGCATACGACCGAGGCACACAGGGCCAACACCCGGCATCATGGTGTGGGGAGCGATCTCCTACACTGGCCGTACACCACTGGTGATCGTCGAGGGGACACTGAATAGTGCACGGTACATCCAAACCGTCATCGAACCCATCGTTCTACCATTCCTAGACCGGCAAGGGAACTTGCTGTTCCAACAGGACAATGCACGTCCAAATGTATCCCGTGCCACCCAACGTGCTCTAGAAGGTGTAGGTCAACTACCCTGGCCAGCAAGATCTCCGGATCTGTCCCCCCTTGAGCATGTTTGTGACTGGATGAAGCGTCGTCTCACGCGGTCTGCACGTCCAGCACGAACGCTGGTCCAACTGAGGCGCCAGGTGGAAATGGCATGGCAAGCCGTTCCACAGGACTACATCCAGCATCTCTACGATCGTCTCCATGGGAGAATAGCAGCCTGCATTGCTGCGAAAGGTGGATATACACTGTACTAGTGCCGACATTGTGCATGCTCTGTTGCCTGTGTCTATGTGCCTGTGGTTCTGTCAGTGTGATCATGTGATGTATCTGACCCCAGGAATGTGTCAATAAAGTTTCCCCTTCCTGGGACAATGAATTCACGGTGTTCTTATTTCAATTTCCAGGAGTGTATACTCTCAAAGAAAACTATCAACTGGATCCGGTGCAAGACGAGATGAGAACACCTGAGACACGTCGCATTTTATAAATATCTAGGCATGATATCACATTGCGTTACAAATGGAGTCAACAAGTAATATCTGTGTTAATTAATGCAAACTGGTAACTTATATTTGATGGAATGGCCTAGGGAATTGCATTGTGTCTGTAAAGGAGACAGCACACGAGACACTAGCTCGATCAGCAAGTGTTCTGGTCCTTATCAGAAGGCATGGCGAGAAACATCGCATCAGAGATGCACTGCTAGTGTCGTAACAGCTCTGTACAGCCCACTTTCCTTTCAGATATTAAAGGGGGCTAAAATGAAACCTGTGTAGGTCAGACGACATTGTTTTCGGCCAACACTGTTGGACAAATCTAGAGAACCTGGGTTCGAAAAACACTGTTGGACAATTATTCTGCCACCTACTTGCGTCTTACAGTGAAATGGTGTGAGTAAGAAAACAATGGTTCAAAAGGCTCTAAGCACTATGGGATTTAACATCTGAGGTCATCAGACCCCTGGACGTAGAACTACATAAACCTAACTAACCTAAGGACATCACACACATCCATGCCCGAGGCAGGGTTCGAACCTGCAACCGTAGCAGCAACGCGGTTCCGGACGGAAGGGCCTAGAACCGCTAGGCCACAGCGGCCGTCTGTGTGTAAGATAAGAGCTATTATTGTGCTGGCGTAAGATGTCGCCAGCACACCGATTGGCAAAGAGGTTACGACTAGATCGATAGTAGGTGCAGGAGAAAGCGGCCCTATCAGGAGAAAGGCCAAAGACAGACTGGAAACCAATGTGCCATCTCGATTGCAAGTACACTCCTGGAAATGGAAAAAAGAACTCATTGACACCCGTGTGTCAGACCCACCATACTTGCTCCGGACACTGCGAGAGGGCTGTACAAGCAATGATCACACGCACGGCACAGCGGACACACCAGGAACCGCGGTGTTGGCCGTCGAATGGCGCTAGCTGCGCAGCATTTGTGCACCGCCGCCGTCAGTGTCAGCCAGTTTGCCGTGGCATACGGAGCTCCATCGCAGTCTTTAACACTGGTAGCATGCCGCGACAGCGTGGACGTGAACCGTATGTGCAGTTGACGGACTTTGAGCGAGGGCGTATAGTGGGCATGCGGGAGGCCGGGTGGACGTACCGCCGAATTGCTCAACACGTGGGGCGTGAGGTCTCCACAGTACATCGATGTTGTCGCCAGTGGTCGGCGGAAGGTGCACGTGCCCGTCGACCTGGGACCGGACCGTAGCGACGCACGGATGCACGCCAAGACCGTAGGATCCTACGCAGTGCCGTAGGGGACCGCACCGCCACTTCCCAGCAAATTAGGGACACTGTTGCTCCTGGGGTATCGGCGAGGACCATTCGCAACCGTCTCCATGAAGCTGGGCTACGGTCCCGCACACCGTTAGGCCGTCTTCCGCTCACGCCCCAACATCGTGCAGCCCGCCTCCAGTGGTGTCGCGACAGGCGTGAATGGAGGGACGAATGGAAACGTGTCGTCTTCAGCGATGAGAGTCGCTTCTGCCTTGGTGCCAATGATGGTCGTATGCGCGTTTGGCGCCGTGCAGGTGAGCGCCACAATCAGCACTGCATACGACCGAGGCACACAGGGCCAACACCCGGCATCATGGTGTGGGGAGCGATCTCCTACACTGGCCGTACACCACTGGTGATCGTCGAGGGGACACTGAATAGTGCACGGTACATCCAAACCGTCATCGAACCCATCGTTCTACCATTCCTAGACCGGCAAGGGAACTTGCTATTCCAACAGGACAATGCACGTCCGCATGTATCCCGTGCCACCCAACGTGCTTTAGAAGGTGTAAGTCAACTACCCTGGCCAGCAAGATCTCCGGATCTGTCCCCCATTGATCATGTTTGGGACTGGATGAAGCGTCGTCTCACGCGGTCTGCACGTCCAGCACGAACGCTGGTCCAACTGAGGCTCCAGGTGGAAATGGCATGGCAAGCCGTTCCACAGGACTACATCCAGCATCTCTACGATCGTCTCCATGGGAGAATAGCAGCCTGCATTGCTGCGAAAGGTGGATATACACTGTACTAGTGCCGACATTGTGCATGCTCTGTTGCCTGTGTCTATGTGCCTGTGGTTCTGTCAGTGTGATCATGTGATGTATCTGACCCCAGGAATGTGTCAATAAAGTTTCCTCTTCCTGGGACAATGAATTCACGGTGTTCTTATTTCAATTTCCAGGAGTGTATTTAGATCCTCGCCGCGGACTGGAGGCCGTTACCAGTCCCAGTCACCCATTGAGTCACAGACAGTCACGCAGTCACAGAGAGAGTCAGTTGCAGTCGGAGTCAGCCCAGTTACTAGCTCAGACACTACTCTAGTTGGTGTCTGTTAGCTCACGTCACCGGCCACGAGAGCGTATCGCATACAGCGGAACTTGTACTTCACCAGCAGTGATGCTAAAGTGGACTATTACGGAGGAGCTTGTACCCCAACAACTTGGTTAATGACAAGTAGCTTGTACTTATGAATAAAGATATCTGTTAATACATGTGTGGATTTTTGTTACAGAAAGAGGATACCTGCCACCAAAACAACATCCTCTTCTTGCTTCGAGTGGTACAAAACTTCACAGTCGCAACGATGACACAAAAATTACGACTTTTACAGTGCCATTCTTCAGTTTCTCAGTATTCGAAATACAGAAGGAAAAAAAACACTAGTACTCGTAAGAAGTACACTCAGACGTACTCAGTATTATGGCTCGCTGTGAGTCACATTGATGGAGATTGTTGGCAATCGCCCCTTTACAATGGTTGCCATCCGACTAAGAATGTTTTTGTGGTCAGAGAGCGAAAAACGCAAGTTTAATCTACTGTTGCTTCTAGGCATTTCTCTTGCCACTTCTTAATTTGCACCCAAAAAATCATTGGCGACAGAAGCCACACGTTGCACTGCGATTCAGAATCCGCCTTAAACTGTAATTCAACATACTGCATAGGTAACTCAGAAAACTTGGAGGAATCCAAGAGCATAGTACCACCAATAGGTCCTTGGCTGATAAAGTAGGGCCATGTCCAGACCAACCCTCAGATTGACAACATCGTGATTTAATCGTAGTTGTCCATTTTGAAACTGATGTATTCTGAAGTTATTTACATTGTGCAATCAATGCTAATCCTTCAAGTGCCAGTGTAATACGAGGAGCGCACAATAAATAATGCAATATATATTTTTTCTCAGTCAATTTCGGTTAAAAATGTGGAATTTGATGTCGAACAACGTGGAATACTCTCTCTTCAGCCCCTATATTTTCATGAATGTCCGATAGGTGTCGGCGCTACATCTAGACGTGGAAAGAGCTGTAACTGAGTTCCTTTTGTCGGGAAACCGGAGCATCGCAGATATTCACACGCACTTGCGGAGTATGTACGGCAGTGAACAAAAGACAGTGAGTTGTTGAGCGAGGGGGTCAGTCATCATAACAACAAGATCACGCAAACCTGACCGATATTCACTTGCCAGGCCGCCGCACACGGCTGTGGCTTCTGCAGTGTTGGAACGTGCGGACAGTCTCATTCGAGTTGATCGACGGATCACAAACACCTCACTGCATAGCCGGACCTCTCTGTTGGTAGTGCTGACACACACGTCCAGTAGTTGGGGTACTAAGAGGTACGCGCCCGCTGGGTTCCTCGCCTCCTAACACAATACCCTAAAAGGGCAACGAATGACCATCTGTGTGAAATTGCTTGCACGTTACGAAGCTGAACCTGACAATTTTTGTCGAACATTGTCACTGCCGATGGAACATTCTTTCATCACTTGGAAGCGGAAAGAAAACGGGAACCTGTGGAGTGGCCCCACATCACTTCCCCTCCGGAGAAAAAGTTCAAACCCGCATCATCAGCCGCTAATGTCATGACGACGTTCTCCTGGGGGTCTGAAGGGCAGATTCTGTTTGATGTCCTCCCTCGCTGAGC
This sequence comes from Schistocerca cancellata, assembly GCF_023864275.1. NCBI lineage: Eukaryota > Metazoa > Arthropoda > Insecta > Orthoptera > Acrididae > Schistocerca > Schistocerca cancellata. Next base: position 481,112,149 of record NC_064634.1, read on the forward strand.
AACGACAAACTCTGAAATGTACTACACTACTGGCCATTAAATTTGCTGCACCAAGAAGAAATGCAGATGATAAACGGGCATTCATTGGACAAATATATTATACTAGAACTGACATGTGATTATATTTTCACGCAATTTGGGTGCATAGATCCTCAGAAATCAGTACCCAGAACAATCACCTCCGGCCGTAATAACGGCCTTGATACGCCTGGGCATTGAGTCAAACACAGCTTTGATGGCGTTTACAGGTACAGCTGCCCAAGCAGCTTCAATACGATACCACAGTTCATCAAGAGTAGTGACTGGCGTACTGTGACGAGCCAGTTGCTCGGCCACCATTGACCAGACGTTGTCAATAGGTTCGAGATCTTGAGAATGTGCTGGCGAGGGCAGCAGTCGAACATTTTCTGTATCCAGAAAGGCCCGTACACGACCTGCAACATGCGGTCGTGCATTATCCTGCTGAAATGTAGGGTTTCGCAGGGATCGAATGAAGGGCAGAGTAACGGGTCGTAACACATTTGAAATGTAACATCCACTGTTCAAAGTGCTGTCAATGCGAACAAGAGGTGACCGAGATGTGTAACCAATGGCACCCTATTCCATCATGCCGGATGATACGCCAATATGGCGATGACGAATACACGCTTTCAATGTGCGTTCACCGTGATGTCGCCAAACACCGATGCGACCATCATGATGCTGTTATCAGAACCTGGATTCATCCGGATAAATGACGTTTTGCCATTCGAGCACCCAGGTTCGTCGTTGAGTACACAATCGTAGGCGCTCCTGTCTGTGATGCAGCGTCAAGGGTAACCGCAGCCAAGGTATCCGAGCTGATAGTCCATGCTGCTGCAAATGTCATCGAACTGTTCGTGGAGATGGTTGTTGTCTTGCAAACGTCCCCATCTGTTGACTAAGGGATCGAGACGTGGCTGCACGATCCGATACAGCCAAGTGGATAAGATTCTTGTCATCTCTAGTGATGCGAGGCCGTTGGGATCCAGCATGGCGTGCCGTATTACCGTCCTGAACCCACCGATTCCATATTCTGCTAATTGTCATTGGGTCTCGACCAACGCGAGTAGCAACGTCGCGATACGATAAACCGCAATCGTGATAGGCTACAATCCGACCTTTATCAAAGTCGGAAACTTGGTGGTACTAATTTCTCCTCCTTAGACGAGACGTCACAACAGCGTTTCACCAGGCAACGCCAATCAACTGCTGTTTGCGTATGATATATCGGTTGGAACCTTTCCTCATGTCGGCACGTTGTAGGTGTCGCCACGGACGCCAACCTTGTGTGAATGCTCTGAAAAGATAATCATTTGCGTATCACAGCATCTTCTTCCTTTAGGTTAAATTTCGCGTCTGTAGCTTGTCATCTCCGTGGTGTAGCAGTTTTAATGGCCAGTAGCGTATGTTACCCTCAGGAAATTGGAGAAACAACTTCAGTGTGTTTATCATTACAAAAGTACAAATCAATTTCGCCTTCTCGATGACAACGCAAGGCCCTGCATAAATCTGTGCACCCAGGGGAAGCTCACAAAACTTCATTGGACTCTTTTTTCTAATCCATACCTATACTGGAGATCTCGCACTTTTCGATTTTCATCTGTTCGGCCCAATGAAGGATGCACATCGCGATCAGCAGTAACTTGATGATGGAGAGGTTCCTGGTGCAGCAAGACGTTGTCTATTATTTCGGCCAGTAGAGTGGTACTATACGGGCATACATGCCCTCCCAGTTAAGCGGCGTTAGGCCGTTGCTCTGAGCAGAGATTATGTCGAAAAATAGGGTTTAGTAACCAAAGGAGTGTACTGGAATCCTGAATAAGACCTACCAGCTTCCAGAAAAAAAAAAGAAAAAAAATGTGTTGCCTTGCTTACTGAACGCCCCATGTAATTTCTCGTTCGATGTATTATTTGTGCTGTGTCCTCTAGAAGATACGGGAAACAGCCTTCATAACGTCCCATTCAGATGTCAGACTACAGGCAAGGCGCTTCCGCCTTACGTCACACAAATGGTTCCCAACTGCACATACATAGACCAAACGTGGATATAACCAGACACACGGCTACACTCAGCGCTTAGTCAAGTTAGTTCGTAACTCATGTTAGTATATCAGGAATGATTTACGTCGCCACGAAGAAGAGCCATACCAGACCTTACAAAAGTGACATTAATCATCGTTCTCTAGGTTCGGGACTACAATAGTGCTTAAAGACGGATCAGCACAAGTGAACCTTGATCTATATTGTCACAAAGTGTCTCCATCGTCAGTTAAGTATTGTAGAAGTTAATACCAATAGATTATTGTAAACTTTTGCTTATATGTGTTACCGTATGTTTTATGACATAGCATAACCCTATCTGACCCGGTGACGACACTGTGAAGCCGGCCGGTGTGGCCGTGCGGTTGTAGGCGCTTCAGTCTGGAACCGTGTGACCGCTACGCCTCGGGCATGGATGTGTGTGATGTCCTTCGGTTTGTTAGGTTTAAGTAGTTCTAAGTTCTAGGGGACTGATGACCTCAGATGTTATGTCCCATAGTGCTCAGAGCCATTTGAACCATTTATTTGAACACTGTGAAGCTCCTATGTGCAAGGAAGTGTTTGATAATGAGGGCATTTAGTGACTCCCAAGCCTTTTGTAAACTTTTCTCTCGCTTGCTTGCTTAAAGTCGAATTATTAACACATTAATTCATTTTAAGTAATCAGAAGTTTGGCGCTGTATAATTCATGTGAATTTGATTCTCTTCATAGTAGGGAGTTTATAGATATTTACGTAGTTTGTGTTTGCTTAGACGTCCCACATGAAAACTTTTATTGGGAATGTGAACTATGGAACATGTAGCTAGTCAGTAACTAAAACTCTGCAAACAATAAACGACCTGCAGCAATATGGCGTCTCATAATTTAGGCTGGTACATAGAAAGCGACCTTACGTTCAAATGGACACGTGTATCTCCACGTTGCGGAAATCTCGTGTTCGGTTCTGCCTTTTTCGTTAGCGAATGCTCTATATAGGAACCGAAATTGTGCGTTGTGACGAAAAAGATGCAGCTCAAGGTCAGCGGCCGCTTTCATGTTCCGCGAGAGAACGGCTTAACCATCGTTCACGGTCGTTTTGAGGGAAACCGTTTTTGTGATTACCATCCTATACCCGTTGGGCTGCAGCGGTAGACCTACAGTCCAAGGGCAGCTCCCTAGGGAGCCGATGCCTGAAAACTTATCTGGTGCCTGGTGATGACGTCGTAACGCTGGCCTCGGTTTGCCCGGCTGGTGAGTCATCGGTACAGTGCGTAAAGCGCGGTCACGGCACGTGCCCACAGCGCCGCCGTTGCTCCCAGGGACGGCTCTAAACTACTCAACGTGCGAGACGCGAGGTTATAACCAAAGTGTACCACGTGCCGGTGCGCGGGTCTTCAGATTGTGGTGGCTACTGCGTCAATCGTAAACACATGTTCGCTATGCCCTCATACACATTCTGTCTCTTCTACAACACTAACAAAAAATTTGTAACATGATTATTCGTTGTTGATCTTTTGTATAAGTACTATACGCAGCCAGTATCTGTTTGAATTTTAACCGATTTCTTGTACCATAAACTACACTGTCGCACAAAATACAACACCCTCAACAATTGTGTTAAGTGGCATAAAGGTGTAATGTGTGCACAGTGAGTAGTTTCAATGTTTGTGATTCGTTTGTCACGGATATTGGCGATCAGAAAGCGCTCGGGACGCCTCTATGTGCAGCTTCTGTTTTGACCCTGCAGGCAATAACTGTTACGAATTTAGAGGTGAACAATGTTTGCAACATTTACTCTAGGGTACCACCAAGCCCCACCGCCGAATACGTATTCATGTTGAACAGCTTCAGCTATTTGAACAGGGTCGCCACTGTGAACCTACAGGAAGATGGATAGACGTATCGACGGATTGCTGCACATGCTTTCAGCAGTGGTCTGAGGAACAGTTCCGCACCTGTAGACCAGCTTCTGGACGTCCACGCAGTACAGATGCACGTCAAGATCAACGCATTTTGCGAGCAGCGGTGGCCAAGAGATCGTCATCCAGGAACATCATCCTGCTGTGTCGTCAGGAATGATTAGGAACCGTCTCCTCGCTACAACATTAAGACCACATGTGCCTCTGATCTGGATATCACTGACACCACGAGACTCTGAAGTACGGCTGGAGGGTGCAATGGCACTCTGTTCTACACAGTCATGAGAACAGTTCCTGTCTGTATGCGAGTGAGGGACGTACACGTGTCTGGTGTAGACCAGGTGAGCGCCCTATTCCATAGCGCATGCGCCCGAGGTACACAGGTCCAATGCTAGGGAGCTTCATCATGTGTGTCGGGAGGAGGTACCAGTTACAACTCGCGGTCACATGTTGTGTTTGTGCAGAGTGAGTAAACGGTGCACGCAGCATTGCATAGCTGTTACGCCTCGTTACTGCCTTTTCTTCGCCCGGAATGTGATACGATTTTCAGCAGGACAATGCGCGTCCGCATACGGTACAGCCACACAACCTGCTCTTTTTGCTTTGCGACCACTTCTCTGGCCAGCAAGGTCAAGAGATCTCTCGCCAACTGAAGGCGTATGGGCCATGATGAAGTGTGAACTTACTCCAGGGCTTACATCAACCATTACCGAAATGCAGCAAAAGGTACGGGATGCTTTGGAAACCCGCAGGGGTAGCCGAGAGCGCTAACGCCCTTCTTCCTGGAATCGGGTAGGCGCGCTGGCCCCAGATCGAATCCGCCCGGCGCATTAACGACGAGGGCCGGTGTGCTGGCCAGCCTGTATGTGGTTTTTAGGCAGTTTTCCACATCCCACTAGGTGAGTACCGGGCTGTTCCCCACGTTCCGCCTCAGTTAACATTCGTCGCAGACATTTGATACACGTCTGCACTCTTTCACGATTTACACTAGACACAGACAGTTGGGGTACACTGATTCCGTCCTGGGGGGTACGGGGTGGCGGCAGGAAGGGCATCCGGCCACCCATAAAACTAACCTTGCCAAATCCGTTGTAACCCCGCCGATCCTGCGATCGCTGAGGGACTATGGCGTAAGCGAAAGAAAGAAAGAAACAAAGTACAAGATGCCTTGGAACAGTCCTTTGTTGTGACATGTGTGTTTAGTTTGTTCAAAATTTATCTTATACTCTTACGAAGACTAACCACTGTCACTTTACTTGTCAATTAGACTACGTTGTCCTTAAGGGTGCTGGATCTTTTTTTTTTTTTCATTACTGCAGTTTTACAGCCGCTGCTGGCTCATCATCAGATGGAGATGTTACGGGGCCATATCCAGTTAGGCGCTAGCTTTGTGCTGCTGGTGAGAATAACGGAAATTTAGACGTAGTATGGCTACAATGGCTACGAAAAGACAGTATCGTTATGTTTTTGGATACTTACGTTACATGGTTTCAAGGTATACATGACAAATTCATTTCAAAGCCATCTATCTACCTTCTACATCTACATCCATACTCCGCAAGCCACCTGACGGTGTGTGGCGGAGGGTACCTTCAGTACCTCTATCGGTTCTCCCTTCTATTCCAGTCTCGTATTGTTCGTGGAAAGAAGGATTGTCGGTATGCCTCTGTGTGGGCTCTAATCTCTCTGATTTTATCCTCATGGTCTCTTCGCGAGATATACGTAGGAGGGAGCAATATACTGCTTGACTCTTCGGTGAAGGTATGTTCTCGAAACTTTGACAAAAGCCCGTACCGAGCTACTGAGCGTCTCTCCTGCAGAGTCTTCCACTGGAGTTTATCTATCATCTCCGTAACGCTTTCGCGATTACTAAATGATCCTGTAACGAAGCGCGCTGCTCTCCGTTGGATCTTCTCTATGTCTTGTATCAACCCTATCTGGTACGGATCCCACACTGCTGAGCAGTATTCAAGCAGTGGGCGAACAAGCGTACTGTAACCTACTTCCTTTGTTTTCGGATTGCATTTCCTTAGGATTCTTCCAATGAATCTCAGTCTGGCATCTGCTTTACCGACAATCAACATTATATGATCATTCCATTTTAAATCACTCCTAATGCGTACTCCCAGATAATTTATGGTATTAACTGCTTCCAGTTGCTGACCTGCTATTTTGTAGCTAAATGATAAAGGATCTATCTTTCTGTGTATCCGCAGCACATTACACTTGTCTACATTGAGATTCAGTTGCCATTCCCTGCACCATGCGTCAATTCGCTGCAGATCCTCCTGCATTTCAGTACAATTTTCCATTGTTACAACCTCTCGATACACCACAGCATCATCTGCAAAAAGCCTCAGTGAACTTCCGATGTCATCCACCAGGTCATTTATGTATATTGTGAACAGCAACGGTCCTATGACACTCCCCTGCGGCACACCTGAAATAACTCTTACTTCGGAAGACTTCTCTCCATTGAGAATGACATGCTGCGTCCTGTTATCTAGGAACTCCTCAATCCAATCACACAATTGGTCTGATAGTCCATATGCTCTTACTTTGTTCAATAAACGACTGTGGGGAACTGTATCGAACGCCTTGCGGAAGTCAAGAAACACGGCATCTACCTGTGAACCCGTGTCTATGGCCCTCTGAGTCTCGTGGACGAATAGCGCGAGCTGGGTTTCACATGACCGTCTTTTTCGAAACCCATGCTGATTCCTACAGAGTAGATTTCTAGTCTCCAGAAAAGTCATTATACTCGAACACAATACGTGTTCCAAAATTCTACAACTGAATGTCTGTATGTTTCAGTCGACTTGTAAGACGTCAGCAAGACTAGCAAGCCTTTTGGCTGTCATGATGACCTGCACCAGTTGGGCCGACCGAGAGATAGTTCGCAACACTCCATGTACCCAATTACGGAAATGAATCTGTAACGCAAGAGACTGAACGATAAGAATAGAGTGGCACTCGTAGATGAGTTCCGAGTGTTGGTTCTTTCAGAATTTGGCCAAGTGCGAGCAGGAACCCAGTTCTGACGGATGCGTACGAACTGAATTATGTGTGCAGACTTTTCACTCATCACGGTCATAGAGAATCTCGACGATTTTCGGATGTTATTAATATTGGAAAGACACCAACCCCAGAAATTCCAAGACTTTCTATACTGTTTTCATTTAAGTTTGATGTCAGAAAACAGATGCTAAAACAAATGCTTTTATTCGTGTGATATAATAACAAATTATCGGTTTCCTGATTTTTTTTCCTTTACTTGTTCTTTGAAACCTTCATACTTCCAGATTTCATGATTCTGGGTCAACAGGAAGTTTTAACGAGTGAGTTTGCGAGTATTAAAATATGTGACATAAATAGCCGTATATTTGGACTGCCCGGGCTTAGTAGCTCAAGTGTCTTACACGACCATGGAACCATAAATCTTAGCATGAGATATAAATTTTAATTTGATTCGTCTACCTATTCCAGAGAGAAAAGCGTCTTAACAGACCGAAAGACATACAGTCGGCTCACAAATGACTAAAAAATGTTTTCCTTAGATGTAGTTATAAATTAACAATCTTGGATTTTTCCCTTTACTTGTGCTTATAAACCTTGCTTCTTGTCAAATTTTATGATTCTATGTCAAGTGGAAGTACCCCACTATAGGTTTTCATAAGTATCTTTGACTGCATTTATTTAGCAGTTTACATTTATTACAATACCAATGGACCGTTGACTATAGTAGCTGACCTAAAGTTCCACTCGATATGTCTGCCAGTTTCTGAGCAAAAGAGGTCTTAACAGACGGACAGAAATGGTTCAAATGGCTCTGAGCACTATGGGACTTAACATCTGAGGTCATCAGTCCCCTAGAACTTAGAACTAAGTAAACCTAACTAACCTAAGGACATCACACACATCCATGCCCGAGGCAGGATTCGAACCTGCGACCGGTGCGGTCGCGCGGCTCCAGACTGAAGCGCCTAGAACCGCTCGGCCACACTGGCCGGCACAGACGGACAGACAAGCATATAGTGGGATCTGAAATTCAAAAGTTGATATAATTACAAATTAACAATTGTAAGATTCACAAGCTGTGACATCGTCGCGTAAAAACACAGTGACCCGTGTATGTAAAAAGTTTCCTTTAATTTACGTCTATGGTCACAATCTTTTTTGTTTAAGAGATTACCGGTTTCAGTAATGACCATCATCAGATCTGTTTCATAAAACCAAAGTCCCAAAGTACTGCAGCCATAGTGGCATCGTCAAATGTTAAATGCAGAATCAGTACCAGCATACATATAAATCACATCACATGCACGAATCATGTTGTCAGTTTTACTGACAACATGACTCGTGCATATGATGTGTTTATATGTATTTGACGATGCTGGTGCTGATTCCGCATTTAACATTTGACGATGCTACTATGGCTGCAGTACATTAGGACTTTGGTTTTATGAAACAGATCTGATGATGGTCATTAAAGACCGAAACCGGTAATCTGTTAAACAAAAAAAGATTGTGACCATAGACGTAAATTAGAGGAATTGTAAGATTTTTGTCCTTATTTATACTGCGATACCTCGCTTCCTGCAAAAATTTATGTTTATAGGTCGACGTGCAGTGTCCTAAAGCACTGATGAGTGAGTCTACCAGTATCGAAATATGTGACATAAATGGCCTAATCTTTTGATTGTACTGACTTAGAATGTTCAGCTTTTTACACCACAATGAATGTGAGATACATTTCAACTTCTTGATACGTATAGCCGTTCCCGAGGAGAAGATTTTTAAGAACATCAATGTGATCCTATAAAGGTCCGTTTTTACCGATTAAGGTACTGGACCGTAAAAAGCATTAAAAGTTAATTATATACACTCCTGGAAATGGAAAAAAGAACACATTGACACCGGTGTGTCAGACCCACCATACTTGCTCCGGACACTGCGAGAGGGCTGTACAAGCAATGATCACACGCACGGCACAGCGGACACACCAGGAACCGCGGTGTTGGCCGTCGAATGGCGCTAGCTGCGCAGCATTTGTGCACCGCCGCCGTCAGTGTCAGCCAGTTTGCCGTGGCATACGGAGCTCCATCGCAGTCTTTAACACTGGTAGCATGCCGCAACAGCGTGGACGTGAACCGTATGTGCAGTTGACGGACTTTGAGCGAGGGCGTATAGAGGGCATGCGGGAGGCCGGGTGGACGTACCGCCGAATTGCTCAACACGTGGGGCGTGAGGTCTCCACAGTACATCGATGTTGTCGCCAGTGGTCGGCGGAAGGTGCACGTGCCCGTCGACCTGGGACCGGACCGCAGCGACGCACGGATGCACGCCAAGACCGTAGGATCCTACGCAGTGCCGTACGGGACCGCACCGCCACTTCCCAGCAAATTAGGGACACTGTTGCTCCTGGGGTATCGGCGAGGACCATTCGCAACCGTCTCCACGAAGCTGGGCTACGGTCCCGCACACCGTTAGGCCGTCTTCCGCTCACGCCCCAACATCGATCAGCCCGCCTCCAGTGGTGTCGCGACAGGCGTGAATGGAGGGACGAATGGAGACGTGTCGTCTTCAGCGATGAGAGTCGCTTCTGCCTTGGTGCCAGTGATGGTCGTATGCGTGTTTGGCGCCGTGCAGGTGAGCGCCACAATCAGGACTGCATACGACCGAGGCACACGGGGCCAACACCCGGCATCATGGTGTGGGGAGCGATCTCCTACACTGGCCGTACACCACTGGTGATCGTCGAGGGGACACTGAATAGTGCACGGTACATCCAAACCGTCATCGAACCCATCGTTCTACCATTCCTAGACCGGCAAGGGAACTTGCTGTTCCAACAGGACAATGCACGTCCGCATGTATCCCGTGCCACCCAACGTGCTCTAGAAGGTGTAAGTCAACTACCCTGGCCAGCAAGATCTCCGGATCTGTCCCCCATTGAGCATGTTTGGGAATGGATGAAGCGTCGTCTCACGCGGTCTGCACGTCCAGCACGAACGCTGGTCCAACTGAGGCGCCAGGTGGAAATGGCGTGGCAAGCCGTTCCACAGGACTACATCCAGCATCTCTACGATCGTCTCCATGGGAGAATAGCAGCCTGCATTGCTGCGAAAGGTGGATATACACTGTACTAGTGCCGACATTGTGCATGCTCTGTTGCCTGTGTCTATGTGCCTGTGGTTCTGTCAGTGTGATCATGTGATGTATCTGACCCCAGGAATGTGTCAATAAAGTTTCCCCTTCCTGGGACAATGAATTCACGGTGTTCTTATTTCAATTTCCAGGAGTGTAGCAGGAAGGTTATCTGGCTACCAAAATCTTGGCCCAGTTTAACCCTAGTTTCGTAGAATTGCACCTCTTAAATACATACATAAACAAGAAGACAGTAATTACACATTCATGTGAGCAAAAAATTGCGAGCAGTGTATCGAACTTGAGCCACAGCTACATTCGTTAGCCAAAGGCCAGAAGGAACAAGCGGAACGGGAGTGACAGTCGTGGCAACGGGTCATTCTCGGAAAAGCATATCCGTGATCGAATGTGAGGATAGCGGTCTGGTCGTGCCAGAAAGATTATTGGAAAGAGTATAAAAATTAAGCTCCGCCCGATCAGGCCATGAAGGCCCAACGGTACCGACCAGCCGCCGTGTCATCATCAGACTACTGACGTCACTGGATGCGGATACGGAGGGGCATGTGGTCAGCACTCCGTTCTCCCGGCCGTATATCAGTCTAAGAGAACAGAGCCGCTACTTCTCTATCAAGTAGCACCTCAGTTCGCCTCACAAGGGCTCAGTGCATCCCGCTTGCCAACAGCGCTCGGCAGACTGAATGGTCACCCATCCAGGTGCTAGCCCAGCCCGACAGTGCGTAACTTTTGTGGTCTGACGGGAACCGGTGTTATCACTGCGGCGAGGCCGTTGGCCTGGAAACCGTATGTCTGCCCGGTCATGAATGCGCAATCACATCGCTGATAAGGTGTTAGAAGACCGAACATAATCAAGTATAGAAGCGACGGTTCGAAAAACACAGTCTGGTTCTTTCCCACTTAGCCTGTGCAGCAAAATAGTTGATGAATCGGAGGGTCGAGCACTGCATATGGCGTCTGGTGCCGGCCGTAGTCGCAGATACGATGACCCCTTCCTGTGTAGCGGAAACAATCCTTTACCTATTATATGTACAACTCATGTACTCTGCACATTACACTGTTATCTTTCGGAAGATGTGTGAGAGAGGAACTTCGGACCCTCACCTTTTCAATGGAAATAAATGTATACACCTATAAACGCACAGTGAAATAAAATACCAGCGGTGCAGCAGTGTAGGAAGCAATACGCCTAGCTTCGCATCCGTCAACTGCACGTCGATAACCGCCAAAGAAACCATAACGCTGCTACACTGACCAGTGCTGTCCTTATAGAGTCCTCCTCTAGCGTGTAAACCTGTTTCCGCCGCGTATTTGGTGACACTGCCACTCGCTGCGTAACCTGATCCAGCAACGCAAAGCCTTCCGACCAACGTCACGTAATTCTTCCAGCAAGAAACAGATTTGTCCGCCGCGAAATACGAAGACACACTTCATCTCTTGGGATTCGAATTAGATCGCAATGCTTCGAGCAATACAGTAAGTCTAAAAGACAATTTGTCGAATCGAAGTTTCCGAAATTTTAATGTTGACATAATGAGTTATATGAAAATTGTCACAAGCACTATAAACATTCAAACTATCTGGTTCAGCACATTAACTGCCATCTTCAGAGGTGACAATAATAAACAGATAATTATGTCATAATCTATAAACTTCAGTTAAATGAATAGTGAACATAGTGGAAAGTGTTACAAAATACTCTGATTAGCCAAAACATTAAGACCAATTGCTTATTAGCTTGTCTGTCCGTCTTTGGAACTAAATACATTACTGACTCTGCGTACAGTGGTCCGACAGTTTGCTGGTAGGTTTGTGGAGGTGTTTGGCATCGGATTTGTAGGCACAGCTCGTGTAATTCGTTTAAATAACGGGACGCTGATTGCGTACGCGGTGATGGCGGCAGATAGCGGTGCAGATGCGTTCCATAGGATTTACATTTGGCGAATTTGATCGCCGAGACATCAACGTGAGCTCACTACGATACTCCTCAAACCATTGTAGCTTGGTTGTGGCTCCGAGACACAGACAATAATACTGCTGAAGGATGACATTACAGTCAGGGTGGACATCTAGCATGAGGAGATGCAGGCAGTTCGCAGCTGTCAGCGTGTCTTCAATTACAACCACAGGTCCCAGGAAGTGCAGGGGAATGATTCTCAATACCACTCCACCAGCATGCGTCCGTGGCGCGCTACACGTTTCGAGCCGCCGTTCACCTAAGTGACGGCATCTGTGGAGACGATCATCGGCTTAGTGCAGCAAAAATGTGATTCATCCGAAGAGTCGACACATTTCTATTGATCACCGATCGAATCCCGATTATTCCGTGCCCACTGCAATCGTACTTGACGATGACGTTGGGTCAGCATGTGAACACGTAGGAGTGGTCTGCTGCGGAGCTCCATGTTCAACAATGTGCGATGAACGGTCTGCTTCGAAACACTTGTGAATGCGCCAGCACTGTGCTCTTTCGACTGAGATGCCTCAGATCACCATCTATCCTACTTTGTGGGGCAGACAAGCCTCCGTTCTGTGAACGTGGAAGCCTCCGTTCTGTGAAGCGTTGTGGACGTAAAATCGTTTAGCGCCTGCTCGTAGTTTCACTTCCATACCACTTTCGCAGATACTCACGACACTAGCACGTGAACAGAGATACTCGTTTACAGGATCTGGGTAATAATAACATCACCTCTGTCGAAGTCGCTCGTCTCAATGGAAAAATTCATTCGCAACCCATCTCTTCAGTAAGATAATATCACGCCCATGCCTGCTCCACTTACACACTTTTGTTACCGCGACACGTGTTTGCAACGCCACAAGTCGACATCCAGCGTCGCGGTGGTAGTAGCCATAATAATTTGGCTTATCAGTGTGTATCAATAAAATATGCATATAAACCTTCCAGTTTCTACCTGATGTGAGGGAACGCCTTGGTATGAAGTACTTCGAGCCTACACGAGGTCTGATTCACTTTCTCACTGGCCATGGACCCTACCCGACATACTTATGTCGATTTGGGAAAAGGGCAACACCAGCGTGCGACTGTGGCGATCCGGAGGGTACACCCGAGCATGCTGTTTACGAATGTCCCCTCTTCAATGATGTCGGAAACATACTACGAGACAGACTTCCCAACCATGACACGTATCAACTGCTCAGACGTGAGGAAACTTTTCAGACCCTAAACACCTTGGCAAACGAGGTATCTCGAAAAGTTTTAACTGAATATTTAAGAGAGATACGGTAAATAACAAGGACAATAATTACCGATTGCGACCAAGAGCCCTAGTCCCATACCGTCTGTGCGTGGACTGGCCGACTTCATGTGCAGGACTAGGGGGAGTAGGGATCAACCACCGATTATGACACACACCAGACATAACGTAGGATAAGTTAGTTTGTAGGACTTAGTTATAGGAAATTAGGATAGGTACTGCAGCGAATTATAACGTCGAGGCCTGCCCAGTGCCAGGGGCATGTTCTTCGGGATTAGCTCGAAGAACAAGGCATATTATAGTAGGTTTATATTCTTACTGGCACACATGTGACGCTGCAGAATATACATAAATTCAATTAGTTATAGGAATTAGGTATAAACAGTAGATGTAGATATTAAATGCCCATTTTTGTTAATGTAACTGTAGCTCACTATAAAACTAAAAGCTAGCTGCACAATTTAATATAAAAATGTATAACTGTTAGGACCCACTAATGAGCTTAAGGAAGTGGGTTAACTTGTATAATTATAATGGTTATCAAAAAAAGAATTTAAAAAAAATTCATATAAAAGGGAAATAAGGAAAAGAGGGGAGGAACTCTGGCAGGAGTCTTGGGAGATAGAAGAGGCTGGACGCAGAACTTTCCAGTTTATACCTGATGTAAGACAACGCCTGGAATTGAAATACTTTGAGCCCACACGAGGACTGATCCATTTCCTCACTGCCCATGGACCATACCCGACATACTTATGTCGATTTGGGAAGAGGGCTACACCAGCGTGTGACTGTGGCGATCCGGAGGGTACACCCGAACATGTAGTTTACGAATGTCCCCTCTTCAATGATGTCGCAAACACACTACGAGACAGACTACCCAACTATGACACATATCAACTACTTAGACGAGAGGAAACTTTTCAGACCTTAAACACATTGACTAACGAGGTATCGCGAAAAGTTCTAACTGAATACTTAAGAGAGATACAGTAAATAACAAAGACAATAACCACCGACTGCGTCCAAGAGCCCTATTCCTATGCCGCCTGTGCGTAGACTGGCCGACTTTCATCTCAGTTGGAATCCGCCACGTGCAGGATTAGGGGGAGTAGGGATCAACACCACCGATTGTGACACACACCCGATATGACGTAGGATAAGTTAGTTTGTAGGACTTAGTTTACAGGAAATTACGTTAGGATCTGCAGCGAATTTAACATCGAGGCCTGCCCAGTGCCAGGGGCATGCTCTTCGGTATTTGCTCGAAGAGCAAGGCAGATTAAAAGTAGGTTTATATCTTTCTCTGGCACACATGTGACGCTGCAGAATATATAAACTAGTTATAGGAATTAGATATAAACTGTAGATACTAGATATTAATGCCCATTGATTGTTAAACAATAACTGTAGCTCACTTATTAAAACTGAAACTAGCTGCAAACTAAGTATAAATGTATAAGTGTTATGACCCACTAATGAAATAAGGAAGTGGGTTAACTTTGTATAATTATAATGGTTTGTTAATGAAGATAAAAAAATGCATATGTCGTGCTGTCGCATGGTAAAAGAGCCTAGAATTAAAAATACTCTGTTGTGATCTTCCTTTCGGAAAAGAGAAAAATTGACGTCCTTTTATTTAATTTTTTTTGGATGACGGTGGAGGAGGATGTTGTGGGAGAGTTATTAAGGACTTGAGCGAGGAGCTGTGCTTAATAATAAAAACAATGAAGTCTGTGTGGCTCAACTTCCTGGTGCAAGTTCTTCGATTGGGCCCGGCTGGTGTGGCCGAGCGGTTCTAGGCGCTTCAGTCTGGAACCGCGCGACCGCTACGGTCGCAGGTTCGAATCCTGCCTCGCGCATGGATGTGTGTGATGTCCTTAGGTTAGTTAGGTTTAAGTAATTCTAAGTTCTAGGGGACTGATGACCTCAGATGTTGAGTCTCATAGTGCTCAGAGCCATTTGAACCATTTTCTTTCGACTGGATTCCACTGCGATGACATGTGTGTCCCTCACCTGCTCCGGCTATCCAGGCAGGGAATATCTTTTCTGGTAGCTCCACAGAGCATTGAGAGGTGACGGCTAAGTTAATGACAAGGTCAAACTCTCTGTGATCCCATCTAGAAACGATCCAACGACGTCTGGATTTCCAGGCATGTAGTTTACCTCTTGATCACCAGTTCGACTTAGTTAGGTTTAGGTTAAGTAGTTCTAAGTCTAGGAGACTCATGACCTCAGATGTTAAGTCTCATAGTGCTTAGAGCCATTTGAACGATTTAATGGTATCACCTGGACGGGTTTATCTCTGTCGTAGGTCGGTGTTCTTAATGTTCTGGCTGAACAGTGTATATCTGTCTACACGGATACGGGAACTGCGCCTAGTAAAGACCATTTGAACCAAAATTGGTATAAATCGTTTGTTGTTGTTTTGAAATGAGGTAGAATTCCATTAAACCTTTATTTGAACATTTGCTTTAGTGTAAATTGTGGAAAAGAAATTTATAACCAAATGACACGTAGCATGTGGTGTCACCGCCAGACACCACACTTGCTAGGTGGTAGCTTTTAAATCGGCCGCGGCCCGCTAGTATACGTCGGACCCGCGTGTCGCCACTGTCAGTAATTGCAGACCGAGCGCCACCACACGGCAGGTCTAGAGAGACGTACTAGCACTCCCCAGTTGTACAGCCGACGTTGCTAGCCATGGTTCACTGAGAATTACGCTCTCATTTGCCGAGACGATAGTTAGCATAGCCTTCAGCTACATTTGCTACGACCTAGCAAGGCGCCATTACCAGTATAGATATTGAGATTCTATTAATGTATCATCAAGAGCGATGTTCTACAAATGTGGATTAAAGTTAAGTATTCCAGAAGCTACGTACTTTTCTTTATAGCATTCATTACGTATCCTGTTTCAGACCTCACGCCAGCCTGCGTGAGCTTAGCGTGCATTTCGGCCTCCTCTAACTACAAGGTGTTGGCACTTCTGCCAACACTTCATAGCACGTATAAACACTATTAAGAGTGGGAGTTAGTGTGGACCATACAAGAAAATACACGTTTTTAAATGAGGATAGTGTATTTGTGGTATCTAACAAAGGCAATCAGTTTATATGACGAGAGTAGTATGTAATAAAAAATTGCAGTAGAAACTTCAGTTTTGTTATGAAGAATAATATTTATTTAATTCACTCTATGCAAGTTATCTAAAATATTGTTTAATTTTCGAGTTTGAAAGGAGGAATAAAGTTTTCATTGCAATATAATGAATGTTACATGTCTGCAGAAAGTTGATCTCTTAACCCTTACACGTTTCACGCTTGATCCACCTTCGGTGAATAGTTGTAATAATATTAAAGCGAAAACAATCGCTTCGGTGTCTTAGACCTCTAAAACACTTGAAACCGCTCGCTTCAATCCAGTGTTGCACCAACGTACGTTGATATACGGCCTACGCTACCCGACTGACACACCACGTTAAAACAGTTCGGAAGTAGAAACCGGCTGAGTGAGCGGCGTTTCATTACTAAAGTGCAATCTACACCACACTTCTTAAGTATTGATGTTTGTGGGCAGTGTTATTTCTTACCTTTATTTCTTACCTTCAACAGTACAAACCAGTGCTCAATATTACACCGTTCACCCGCTACACGCGGTGGTCTAGCGGTTCTGGCGCTGCAGTCCGGAACCGCGGGACTGCTACGGTCGCAGGTTCGAATCCTACCTCGGGCATGGGTGTGTGTGATGTCCTTAGGTTAGTTTAGTTTAAGTAGTTCTAAGTTCTAGGGGACTTATGATCTAAGATGTTGAGTCCCATAGTGCTCAGAGCCATTTGAACCATCACCCGCTACACTTCAAAGGCCAACAAAGTTTGTTACACAACTGAGGAGCTACACTACTTAAGATCTAACATATGGCGGAGTTATTTATGCGGTGCATGCCTCCAATATACATCGGCGATTCGTGAAAAGTCACGTGACTCATATTACTCGGATTAACTGCGGTGCCCTTATGTAATTTAAGGTCTCTCACCGCGTTTTGTCTGTGTGAAAGCTAATCTCAGATACAACATTAGGGATTGTGATATGTCTTTTACATACAGCTAGAATGATCCACGCGGTGAATCGGGCAATGGTCTTGCAGCTGCAAAATTCAATGGTCAGTGAGAACATTATGACCACCTATCTAACAGCCTGAAAGTCCACATTTGGGACGGAAAACAGCGGTGACGTGTTCTGGCGTTGAAGCAGTCAGGACTTGGTACGTCGCTGGAGACAGTTTGTGCCTCATCTCGTCTTTATCACTTACAGCGTGTGCAGGGCTTGCTAGCGACATACTTAACACATCCGGAGCAGTTTTGTCACTGGATCCTTCAGCAGGCAATCACGATTCCCGGATTTGTGTCATCCATCTATTCACGGATGAGTCAACCTCCACGAGGAGTGGTATCTTCAAGTCTCATAACAGTCATCTGTGAGATAGTACACAGAATCCCCATGGTATGGTTACGGCGAATCACCATCATGGGTTCAGCCAGAATGTGTGGGCCCGGTCAGTTGGGGACCGTAGTGTAGGACGAGTTTTCCTTCCACGTCGCCTAACAGGCCGGAACTATTGACGTTTCCTGAGGGTGACTTTGCCTCCTCTGCTGGAAGAAGTGCCATTGATGATTCCAGGCGTTTTGCGGGTGCTACATAATGGTGCTCCAGCCCACTTCACCGTTAACGTCCAGACGCATCTCAATCGTGTCTTCCCTGGTCGATGGATCGGTCCGGGTGGGAGGGGGGGGGGGCGGTGTCCAGTTCCATGGCCTGCTCGTTCACCGGACCTAAACCTGTACGATTTCTGTTTATGGGACCTTCTCCAAAAGTATCGCGTACGCAGAGACATTGTAGTCATGCTTGTCTTTGACACTGCTCCGATTTAGCCTGGTCGATGTGAACGTGTGAGGCCCATGGAATCCATTTTCAACAAATACTGTAACTGTGGCTGCATGATAGATCGCTTATTAGCCCTCAATCTCTGTAACAATGTGTATGATTGAATAAATGGTCTTTACCATGGAAACCATGAACTTCCGTACACAAGTTCATTAGATCTCTTTCGTTCCGTGTCCTCTTGTCGATCAATCCCTAATATGTCCAAATGTTGATTAGAATGCCATATTGTGTAAAAATTGGGACTAAATATGTCAATAACATTTCAAGATTTTTGGTAGTAACGTTTATGGGGTCTTATTATATAGTTATATGTTGTATATATTAACAAAATACAGTCTCTGTCTGTCTGCGGGGTATTAGAGTATCATGATTACATTTGAATTAAATCAGTGAAGAACTTTTTGAGACGTTTAGTAAGAGTGTGTCCCGTTTACATATTAGACATATTTATGTATGATTATATAGCCAATGTCCGTCTGAAAGTACATCAGAATATAGTGCAAAAATATGCGGTATATTAGTTGAGTACTTATTGATATTTTTGGCAACAGTATTTCTCGTATTTATATTGAATATATATTTCTATGTTAAATACATTAAAAAATAAGAATAGTACGTCCATGCCGAAGGTCATAGGAGTATCATGTAAAACTTGGAAGTAAATTGGTAAAGATTATTTTCAGGTTTTTAGTAATAATATTCACCGTTTCTAAGTTTTATATCAATTAATGTCCTATGTTTAATAAAAATATATAGCTTGGGACGTCTGAATATTCATTACATTATCGTGTAAAAATTTGAAGCAAATTGGTCGAGAATTTCCTTAGTTTTTCGGTACCAAAGTTTCAACTTTATACAATTAGATATATATGTATGTGTTATATATATTATAAAAAATATAGCCTATGTCTATCGTCATAGTCATTAGAGTATCGTGTAAAAATCTGAAGTAAACTAGGTGAAAAACGTATCGAGATTTTTGGTAATATCGTTAAACAACGATTGGTTTTTATACAGTAGTATAGATTACTGCCGAACTTGGCAAGTCATTTCGCTGAAGAGACTTTATGCTACTTGCGCGAAGCCGGGTCGGGTCGATAGTATTTTGTACACCCATATTTCAAAAATTTGTTCACCTTTCATCTTTTATGCTTGCGTGCAATTTGAAACGAATATTTTAAAATTTACATTTAACGATAAAAGTACGCTGTTGTACACCTATCACGGCTTAATTCTTTAACTGTCAGCCCACTCTCCCTCCACTCTAATCCTTAGGATTAGTAGCACTTATTTAAAGGAAATAAAGGAACACAGAGTTGGCTGAAACCGGAATTGAATACCAACGAAATCCAAAGTTGTTATTTGAAACACTCCGCTTTTAATCCAGCGTCATTTACCAGTGGAATGTAGCCTAGCAGCTTAGAATAGTTTGACCGTGTGCAACTGCAAGGCTTATCGGTTAATATTTGCACAGGAGTTGTTTCGTATGAAATCCAATAAAGCCAATTAGGATGTCAGGTAGCAATAATCAGTACACACTTTGTTGTCAATGTTCTACATATATTGTCTAAACAGCATGAATGAGACAGTTACTCCCTTCGTCTGACAACATAATAACGGTTAACTCATCACAGGTCGGTAATAATATCGTCACACGCCAATATTCTCCACGTGGCACTGTAAGCACAATTCTCACTGCAATCCAAATCGTAGGTGCCCGGCGCTTTTGTCGCGCAATCCCGGTGTACAAATGAACACATAAACACATCAACAAATCAGTTAATGCCCTTTACGTACTGTAACCGCGGTCCACCGTTCTGCCGAAATCCGCCCTGGTCATTTAGTAGTCAACAGCTTACCTACTCGGAGTCTCAACAATAGCTACTTGGCGCATAGTACTTTTAGCGACCTGTGTGAGGCAAAGACGTATGTTTCGGACGAGTAGGCTAGTCGCCAGTGTTGGCGACGTATTAATTTGCGTCCGCAGCTCGTGGTCGTGCGGTAGCGTTCTCGCTTCCCGCGCCCGGGTTCCCGGGTTCGATTCCCGGCGGGGTCAGAGATTTTCTCTGCCTCGTGATGACGGGTGTTGTGTGATGTCCTCAGGTTAGTTAGGTTCAAGTAGTTCTAAGTTCTAGGGGACTGATGACCACAGATGTTAAGTCCCATAGTGCTCAGAGCCATTTGTATTAATTTGCGGTAAATGAATATCATCTAGAGAAGCTGCTCCGGAATCCGAATACGAAGTAATTTGCATGAACTTTGAATTAAAAGTGAGCTGTCGTAGACCACATGGATCAGGAATGTGGCGCATTATAAACACAGACGAACGTAGCTAGTAGGTTTCCTGATCACCCTGTTGTAATTGGGGGGGGGGGGCGGAGCTATACAAGGATATAGTCATGTGACTGGAACTGGTACCAAAGACGTGTATTCCTGTGGCGACGGTCCGAATGTTCTGTCAGAGTATCACTGCGAGCACACAGACGACCGTCGCACGAGCGCAGTATCTTATTGTTAGACCTCCTAGCAACTAAGAGTGGAACCGGTTAACGTACACGAGGCCATCAGTGATCGTAAGGCTGTGACGGCATCAGTGACTACTGGTGTTACAAGGATGTCACAGAGAGCAGGAAAGTACTCCTGCCTGGAAAGAGTTGCAGGAAACAAACTGCATGGCATCTGACTAGTCAACATCAAATAGTCAGCTCTAAAGACGAAGAAATGGAAGAAACCCAGAGGTATTGTACCATAATTTTAAGTTTAGGTACTGAGGAACAGAAAAGAACCGGTATAATTCACTAGTTGTTTCAGAAAGTTATTACCAAATCGAAAGAACTTTTATCAAAAATGGTTCAAATGGCTCTGAGCACTATGGGACTTAACATCTGTGGTCATCAGTCCCCTGGAACCTAGAACTACTTAAACCCAACTAACTTAAGGACATCACACACATCCATGCCCGAGGCAGGATTCGAACCTGCAACCGTAGCGGTCACGCGGTTCCAGACTGAAGCGCCTATAACCGCACGGCCACACCGGCCGGCGAACTTTTATCCAATTCAAGCAAAGTCAAACCTAGTTGGCAAACAAAAGGTGAATAAAGCCTAAATGAGCATACGGATGTCAATGCGAGAAGCATTCAACGAATTTGAAAGCAAAATCTTGCCGAACGATCCGACAAACAAACGTAAAAAGTTGTGGTCTTACGTAAACTCAATTTATTTAGTCACTCAGTGAACCGAAACGAAAGATGTCTGAGAGAAGGCTTTAAAGCCGAACAGGATCTTCTGATTTTGTTTTTCATTTCCTTTTAAGCATCGTACGGAGTCCGAAATGGCAAATATCGAGATAAGCATTCGCGGAATAGGAAATCAGTTACAACTGTTCAACAGTGGTCGGCCAGCTAACCAGAGTGGTCGAGGTACAGCGATTATGCGAAACAGCTTTCTCCCCTTACAGCAGTACTTTATCGTAGACCGCAGAAGCGACGAGGGATACACAGAGAATGGACAACAGGGCGGATCATGACCGTTATCCAGGAACGTCGTCCGACAGATGAAGATACCTATATCGCTGACGTTAATCCGTTGTAGAATTCTGTAATATGTATTAGGATCACGCGTTACGACCTATCTGGAGAATGAAAATGACCTCTTCTAACATCAGCATGGTTCTTGGAAACACGGTGCATTTCATTGCTGGCTATTCGCGAACGACGTTGTTTACAGAAAAGAGAAAGCGTGCAATGACAGAAGACTATAGTGAAATGCACAAAGACCTGCGGAGGAAGTAAATTCTACGTACTTTGCGCGTGTGCTTACGTTTCCAACAGGTTGGAACAAAGGCCATGCATAGAAATGCATTGGTTTCAGAATTCGTTGTGAATCCCTCAAGAAGTTTAGTGTGTTTCGTTATATAGTGCGGTGAGTTATGCTTTAAGGCGATTTATGTCTAGTAATGTCTGTTGACTTCAAAGAAAGCACGCTGAAATTTATTGACCATTAGAGACAAAGAGCAATTGTATACATTTGTGATTCTAAAGATCATTTGACAAAAAATGTCAAATGTGATACCTTGAGCGTCAAGTATTACAGTAAAATGTTTCCAATCACATCATTGTAAAGAATAAGATGTCTCGTAGTGGCAGAAAAGAGAGGAAGGAGCCTATAAAATTATGAAAAGTAAAATACAATAAGCGAGGGCGAATGTTCTCGTTATGTCTTAGTACCACAACAACTGATCGGTGTGGCATCTGAACAAAAGATAAGATTGGGGAGAACAACCTAGATAACAGGACGCAGCATGTCATTCCCAATGGAGAGAAGTCTTCCGAAGTAAGAGTGATTTTAGGTGTGCCAAAGGGGAATGTCGCGGGACCGTTGCTATTCACAATATATATAAATCAACTTGTGGATAACATCGGAAGTTCACTAAGGCTTTTTGCGGATGATTCTGTAGTATATCGCGAGGTTGTAACATTGGAAAATTGTACTGAAATGCAGAAGGATCTGCAACGAATTGACGCATGGTGCAGGGAATCGCAACTGAATGTGAATGTAGACAAGTGTAATGTGCTGCGAATACACAGATCTTTTATCATTTAGCTACAATATAGCAGGGCAGCAACTGGAAGCAGTCAATTCCATAAATTATCTGGGAGTACGCATTAGGAGTGACTTAAAATGGAATGACGATATAAAAGTAATCGTCGGTAAATCAGATGCCAGACTGAGATTCATTGGAAGAATCCTAAGGAAATGCACAAAGGGAGTAGGTTACAGTACTCTTGTTCGTCCACTGCTTGAATACTGATCACCGCTGTGGGATACGTACCAGATAGGGTTGATAGAAGAGATAGAGAAGATCCAACGGAGAGCAGCGTGCTTAGTTTAAAGAGTCATTTAGTAATCGCGAAAGCGTTACAGAGATGATAGATAAACTCCAGTGGAAGACACTGCAAGAGAGACGCTCAGTAACTCGGTACGGGCTTTTGTTGAAGTTTCGAGAACATACCTTCACCGAGGAGTCAAGCAGTATATTGCTCCTTCCTACGTATATCTCGCGAAAAGACCATGAGGATAAAATCAAAGAGATTAGAGCCCACACAGAGGCATACCGATAATCTCACTTTCCACGAACAAAAGGGGGTTGGAATAGAAGGTAGAAGCGATAGAGGTGCTCAAGGTACCCTCAGCCACACACCATCAGGTGGCTTGCGGAGTATGGGTGTAGACGTAGATGTAGATGAACACACACACGCCCATGCCCGAGGGAGGACTCGAATATCCGGCGAGAGGGGCCGCGCAATCGGTGGCATGGCACCTCAAACCGCGCGACCACTCCACGTGGCAGTTGAAATAGAGCATAGATTTATAGATGTGAGCGCTGTCTTTTCTGTCGGACACACACCTTGAGGAGTGATTCGCACGATCGGCAGCGATAATAGACGCTCCTCGCTCTTCCAGAGTGCACCTGTGGTTTGAGTGAGGCATGAGGGTGAACACTACTCGAAGATGGCGAACGCCGGTGACTCATCAACATTAAGGTGCGATGATAACACTTCCCTTATTAAACATTAATTATTAAAAGCTATATTGGCCATATTAAATGTTAGGAGAGAATATGCGTCATTAAAAGAAAGAAATTTCAATAATTGTTCTATCGACAAAGTACGACTACTTCCGAATCTATACGAACTGTAATAAAAATTTCTCTTATGCAGCAGTCTGTTAAGTTGGTATTAGGATGAAATCCAGACCTAATCTCTGTGCAAGCGATGCCCGCGGTTGTACATAGTTTCGAAGTTATATATGTTTAAGTAAGTGTCGGTAAGTTACTTGCTTTTCTAGTTATAACCACATAGGCCGACGGTTCGCATCCTTGAAAGATTGCAGTACCTCTACAAGAACTGCTGCAATCGACTACATAAGTGAGAATACTGCTGCTGCTCGGAGTGGCCACGCGGTTTGAAGCGCCGTGTCACGGATTGTACGGCCGCTCCCGCCGGAGGTTCGAGTCCTCCTTCGGGCATGGGTTTGTGTGTTGTTCTTATCCTAAGTTATTTTAAGTAGTGAGTAAGGTTAGGGACCGAAGACCACAACAGTTTGGTCCCTTAGGAATTCACATGCACCTGAGAATACTGCACAGAATAGCTAAGTAGGCGTTCTAATTTTCGGTTCACAAATTTGATCCAGTCTCGAATGCGAAGTAACGAGCAGTTAGGTCGCAAACACCACTTTTAGTACGTCAGGAGATCTGACAACATCCGTGAATTGCTGTTAGGCTGTTGGCGACAAATTCATGGAAATAGCGACAGCGGTGAAAAACAAGTTGTAAGGAACGCAGATGCATCGCAGAAATTCCTTTGGGGAATCTAAAACGACATGTAATTGAATGAATAAAGAGATATGTTACAGAACTACTGTACGAGTGAATTGTGCATCAGTCTGGGACTAATAATAGGAGGAATAGGATACGGAAATTCTCAACAGACTCTAGTGCTAAACACTAAAAGGGACTTGTTGTGCACGACCGAGAAATTTCCTGTTGAAATTCCGAGAGCCTGAGTTTCCAGAAGAGTCGAGAAACGTTACGTGTTGTGAAATTGCCACGACGAGAAAATCGAAGAAATTACAGTTGAAGCAAATGTTTTTCGATAGTCATTCTTACGAGGTTGCGTTGGCGCATGAAAGAGGAAAATGAGTGCAGAGGTCAGACAATGGTATCACAATTACCCTCCATTACATACCGTAAGGTGACCTGTGGAGGCGCATATTTTCATTTCCGTCCTGTTAGGAAGTACATTAAAACGGGGAGAGTCATCAGCAGCTGGGGACTTTCATGATTCTGCCTCGTAGATGATTGACACCTCTGCGAAAGAGCACAGAATTCCCGTTCAGGCTGCGGGCCGAACTCTGCTCCTGTGAACGGTGCACCCTCGCCATGCTGGGTCGCTTATCGCCTAAACCAGCGTCAATATTTGCATCTGCCGGGCTGATTTGCTGCGCGAACCACGTGTTCAGGGCGTGCAGCTCCGTGTGTGTGTGCGTGTGCGTGGTTGTGTGTGTGTGTGTGTGTGTGTGTGTGTGTGTGTGTGTGTGTGTGTGTGCGTGCGTGCCTGTAAGCATAGCAGTTCAGCATACCGTCTACATTAAGGCCATAGCAGACGTAACACGACCTCGGGTAGAAAGGAGGTGCGCGAGCTTTTGAAAGATTCACGAAACTTTTTCGGTATTCGTTATGGACTCTACGTAAACTTAACATTAAAAACAGTGCGAGGGGAAACAAACTGAACCGTAGACTGCAGAAAATAGTCTTTATTCCTGACTGACATTCGGTTTTGCTAGCCACTTTTATGGAGCAGGGACGTTATCGGAACCAAGTAACTTTGCTTTTCGTGTTGATTGTTTCGAAACTCGTGAATGACTTGTGTGTATTCGAACGCTGAGTGCCGCGTCCTGTAGCATTTGATGCAATCTGCATTTGTGTTCAGTATAGTTACATCAGAGTTTAGTTGTGTCCGCTAGTTTAGTTGTATACATACGTGAATTGAAGTATGGTGCTGCGAAATTTCGAAAGTTAACGGGTGTCGTGCATCTCTTGTATTTTAATGTGACACCACTGGCAGTCCCACAGGAAAGATGTGTCTAATAAGTGTAAACGTTAATTTCATGCTTATGTTTAGGTAACTCTGTATTAATCATCTTGTGGTGCAGTTCTTCTTGTTGTCTCCGTGCTTGCTAGGAAAATGGGATGAGAAGTTCCGCCTTATGCAAGACCCGTTTTTTTCTTTTTGTTTCACCCATACTTGTTTCAGCACTTTTGTGCTATCGTCAGTGGGTTCTATTTTTATTTTTAACTGTAAATTTGTTGTTAACATATTAACATTTGCGTCGTTTACAAAATTATAGTTAATTTTAATTATTTTAATTAATTAATTAATTAATTAATTTTAATAATTTTGTAAACGACGCAAATGTTAATATGTTACTGTTAAAAATAAAAATAGAACCCACTGACCATAGCACAAAAGTGCTGAAACATGTATGGGTGAAACAAAAAGAAAAAAGGTGTCTTGCATAAGGCGGAACTTCTCATCCCATTAACTCTGTATTAGCTTGGTATTCTACCATGTGGGCCAGGAGCTTTATTCAACACTATTTGTACGTACAAAATAATGACTGTCACTCGTTGTAACTGTGTGGGGGATGAAAATATTATCCTGAGAGCAATGATACCGCTCGTAACCGGATTTCTAATGTGGTCACATCACTTTTTAAGTCATCGAGGCTAATACTGCTAGGAGCTGGGAAACTATATACATGGATACAACAGATTATATTAGATCTGTTTATCCAGTGTGACAGGTATGAAGCGCAAATAGTATAAAGCAGATTCTCTGTTCACATGGTGATGTATACTTTATTTATGATCAAAATGCTTTTTAAAATCCCATTCGATACATGAACGCATCTTATTGTTTGAGTTGTTCAGTGGAACGGTAGTGCAATTACATTAGAATACCAAACACAAGTGCTTCAGTTAAATATCAACTATAGGCGGTCCTAGACATCAAGCTTCAAGTTTTACGTGTAATGGAAAGTAATTTATATAATTTAGTTACTTTATATATGTAGTATGTGTAGTGCATTTACTTTATTTCTGTAGTTTCATTCATGTGATGCTGATAACGGACATATGATGTAATACAAAATGTCTTTTTTTTTTCAAACTCCACTTGGTATTTAGCCGAAAAACAATTACAAGTAACATAGACACATAATGATAGACTTGGTTAACAGATCTTACATACAGCGGAATTCATATACATTCCACAAGATATTTTACTTGGATGACCTTATTATTTATTATAATTTTCCCTGTGCTCATGATGTTAATATACAGGATGTCTCACCTAAGTCTTCCACCTCAAATATCTATGGAACAACAACAGATATCAAAAACGGTTTTTACCAGCGTGACCGTACGGCAGTGGCTTTGGAAACCAAATACTATGCACGATTTTAAAACGTAAACAAATACTTTTTTCAACACAAACGTGTGTATTTTTAAATGGACACCCCCCTGTTACTTCGAATGCAATTAATAGCATGAAAAATCACAAAAAACATGGCTTGGTTGCATCGCAATGCGAAGTAAAGTTGACGCGTGAAATAAAAGAAGGTCACAGCTAGCGCACGTCCTGAGACTCAAACGTGCACCTCACGCTGCCTGTATCAGGGGCTCACACAATGGGAAGGTATGCAGAATCCACAAAAATAAACAAGTAACACGTCTAACGCAAAGTTACGTTTTTCAAATTGTAAACGTATGTTTATTCTAGCGAAATGACAAGTAGAGCTACAATTGGAGGTAACACACTTGAATTCACTTTGCTAAAACGCATTTACTAGTGCTCTGTCGCCCACAGAAACTGTATTGTTGTGCATTACATCCAGCATAGAAAATACACCCACATCTTGGCCAATGAAACTGTGTCGCGACAACATATGCTCGAAGTGCCCTCCGTTTGCATCAATACACGTTTGCAGACGGGTAACGAGAGAGTGTTGCACAGATCGTAGAGTTTCTACAGATATTGCCGCACACGCTGCAGTAATACAATGTTCCATATCCTCTACTGTCGTTGGGAGTTCTTGATACATTCTGTCCTCACTGCGCCCCAGAGAATAAATGTCTAATGGCGTCAAGTCGGGGGACCGTGCTGCCCACCGCACAGATCCTCCCCGCCCCATCCACCTATCTGGAAATGTCGCATCTGGAACGTCTCTGGCAACTTTTGCATTGTGAGCGGTACATCCACCATGTTGGTACCACATTGATAGACGAATGTTCAATCCTAGATCCTCCATGAGGAGCGCTAGTGTGTGTTGAAGAAGTGATCCATAAGGTCGTCCATTCAATGTTCCACGGTAAAAATAGGACCTACAATACAATTATCAATGATATCGCACCAAACATTGAGACTCAACTGTCGTTGATGAACAACGTGGCGAATCCAGTGGGGATTTTGCAGGGACCAGTAGTGTATGTTTCGCAGATTCACATTACCATGAATTGTAAATGAAGCCTCGTCCGTAAACAACGTACTGCTTCGGAATACTGGACTACCTTGCAACTGCTGAAGTGCAAAACGACAGAATGCAATACGGGATTCAAAGTCATCCCCGTAAAGTTCTTGGTGCAGTGATATATGGAACGGATGAAACCGATGCCCATTCAAAATTCTGCGCACACTACTGTGGTTCATTCCTACACCTCGAGCAAGTTCTCGTACACCCACCTGAGGATTGTGCACTACAGCAGCCAGAACAGCAATTTAGTTTCCATAGACAGTCGCTGGCATTGTACGTCGACGTTTTGTGGGAGCCCAGCTTCTTGTTTCCGTGAGTGTCTTGTATATGTTGCCAATGGTTCGACGTGACGGACACCGCCAATCTGGGTAGCGTTCAGCATAGTGTCACAGCTGCGGTTGCATTTCTGTGACATTAGCCATATATTAAAATAATATATAGTTTTTCTTCATTATTGAAGGCCGCCGTATCGACTAGATGACGACAAATGTAACAAGCGACAAGAAAACGTATGTGAATTACTTTACAGTATGAGAGCAGTTCAGGAGACCAGATTAGGAGACACTTGTACACTGAAGGTAGAGCGTACCGTGGTGATACTGGTATGTTTACGGCAGGATACAGGCGCCAGAGCAGGCAACCCCTGCTCAGAGCACAATACTACATGCGATGGATTGTGTCAGAAATTGTGACACCGTTGTTATCCTTTACAAGCCACATATTTCAAAACTTATGTGGTTTAGAAACGTGAAACCAAGAGTCTTACCACTAACTGTACCTCTAGTTGTCATTTCGCAACAATAAACATTATGCGCCGGACATACATCATTCTGATACCGCGTTATTTGACACATTATAAGAAGTGGACCTGTTCAAGTAAGGTACAGCTCAACAACGGGCTATACTTTAGGAGTGCCATCAATGAAATATGGGCCAATGATGTGTTGCCATACAACACCACACCATACATTAACACTCCACTGACGTAGTGCGTCGATTACATCTCGATTACCGGCAGCGTGAGGTGCACGCTTGAGTCTCAGAACGTCTGCTACCTGTGTGCTTCATTTATTTCAAGCGTCAGCTTCACTGCGCAATTTCTCAGGATGTAATTGACGTATTGCGATGCAATCAATGCCATTATTTTTGTGATTTTTCATGTACTAGATTGCATACGAAACAATAGTGGTTGTCTACTTAAAAATACAAAAGTTAATGGTGAAAATAGTATTTGTTTACGTTTTAACTTTCGCATATAATTTTGTTTCAGTACTTTCATGCTGGTGGAAACCATTTTTGAATAACTATTGTCATTCCAGAGATATTTGAGGTGAGACAGTTACGTGAGACACCCTGTATATGTTTAATGCCCACATCAGTGTGTAGCCAAAGGTAAATTTAGTATAGATATCGAATAAAGCAGTAAAATGTTCTTAGAAATCATTGATGATAATCGTGTAGAAAAATGATTTACAAGTATATAACGTCATCGTGAACGGACTCGTAGAAATTAAGAGTTTTATCTCTGAATGTTCAGTTAGACATAAAGCCTTGCAGACAGAATCAAGTATTTCGATGTATGTTACGCAGTGCAAAAAATAATTAGCTTGACTGCTTACTATATTGTGTCACATAACGATTGGATGTGCCAGTCATTTGTGTGTCATTAAGATCGTTACAAGATCGTTCTTTAATATAAGAATGTTCTTTCCCTAATCGTGTGCGTATTTTGTTCAATGTTTATATCAAGCTGACTAGTCTACAGTATTCCGTTGGTCTATAATTAGTCCTTAATTGTCTTTATTAGTTTTATTTCTATGACTTCCATTGTTTCCATTTTCGCCTGCTTAGAGTTAAAATCATTGGGAGAAGTGGCAACAAAACGACTATTCACGTTGACGTGTAGAATATATGAGTCTGGCGATATACCATCTGACTTTCGGAAAAGCATCATCCACACAATTCCGAAGACGGCAAGAGCTGACAAGTGCGCGAATTATCGCAAATCAGCTTAACAGCTAATGCATCGAAGCTGCTTACAAGAATAATATACAGAAGAATGGAAAAGAAAATTGAGAATGCGCTAGGTGACAATCAGTTTGGCTTTAGGAAAAGTAAAGGGACGAGAGAGGCAATTCTGACGTTACGGCTAATAATGGAAGGAAGGCTAAAGAAAAAACAAGACACTTTCATAGGATTTGTCGACCTGGAAAAAGCGTTCGACAATATAAAATGGTGCAAGCTGTTCGAGATTCTGAAAAAAGTCGGGGTAAGCTATAGGGAGAGACGGGTCATATGCAATATGTACAACGACCATGAGGAAATAATAAGAGTGGACGATCAAGAACGAAGTGCTCGTATTAAGAAGGGTGTAAGACAAGGCTGTAGCCTTTCGCCCCTACTCTTCAATCTGTACATCGAGGAAGCAATGATGGAAATAAATGAAAGGTTCAGGAGTGGAATTAAAATACAAGGTGAAAGGATATCAATGATACGATTCGCTGATGACATTGCTATCCTGAGTGAAAGTGAAGAAGAATTAAATGATCTGCTGAACGGAATGAACAGTCTAATGAGTACACAGTATGGTTTGAGAGTAAATCTGAGAAAGACGAAGGTAATGAGAAGTAGTAGAAATGAGAACAGCGAGAAACTTAACTTCAGGATTGATGGTCACGAAGTCAATGAAGTTAAGGAATTCTGCTACCTAGGCAATAAAATAACCAATGACGGACGGAGCAAGGAGGACATCAAAAGCAGACTCGCTATGGCAAAAAAGGCATTTCTGGCCAAGAGAAGTCTACTAATATCAAATACCGGCCTTAATTTTAGGAAGAAATTTCTGAGGATGTACGTCTGGAGTACAGCATTGTATGGTAGTGAAACATGGACTGTGGGAAAACCGGAGCATTTGAGATATGGTGCTATAGACGAATATTGAAAATTAGGTGGCCTGATAAGGTAAGGTATGAGGAGGTTCTACGCGGAATCGGAGAGGAAAGGAATATGTGGAAAACACTGATAAGTAGAAGGATGATAGGACATCTGCTAAGACATGAGGGAATGACTTCCATGGTACTAGAGGGAGCTGTAGAGGGCAAAAACTGTAGAGGAAGACAGAGATTGGAATACGTCAAGCAAATAATTGAAGACGTAGACTGATGACCAAAAAAAATAGAGTTAAAGGCTTTGTTGCATAAGCTGCTTCTGGCCGAATTTTTGCAGAGTTATGCTTAATTTTAGCATTGAAGAATATCTTATTATCTATTGATGCTTTCATCTTATTAACTCTTGCTTTGATTGCTCCTTTCTTCGAAATGTTTTCTTTAGTTATAGATACTTGCATTTGAAGTTAAATCAATTTTACCATATTTACTTTTTATTATCTTGAGGGATGCCTTAATCTATACAAATACATGTGTGTGTGTGTATGTGTGTTTGTGTGTGTGTGTGTGTGAGAGAGAGAGAGAGTGTGTGTGTATGAGTGAGTGAGTGAGTGAGTGAGTGTGTTTTCCACATTTCATCCTAAACCACTGTACCGATGTCAACCAAACTTGGTACACGTATGCCTTATTGTCAGGCAAGAACAGCTAAGTGGTTAGAAAGTCCTACCTACTATGCTTCGGGAGATCTTACATCATAACGACTGAGAGGCTTCAATAACTTCCAAATGATGCATGACATTTAAATTTATTACTTATTTGTTGTTGTTGTTGTGGTCTTCAGAGACTGGTTTGATGCAGCTCTCCATGCTACTCTATCTAGTGCAAGCTTCTTCATGTCTAAGTACCTAATGCAACCTACATCCTTCTGAATCTGCTTAGTGTATTCAACCCTTGGTCTCCCTCTATGATTTTTACCCTCCGCGCTGCCCTCCAATACTAAATTGGTGATCCCTTGATGCCTCAGAACATGCCCTACCAACCGATCGCTTCTTCTAGTCAAGTTGTGCCACAAATTACTTTTTCTGTTCAGTACCTTCTTATTAGTTACATGATTGTGCTTCTAATCTTCAGCATTCTTCTGTAGCGCCACATTTCGAAAGCTTCTATTCTCTTCTTGTCCAAATTATTTATCGTCCATGTTTAACATCCATACATGGCTTCACTCCATACAAATACTTTCAGAAAAGACTTCGTGACATTGAAATCTATACTCGAAGTTAGCAAATTTCTGTTTTTCAGAAACGCTTTTCTTGCCATTGCCAGTCTACATTTTATATCCACTCTACTTCGACCATCATCACTTATTTTGCTCCCCAACTAGCACAGCACATCTCCCACTTTAAGTCTCTCATTCCCTTATGTAATTCCCTCAGCATCAGCTGATTTAATTCGACTACATTCCATTATCCTCGTTTTGCTTTTGTTGATGTTCATTTATATCCTCCTTTCAAAACACTGCCCATTCCGTTCTGATGCTCTTCCAGGTCCTTTGCTATCTCTGACAGAATTACAATATCATCGGCAAACTTCAAAGTTTTTATTTCTTCTCCATGGATTTTAATTCCTGCTCCAAAATTTTCCTTTATTGCTTTCTCCGTATACAGATTAAATAATATGGGGGATAGGCTACCTCACTGTCTCACTGCTTTCCCAACCACTGCTTCCCTTTCATGCCCCTCGACTCTTATATCTGCCATCTGGTTTCTGTACAAATTGTAAATAGCCTTTCGCTTCCTGTGTTTGACCCCTTCCACCTTCAGAATTAGAAAGAGAGTATTCTAGTCAGCATATCAATAGCTTTCTCCAATTCTACAAATGCTAGAAACGTAGGTTTGCCCTCCTTAATATATCTTCTAAGATAAGTCGTAGGGTCATTATTGCCTCACGCGTTCCAACATTTCTACGGAATCCAAACTCATCTTTCACATTCGTCTGTAAAGAATTCGTGTTAGTATTCTGCAGCCGTCACTTATGTAACTGATAGTTCGGTAATTTTAGCACCTGTCAAAATCTGCTTTCCTTGGAACTCGAGTTATTGTATTCTTCTTGTACTCTGAGGGCATTTCACCTGTCTCACACATCTTGCTCACCAGATGGTACAGTTTTGTCAACTCTGGCTATCCCAAGGCTGTTAGTAGTTCTGATGGAATGTTGTCTACTCCCAGGGCCTTGTTTTGACTCAGGTCTTCCAGTGCTCTGTCAAACTCTTCACGCAGTATCACATCTATCATTTCATCTCTATCTACGTCCTCTTCCATTTCCATAATATTGCCCTCAAGTACATCGCTCTTGTGTAGACCCTCTATATACTATTTCCACCTTCGTGCCTTCCCTGGTATACTTAGAACTGGTTTTCCACCTAAGCTTTAGATATTCGTACGGGAGGTCCTCTTTTCTCCAAAGGTCTGTTTAATTTTCCTGTGTACAGTATCTATGTTACCACTAGTAATGTATGCCTCTACATCCTTACACTTGTCCCCTAGCCATCCCTGCTTAGCCATTTTGCACTTCCTGTCGCTCTAATTTTTGAGATGTTTGTTTTCCTTTCTGCCTGCTTCATTTACCGCAATTTTATGTTTTCTCCTTTCATCAATTAAATTTAATATCTCCTCTGTTACCCAAGTATTTCTACTAGCTCTCGTTTTTGTACCTACACCTGGTCCTCTGCTGTCTTCACTATTTCCTCTCTCAAAGCTACTCATTCTTTTTCTACTGTATTTTTTCCCCCCATTCTTGTCAGTCGTTCCCTAATACTCTCTGAAACTCTCTACAACCCCTGGTTCTTTCAGTTTATCCAAGTTCCATCTCCTTTAATTCCCATCTCTTTGCAGTTTCTTCAGTTTTAATCTACATTTCATAATCAATAGATTGTGGTCAGAGTCCACATCTGCCCCTGGAAATGTCTTACAATTTAAGGGGACATGCTCGTGAAAATGACCAAAACTTAGAAAAAAAAATTCTTGTTCTTTAGAAAAGAGCATTTCATAGTAGTTTTAAAATGTATAGTTTGTGGTCATTATCATTTTCCGTTCGTTCTAAAATTGAGGTTGAACGTAATGTTGCACAGGGGCCACGCCCATGTGTCAGTTTCAAGTGTTTCAGAATATGCGATGCATTATTTGGTTCTTCCGTTTTTTCCATCGTTAGTTACGGATCGTTAACACAGGTCTATTCTAGAAGACACTGACTCCCGGAACCAAAGTACAGACATGTCTAGAAAGCTATGGTTCAAATGTAAACAAAGATCTGAGAATATACGATTTTTGAATTTCGTATTCGTGCGGTTTTGCAGTTATTGTGTGTTTTTTTTTTCTATGTGTGTGTTTCCTGTGCTACAAATGCCGAGAGTAAAGAAATTTAGCACCAAACGAATGTTTCGCGGCAACCACTTCCAAACACAACCGAATAATACACATCAGTTGCTTCAAATGTCGCCTGCGGAAACCCTGTCTACGGGCAGTTCTTCTAGACGTAAACTTTCGCTTTTGAATGTAATAAGAAAAAGCCTAGTAGTATTGTGAGTAGTAATAACGACGTAAATGTTATTGTGAATCTAAATATACTATCGAGACTTTTTAAGAGTGCTGTAAAATGTAAGTATTGCAATTGTAAAGATAATATTGACGTTTCTGAGAACATTTCAGCTAGGAAGGGTCTTTTAAGTCGGTTAGTGATTACCTGTAACTCGTGTAAGATGCACAGTGATACTATGATATCACCAGTAACTGGTAATTGTCATTACATATTCAGCTTCCTTATGCAAGGGGAAGGGGAAGGAGAGCTGCCCAGTCTTTTTGCGCAGTGATGGATTTGCCTCCACTTTCCCTGAGGTTTGACAGATACAATAAATTAATACATAATGATTTATGTGGTGTAAGTGAACATTCATTGAAGAGAACGGCAGAAGAAGCAGTAGCCTTGCTGCGAATACAGACACTGCAGCAGCATTTGATGGATCTTGGCAGAAGAGCGGTCACACTTTTCTGAATGGGCTTCTAACTGCCACATTTATTGAAACTGGTAAGATACTAGATTATGAATGTCTAACAAAGCACTGAAAGGGTTGTTCAAGTAAAATTATTGGCACCCATGTTTGTGTAAAGAACTTTGATGGCCCAAGCGGAAACATGGAAACGAAAGAAATTCTAAACATTTTTAGAAGAACAGAGGTCAGCCGTGGTGTTAGGTATGTAGCCTACATTTGGGATGGTGACTATAAAGGACACACCACTGTTGTTAATGACAGACCATATGGGGACACCCTGATAGAAAAGTTTGAATGTGTTGGGAATGTACAAAAAAAAATGGGAGCACAGCTGAGAAAATGCTGTAAGGACTTCAGTGGAGACACAAAAACTGTCAGATGGAAAATACACAGGCGGTCCAAGTCATCTTTCAAAAAGTGAAATTATTTCGTTCACTCAATATTATGGACTAGTAATAAGAAGAAATTTAGGGGATTTGGAGAACATGAGACGAGTTGTTTTGCAACATGGTTTCACAGAGAGTCAACAAATGAAACCATACAGTATGGTTTCTGTCCAAAAGGGGAAGATTCGTGTGGCAAGTACCGGTTGGGCAATGCTACAGGCATAAAACATACCGACAAGCATTCCTTACCACTTGCTGTAATGAAGGCAATTGGGACTATAGATATGGATCTGGCAGATAAAAATCTACTGAGGAAATGTATGCATGGTCTCTCTCAGAATGCAAATAAAAGCTTCAACAGCTGTATATGGGAGAGAATACCCAAAACTGTATTTGCTGGGCTGACAGTGCTGAAGATTGGTGTAATGGATGCAATAATAACATTCAATGATGGTGCAATTTCAAGGATCAATGTTATGAAGAAATAAACATCCGGACGGGAAGGAATATGGCTTCAGCTCTAACTGCTACTGATAAGTGGCGGGTAACCGAAGAAGAGACAGCTGCAGAAGCTGCTACCAAGGAGTCAAGGATAAACAACGACTGAAGAGAAAGAGTATGGAGGAAAAGGAAACAGGAGGACAACTGGAGTATGGAGCTGGAATGTTATAAACGAGCATAGTGGCCAGCCGGAGTGGCCGAGTGGTTCTAGGCGCTACAGTCTGGAACCGCGCGACCGCTATGGTCGCAGGTTCGAATCCTGCCACGGGCATGGAAGTGTGTGATGTCCTTAGGTTAGTTAGGTTTAAGTAGTTCTAAGTTCTAGGGGACTTACGAACTCAGCAGCTGAGTCCCATAGTGCTCAGAGCCATTTTTTTTAGCATAGTAGTAAGTTAATAAACCTGTAAATTTTCTTTTGCAATTTACCGAAAACTTGAATTTTCATCATTGAGTTACACTTTTCTCAAATGACTGAAGCTAAACTCACAGAGTTGGTACAGATATTTAGACTGACCTCCTCTACCTCCCTTGCCTACTATTTCCCGAAAAATTTATAACATGATGATGTCGGTGATATTTGAGCTACATTTTTAAATATGTTTGATGTAGTAAAATAATTTACTTGTCTTTTCCACAGATCAGCTTCAGGGAAGGAAATTGGAGGCATAATACACTTATGTGAATGTTTTCTGTACTCTGACTATTTATCCAAGCTGTGCCATTAGCATTTCCAAAGAAAATGGTACCGCAGTGAAATAGTGTTCCGTTTTTATACAATTATAAATGTTGTCAGTACCAAAATATGATAAATATCTCAATTAATTTTTGTGAAATGCCTTGAATAATGACCCTCATTGTGTGTAAGAACTTTGAGTTATATCTCATTTATATACTACTGGGCATTAAAGTTGCTACAACACGAAGATGACGTGCTACAGACGCGAAATTTAACCGACAGTAGGAAGATGCTGTGATATGCAAATGATTAGCTTTTCAAAGCATTCACACAAGATTGGCGCCGGTGGCAACACCTGCGACGTGCTGACATGAAGAATGTTTCCAAACGATTTCTCATACACAAACAGCAGCTGAACGGCGTTGCCTGGTGAAACGTTGTTGGGATGCCTCGTGTAAGGAGGATAAATGCGTACCATCACGTTTCCGACTTTGATAAAGGTCGGATTGCAGCCTACCGCGATTGCGGTTTATCATATCGCGACATTGCAGCTCGCGTTGGTCGAGATCCAATGACTGTTAGTAGAATATGGAATCGGTGTGTTCAGGAGGGTAATACGGAACGCCGAGCTGGATCCCAACGGCTTCGTATCACTAGCAGTCGAGATGACAGGCTGTATCGGATCGTGCAGACACGTCTCGATCCCTGAGTCAACAGATGGGGACGTTTGCAAGACAACAACCATTTTCACTAACAGTTCGACGACGTTTGCAGCAGCATCCACTATCAGCTCGGAGACCATGGCTGCGGTTACTCTTGACGCTGCATCACAGACAGGAGCGCCTGCGATTGTGTACTCAACGACGAACCTGGGTGCACGATTGGCAAAACGTCATTTTTTCGGATGAATCCAGGTTCTGTTTACAGCATCATGATGGTCGCATCCGTGCTTGGCGCAATCGCGGTGAACGCACATTGGAAGCCTGCATTCGTCATCGCCATACTGGCGTATCACTCGCCCTTGGTATATCACTGGAGGGCGGTGTCACTACATCTGCACATACAAAATGCCTAATTCCCATAAATTCCGGGCAGGGGGGGATGAGCTCTGACGCCACGTTCAATTACAACC
Source organism: Schistocerca cancellata (assembly GCF_023864275.1). NCBI lineage: Eukaryota > Metazoa > Arthropoda > Insecta > Orthoptera > Acrididae > Schistocerca > Schistocerca cancellata. The sequence continues at coordinate 481,150,145 of NC_064634.1, forward strand.
CAAGTGTATTCAATCGGATCAATTGGAACTCCCCATTGTGTTCCTCGAACCAGTTAATCACATTTCTGGCGCATTATCTTTTTGAAAAATGCCAACGCCGTCGGGAAACATGATCGTCATGAAGGGGTGTATGTGATCGCCTACTATGGTATGCTGCTGCTATCCGTGTCAAAAGTGGACTTACCAGCTATTGGGTAGGTGCTGATAATGTGAGCCTCGAGCAGCCGCTGATGAAGTATCAGTGCGCCTGCACTGCTGTAGCGAGTCACATATTTAGCTTTCATATTTGTTTTGTTGTTTGATTCTTAATTTTTTCCGAGTGTTTGTGCGCTTGCATATTTAATTACATAAAATCCTTGCATATTCTCGTATTTGAGAGGAGTAATATTGCTTATTGATAGCTGTAGAGTACAAATTCGCGGAGTCGTTAGATAGTAGCCCCCCAGGTGTCGCTTGCTGCGTCCGCTGTCTCAGCCGCCGAGGCACCTTCTAGTGTACCCGGGGCGTTGGGGCCGCCCTCACCTTAGGGTGAGTGGCGGACTGCAATGTGTTCACGTCGCTCGAGGCGGAGGGCCACCGTGGAGGCAGGCCTGCTGGCCTCGCCCGTTCATCCTGTCAGTGGGTAGGTGGCCGCTCCTTCAGCAGGGCCCGAGCAGGCACACCGGGGCAAAGGATTGCTGGTTATTGGGAGCTCCAACGTTCGGCGGGTGATGGAGCCCCTTAGGAAAATAGCGTACACGGATGGAAAGAAATCCAACGTGCAGTCGGTTTCTATGCTGGGGGGCCTCATCCGAGATGTGGAGGCGACCTTGCCTGATGCTATCGAGCGTACGGGGTGCAGTCGTCTGCAAGTTGTTGCTCACGTCGGCACCAATGATGCCTGTCACTTGGGTTCTGAGGCGATCCTCAGTTCGTACAGGCGGCTGGCGGATTTGGTGAAGACCGCTGGCCTCGCACGCGGGGTGCAAGCAGAGTTCTCTATTTGCAGCATCGTTCCCGGAGTGGATCGGGGTCCTTTGGTTTGGAGCCGAGTGAAGGGTCTCAACCAGAGACTTCGTCGACTCTGTGATGGTCTTGGCTGCAGATTTCTAGACTTGCGCTATTGGGTGGGGAATTGTAGGACGCCCCTAGATAGGTCAGGGAAGCACTACACAAAGGAAGCGGCTACTCGGGTAGCAGTGTACTTGTGACATGCACATGGGGGGTTTTAGGCTAGGCAGTCTTGCGAGGTGTCCTGATGAACACTCACCAGTCGACGTGCAGGCAAGGAAATCAGGACGCGCTCAGTGTAAAGACACTTCAACTATCAAGATATCAGCAGTAAACTTTCAGAGTGTTCGGAATAAAGTTCCTGAATTTACTGCCCTCCAGGAAGCGTGTGGCGCGCAAATTATTCTCGGGACTGAGACCTGGCTGAACCCTGAGATAGGAAGTTCTGAAATATTTAGTGAGGGTTGGAACGTGTATCGGAAAGACAGATTAGACACCGTAGGAGGTGGTGTCTTCATTGCAGTTGACAAAAATATTGTGTCTACTGAGCTCGAAGTAGAGTGTGATTGTTAAGTTATCTGGACACTTTTAACAGGACTAGGGAAAATAAAGTTAATTGTGGGGTGTTATTACCGGCCACCAGGACCACCGTGACAGTTCTAGAATCATACAAAGGGATTCTTCATTCTGTATCGCAGAAGTACCCAGATCATGCTATATTAGTCGGAGGCGACTTCAACCTACCTAGTATAGACTGTGATGTCTATGGATTCATTACAGGTGGTACAGACAAGCCGTCGCGTGAACTACTTTTGAACACATTATCCGAAAACTGTCTTGAGCAGCTAAATCGACAGCCAACGCGTAATGGAAATATTTTAGATCTGGTAGCCACGAACAGACCAGACCTCATCGACGGTGTGCATTGAGACAGGGATTAGTGATCATGATGTTGTCATTACGACTCTGGTTACGAAAGTTAAAAAGTCGGTCAAGAAGGCTAGGAGAGTATTCTTGCTAGAAAGAGCAGATAAGCAGTTTTTAGCATCCCACTTAGAAAATGAATCGACTTCATTTACTTCCGGTACGATGGACGTGGAAGAATTATGGGCAAATTTTATTATACGCATTGTAAATCACGCAATGGACAAGTATGTGCCGAAAAAGTGGGTTACGGACGGAAAAGACCCACCGTGGTTTAACAGCGCAATTCGGAGAATGCTCAGGAAGCAAAGGCAGTTGCACTCGCGGTGCCAGAAAGATCGGGAGAATGAGGACAGGCAAAAGTTAGTAGAGATTCGTGCTGCTGTAAAAGGAGCGATGCGCGAAGCATTCAACCACTAACACGTAATACCTTAGCAAAAGATCTCGCTGAAAACCGAAGGAAATTCTGGTCTTACGTAAAATCGGTAAGCGGGTCGAAGGCTTCCATCCAGTCACTCACTGATCAGTCTGGCCTGGCAACGGAAGACAGCAAAACGAAAGCTGAAATTTTAAATTTAGCATTTGAGAAATCTTTCACGCAGGAGGATCGTACAAACATACCGCAGTTTGAGTCTCGTACAGATTCTCGTATGGAGGACATAGCGATCGACATCCCCGGGGTTGCGAAACAGCTGAATGGGTTGAAAATAAATAAATCGCCAGGTCCTGATGGGATTCCAATTCGGTTTTACAGAGAGTACTCTACTGCATTGGCTCCTTACTTAGCTTGCATTTATCGCGAATCTCTTGCCCAACGTAAAGTCCCGAGCGACTGGAAAAAAGCGCAGGTGACGCCTGTATATAAGAAAGGTAGAAGGACAGATCCTCAAAATTACAGACCAATATCCTTAACATCGGTTTGTTGCAGGGTTCTCGAACATATTCTCAGTTCGAATATAATTAATTTCCTTGAGAGAGAGTAGTTGCTGTCCATGCATCAGCACGGCTTTAGGAAGCATCGCTCCTGCGAAACGCAACTCACCCTTTTTTCACATGATATCTTGCTAACCATGGATGAAGGGTATCAGGCGGATTCCGTATTCCTTGACTTCCAGAAAGCGTTTGACTCGGTGCCCCACTGCAGACTCCTGACTAAGGTACGAGCATATGGGATTGGTTCCCAAGTATGTGAGAGGCTCGAAGACTTCTTAAGTAATAGAATCCAGTACGTTGTCCTCGATGGTGAGTGTTCATCGGAGATGAGGGTATCATCTGGAGTGCCCCAGGGAAGTGTGGTAGGTCCGCTGTTGTTTTCTATCTACATAAATGATCTTTTGGATAGGGTGGATAGCAATGTGCTTCTGTTTGCTGATGATGCTGTGGTGTACGGGAAGGTGTCGCCGTTGAATGACTGTAGGAGGATACAAGATGACTTGGACACGATTTGTGATTGGTGTAATGAATGGCAGCTAACTCTAAATATAGATAAATGTAAATTAATACAGATTAATAGGAAAAAGAATCCTGTAATGTCTGAATACTTCATTAGTAGTGTAGCGCTTGACACAGTCACGTCGATTAAATATTTGGGCGTGACATTGCAGAGCGACATGAAGTGGGACAAGCATGTAATGGCAGTTGTGGGGAAGGTGGATAGTCGTCTTCGGTTCATTGGTAGAATTTTGTGAAGATGTGGTTCATCTGTAGAGGAGACTGCTTATAAAACACTAATACGACCTATTCTTGAGTACCGCTCGAGCGTTTGGGATCCCTATCAGGTTAGATTGAGGGAGGACATAGAAGCAATTCAGAGGCGGGCTGCTAGATTTGTTACTGGTAGGTTTGATCATCACGCTAGTGTTACGGAAATGCTTCAGGAACTCGGGTGGGAGTCTCTAGAAGAAAGGAGGCGTTCTTTTCGTGAATCGCTACTGAGGAAATTTAGTGAACCAGCATTTGAGGCTGACTGCAGTACAATTTTACTGCCGCCAACTTACATTTCACGGAAAGACCACAAAGGTAAGATAAGAGAGATTAGGGCTCGTACAGAGGCATATAGGCAGTCATTTTTCCCTCGTTCTGCTTGGGAGTGGAACAGGGAGAGAAGATGCTAGTTGTGGTACGAGGTACCCTCCGACACGCACCGTATGGTGGATTCCGGAGTATGTATGTATATGTAGATGTAGATGTATAATGTTCTGGCTGACCAGAGTATATATTGCTTTCTTTTTTCATAATGTACGTCCAGTAATCTGCCGTACTTCGCACTGGCCATTCAGTCTGTGCAAATGCGAGCGTCAGGCGTTTTCTTTTGCTTGGTTTTAATCCCCGCCCTCTGCAGAAAGAAACGAAGTCGCGATGTATTTGGTGAGAGGAGGAAAACTTGATTATCTCCGTGTTGCCCCGAGGACAATTTCCGTAGCGAGAGATGGTATATCTGTAGGATCAGGTTTATCTAGTGATCGCCATCTGCGGAATGGGCTGTCCATGAGGGCCGTCACCGCCTACATACAGAGCGACGCGGTCCGCCACTTGCTGGTCGCCAGTAAACCAATCTGCATCTCGATGAGAGCGGCCGGTTGCCGGCGAGAACAGATGATTGGGAGACAAGTCTCCCTCCTACACTCTATCCGCCTGTGCCGTTTATCTTCCGACGTCCGCGTTACATTTACCTCTCCACTGAACGGCGTCGCACCGTGAACCAGTGTATAGGGTGCTTATCTGTGGTGAATCGCCGTTGTAAAAGAGAATAGGATTAACAGAAATTTAAAGCCGAGTAGTACTGGACGGGAGAGGGGACAACGTAAGAGGCTACGTTACCAACATAACGGACATCTTGAAAGCCTCCATCTTGGCTCCAATTCAGAAATGTTCACGTGGAAAACGGAGAAATTTACACGAGACAAACAAAGGTGATTTTCGTTAGACTGCAGCCATATTTCTTCTCGAGTTGCAAGGGGTGGACAAAAATATGGAAACAACAGAAACACAGCAAATTACCGTACCTAATACGGTACAGAAAACGACGTTGACATTCAAAACAGGTTGCAGTCCTCTCGGAATGGAGCAATACAGATCCTTTATGGCTTTCAAGGAAATCCTGTACCATCGTTCCGGCAAAATAGACCCAATGATGTTGGCGGTGGATGTAGATCACGCACCCGGCTCTCCAAAGTTCAGCACAAAGGATCTATAATATTGAGATCTGGTGACTACGGTGTGCAGGAGATATACCAAATTTCATCCTCGTACCAATCCTGGGCAATGCGAGCTTGAACAGGGGCCCTATCGTAACGTAGCATTACCGCTAGAGAACAAGTGTTGTCCCATGGGATAGACCTGATCATACTTGTGATTTATTTCTTGGCAGGAATGCGGCCTCACACACCAATAGTGGAGTGCCTGGAACACCACTGTACGGTCGTCCAAATTGTAGCGCCGGATGAGAAAACACTAGAGACATTCGCTTCTGTACTGTAATGGGTACTAGTACTCTTATGAAACTTCCTGGCAGATTAAAACTGTGTGCCCGACCGAGACTCGAACTCGGGACCTTTGCCTTTCGCGGGCAAGTGCTCTACCATCTGAGCTACCGAAGCACAACTCACGCCCGGTACTCACAGCTTTACTTCTGCCAGTACCTCGTCTCCTACCTACCAAACTTTACAGAAGCTCTCCTGCGAGCCTTGCAGAACTAGCACTCCCGAAAGAAAGGATATAGCAGACACATGGCTTAGCCACAGCCTAGGGGATGTTTCCAGAATGAGATTTTCACTCTGCAGCGGAGTGTGCGCTGATATGAAACTTCCTGGCAGATTAAAACTGTGTGCCCGACCGAGACTCGAACTCGGGACCTTTGCCTATTCGTGGGCAAGTGCTCTACCATCTGAGCTACCGAAGCACGACTCACGCCCGGTACTCACAGCTTTACTTCTGCCAGTACCTTGTCTCCTACCTTCCAAAGGTCCCGAGTTCGAGTCTCGGTCGGGCATACAGTTTTAATCTGGCAGGAAGTTTAATATCAGCGCACACTCCGCTGCAGAGTGAAAATCTCATTCTAGTACTCTTATGTTTGTTTCAGGAGGAAGTAGAGTGGATTCTAAAACACACTCAAAATATCAACTTTGTTAAAGTCTGTACTACGAAAAACACTTCGAAACCATCTGCGTCCACATGAATGTTTACGTATTTGTTACTGTCACTGAAAACATAACTTACTACTTGTTAAAATACAAAATGATCGTCACCTATCAATATAGGGTCGACTATAGACTTCGAGGTACTTCTAATACAACTCGCGCTGCTGGATATGACTGAGACAATTTTGCAGTCGTAAGATGAGTTACCAACATTGACATGAAACCTCGTAATTCGGACGACACCAGAGTTCTGCCATGTTTCACGCTAGGGACGTAGATTCGGCCGGAAGTTCGAAACAGTGTGAAACGAGACTCATCCGATCAAATTACTCCATAGTCCAGGTATTTTTTATTCGGTACCACGTTTACTTGTTACGGGCGTCTGCATGACTGATGAGGGGTTTTGAAATTCCAACTCGCGCTGCAGTTCCCTGCTTATGGATTTGCCTTCGAACTGTTTCGGTACCGACAGATTTCGCCAGTCCGACACCCGTTTCTACAACCACTCGACACACACTTTCGTCCGCGTTGTGTGGTAGTGGATACTGTTTCTCCACTTTGCCTGTATGCCACGTAAATCTTCAATTAGATCCCTCTTGAAACACCAAAGATTTCGGTTACCTTAGCTACAGAAGCACCCACCCTATGATGCACTGGAATTCACTTACCTCCACCATAACGACTCACAACTACACAGGACACTCTTCTGACCACGATTCACACTTGGGACATTTTGAGGACATTGCACAGGTGCCGCTCATGATGAAATACAACAGGCGCGACCTGCAGGCTTGGCTGACATCTTGAATTTATTGGAAGCGTGCATTTTCGGCACTGGTTGCCATACTTTTGTCCAAACCCTGCGTGCCGCATTGTGTACAGTAGAAAGGAAACACTGGCGATAATACGTGGGGGCTTCAAGATGTGCTCCGCATGTTGTTCTTCAAGGTTGATGCCATCCACTTAACCCATTATTCGTGGACTTTAACCGACACATTTACCGAAACGGGAGAAAAATCATTAATAATCACTTTCTTGATGATCCAAAGTTTCTGATCTTCATCGCACACAGAATTAAGTTCATATATCCCAAAGATCCGAAGGAATGATGTAAATATTTTATGTGAAAACTTTTTTAAATAAAACAAACGGTATTAGCATTATATATGTTTAGACTTCACGACTACGTATTTATTTGTCAACAGTGTTACCCTGACGACGAACACGAATCCCCCGACTAGAATCCAGTATGTTGATACCGTCACTGTAGAATGTTTGACTTTGTAGACGGTCCCACAACTTTACTTCTGCTCACACCGCTTCACGTCTATCAAAGTGAGATCCTCGAAGGTCTTCTTTAAGTTTCAGAAATAGATGAAAATTGCATGGGGCCAAGTCGGGATTGTAAGGAGGACCATCGACGACACTGAACCCAAGGCGTCGGAATGTTGCAGATGTAACAGCGCTCGTGTGTGGTCTGCATATACACTCCTGGAAATGGAAAAAAGAACACATTGACACCGGTGTGTCAGACCCACCATACTTGCTCCGGACACTGCGAGAGGGCTGTACAAGCAATGATCACACGCACGGCACAGCGGACACACCAGGAACCGCGGTGTTGGCCGTCGAATGGCGCTAGCTGCGCAGCATTTGTGCACCGCCGCCGTCAGTGTCAGCCAGTTTGCCGTGGCATACGGAGCTCCATCGCAGTCTTTAACACTGGTAGCATGCCGCGACAGCGTGGACGTGAACCGTATGTGCAGTTGACGGACTTTGAGCGAGGGCGTATAGTGGGCATGCGGGAGGCCGGGTGGACGTACCGCCGAATTGCTCAACACGTGGGGCGTGAGGTCTCCACAGTACATCGATGTTGTCGCCAGTGGTCGGCGGAAGGTGCACGTGCCCGTCGACCTGGGACCGGACCGCAGCGACGCACGGATGCACGCCAAGACCGTAGGATCCTACGCAGTGCCGTAGGGGACCGCACCGCCACTTCCCAGCAAATTAGGGACACTGTTGCTCCTGGGGTATCGGCGAGGACCATTCGCAACCGTCTCCATGAAGCTGGGCTACGGTCCGGCACACCGTTAGGCCGTCTTCCGCTCACGCCCCAACATCGCGCAGCCCGCCTCCAGCGGTGTCGCGACAGGAGTGAATGGAGGGACGAATGGAGACGTGTCGTCTTCAGCGATGAGAGTCGCTTCTGCCATGGTGCCAATGATGGTCGCATGCGTGTTTGGCGCCGTGCAGGTGAGCGCCACAATCAGGACTGCATACGACCGAGGCACATAGGGCCAACACCCGGCATCATGGTGTGGGGAGCGATCTCCTACACTGGCCGTACACCACTGGTGATCGTCGAGGGGATACTGAATAGTGCACGGTACATCCAAACCGTCATCGAACCCATCGTTCTACCATTCCTAGACCGGCAAGGGAACTTGCTGTTCCAACAGGACAATGCACGTCCGCATGTATCCCGTGCCACTCAACGTGCTCTAGAAGGTGTAAGTCAACTACCCTGGCCAGCAAGATCTCCGGATTTGTCCCCCATTGAGCATGTTTGGGACTGGATGAAGCGTCGTCTCACGCGGTCTGCACGTCCAGCACGAACGCTGGTCCAACTGAGGCGCCAGGTGGAAATGGCGTGGCAAGCCGTTCCACAGGACTACATCCAGCATCTCTACGATCGTCTCCATGGGAGAATAGCAGCCTGCATTGCTGCGAAAGGTGGATATACACTGTACTAGTGCCGACATTGTGCATGCTCTGTTGCCTGTGTCTATGTGCCTGTGGTTCTGTCAGTGTGATCATGTGATGTATCTGACCCCAGGAATGTGTCAATAAAGTTTCCCCTTCCTGGGACAATGAATTCACGGTGTTCTTATTTCAATTTCCAGGAGTGTATACATATGGCTCTGAGCACTATGGGACTTAAGATCTGAGGTCATCAGTCCCCTAGAACTTAGAACTACTTAAACCTAACTAACCTAAGGATATCACACACATCCATGCCCGAGGCAGGATTCGAACCTGCGACCGTAGCGGTCGCGCGGTTCCAGACTGAAGCGCCTAGAACCGCTCGGCCACCACAGCATGTGGTCTACCATTGTCATGTTGAGGGGGGGAGGGTGTTTCTAAGCTCAATTACAGCACGCTGTTCCTCACGCACCGACATAGATACATTACACATTTTCCTGTTACAGGGCTACAATACGGAGCCTTCTAGCGGCAGAGAGAATAAAGATATATATTGATAAAAAATTGTTTTTATTTAAAAAAGCTGTAAGAATTTTCACATAAGAAATTCGATGGTATTACTTTTCAGCACACCTTCGTAGCAATCTAACGAACCCATGTATGCATGGACAGCTACGTTGTTGTGAAGTGGGAACGATGGTACTGAAACGAATTTGGTAATCTCTCATTTTCGGACAGCAGCGGTGGTAGCACATGTTCGGCTTACAGCTTCACGTAACGGGCTGCTAATAGTATACCCGCAACGAAGAGTGACCTCTACAGTACGGAAAACCCACTTTGCAGACATTACCATTATTCATGAAGCACCACCTACTTTCAATGGGCCCACATAGGGAGTTTGGCATCTGCCCTGTGTCTGTGGGTCTGTTTTTTCAGTTTTCCGTTCCAGAAAATATGACCTTCACCTGCAAGCGGGATATCGAAAGAAGAACGGAGGTTTTCGATCACCTTGCGTGCGAACTAAGACAGTCTGGATGGTCCTCGGTGAGATGTCGAAATATTTCCGTATTGTATTGCTGCCATGTGCATGTGGCCAAAGTCTTCGTTACTGACGTTTAGCTGGTCCCAGCTTCCGGTGAGATGTGGCGATGCCGGAACATCAGTCGATGTTGTAACTAATCGCTTAATTCTCGAGTGTGTGGTCTAGTTCAGAAGATTTTTGTTTACCGTTATTGCTTACGGGGGAATGGTCTACCGGTATGAGGATGATATGTAAAGTCCTGTCACTTGCTCGAGACATGCTGTCCTCGATGCGGTCGGAAGACGTACACTAGAAGGCCGTTTGCAGCGATGCGAAAATACAATAGCAGCCGAGGGCTATGCTTGTCAAAGAAATTAAATATCTCACAATATTGTCACATATCAGTCTTGTGTTAGACTGTGCAGTAGACAAATGTCTACGCTAGACCATATTTGCTTGATATGTTGATGGAATGGGATTGATGTTGATTGTGGACATCCACGGCACATGAATGTTTGGAATTCGAAAGAATACGTATATTGAGATTCAGTTACAGCCACTTTTCATTAATAGCCTGGACTTTGTTGTAGTGTATTTACCAGTGTGTTTGCTGTATTTAAAAAGTTTACTGTTAGCACTTCCATTTTATTTGAGTGGGAGAAATATTATGAAGCAATGTTGGAAATCCTACATGCCCCCTGGGAAATTGCAATTTCAGCAGTCGTGTGTAGGTACGATCTCTCTACACTAACCCCAAGCACTCAAGTAGCAAAACGTTCAGCTCTTATTGCCTATTGAAAACAGCGATATCAGGGGATTTCACTGTGGCCCTTTTCGTGTGGTGTGCGTCAATGAATACAACTTAGTACGTACAGGTTCAAATGGCTCTGAGCACTATGGGACTTAACTGCTGAGGTCATCAGTCCCCTAGAACTTAGAACTACTTAAACCTAACTAACCTAAGGACATCACACGCATCCATGTCCGAGGCAGGATTCTAACCTGCGACCGTAGCGGTTGCGCGGCTCCAGACTGTAGCGCCTAGAACTACTCGGCCACTCCGGCCGGCACGTACAGGTTCGTATGGCCCAAATGGTGGGCTATAGACGAATCACCAATAGTAATCCCGATAGCTAATTTGAAACAACTTCGCTTCATCCATAGGGAAGCACAAATAATTTTCACTAATCAATCACAATTAAAGCACCGTGACATTATCCCTAGCTTGTGTATACGATTAAGTATTAGTACTTCATTAAATTTGTTATTAAACAGGCTTGCAAAGGAGACCGAGACACCGCCTTTAGTCACAAGTCCATGACGTCACATGGTCCAGAAGATACTTTCCATTCCGCCATCCTGTTTAGTCCATCTTAGTCGCTAATAGGGGGCCGCTTCTCATCTTACCACCACCGGACTGGCGTACACCTCACACCGGTAAGAAAGTGTCACCTTATACCACTACAGAAAGTAATTTGCATTGTGTCCCAACTAATTACGTTAGCAATGTAAGTTGGTGTAATGGACGAGTGGCCTCCTGTCACCAGAGGATATTTATTTTGGGTGATGGAGGACTCAAAATTGCAACGATGCGTCGTGGCCGAAAACTGAGGCAGGTGGTCCGTATTGAGACGGTTCCTCTGGATCTACCAGTAAATGTTTCCTTGTTCATCAACGTAGCATTAATTCGCCGAGAGACTGTGACCGGGACACGAACCCAGATTTCCCGCTTACAGCGAGCGGTCGCCTTACCGCTGGCAGTTCGAGCACGCCCCACTGCCAGGCCCAAACTTCCATGCATCGTCAACCATGTGTCTGCAACCTGCACTCGTACATCCATTACGCTTGTTCCCGTACAGGGAGACATTTCAACTGAATGTCGTTTGCCCGGTGTCGCCGGATGAATACCATATTCCAGTGCCTATATTGTTCAGAAGTACTATGCACTACTCCTACGGACATGAAAGCACGTCTGAGGCAACAGGCACTGGGGGGACTACAGGAGTTATGAAATACGTGAAATGTATTTGCAGTTGTGAATGTGGTCAACCCCTGTACTGAGATATACATATGGATCTACGAGTGCAGAATGAAGACATCTGGTTGACGACGTATGGAAGTTTGGTTCTGGCCGTAGAGTGTGCTCCGACTGCCTAAAGGTAAGGCGATCGCTCGCGATAAGTGCGAGATCCGGGTTCGTGTCCCGGTCCGGCACATTTTCCTTACACCAGGCGTATCTTATAAAAGAAAAATTAGTGTAACATACTTTGTATGTGTTAGATAAATGTTGGCTAAATTACGGCACGCCACGTTTCTCATTTCCTGTCTAACAAGGCTGTTTCTTGGCACAGCTATGTTTATTTAACGCCGCTTGAAAATCGAAAGTAATTTAGCGCTGTCACGCTGTATACAGTTTGTTAAAACGAAGTAAATTTAATTTCCATATACATTTGATCATTTCCAACTCCATTTTCCGTCTATTTTCTTCTGGAAGAATGTGGAGCACAGGAGTAGTTCTTAAATTTTTGTCATACTGGCGCATTAAAATCTCCCGTTCTCGTCTTCTAGTGGAATTTGCTTTAATTTTTGAACTTCTGTAACTCTATATAGGCGCCTCCTGCCTTGTCATCAGAATGTGAAGGTTTTGGTGCACAGGGTTAATATACACCTTCACAGAACGCTGTTAATCCGATCTTCACCGAGGGTGTAGAGCATATATTATTACCACCAACTTTCAAATAGCGCAATGATCACCATTCAAAGATAAAGAACATAAGAGCTCGTACTAAGGCGTGGTAGTCCACATTCGTAACTGTGAATACACAACGGCTGCAGTCGCCACAGCATGCATGTTAGAAGGAACATTGCATCGTATTTCTGAACAACACAGGCGCTGTAATATCGTATACAGAGAAAAGGCAGCGATAACATCCTGGACTCGTATTCTGGAGGATATCGGCTCAGTACTCCCTACTCGCCATCATGATGTAGGTCTTCTGTGATTTCTCTACTTCGCTTCAGGCAAATGTCGGAATTGTTCCTTTGGATACATCACGTCGACTTCTCATCGTTCCCGAAACCAACCTTCCGCTCCTTCTCTTGTGACGTCATTGTCGACGGTAGGTCCAATACTGATCTTACTTTTTCGCTTCTAACGAGCGTGAATCCTCTGCGCACCGCACCACGGCATCTCCAATGACGACCAAACTACCGTTCCAAAATTACTTCCGGAATGGCATCGTGTGATATTTTTGCTGAAGAAATCTCCTTGGGTTGTCAGCCGAGTAGTGCCGTCGTACTGTCTCATTGTTTCTATGATTTTCTTAGACATTATCTTCAGGGGAATATCTATGGCTCAATGTAACAAGCAGAAAACTCTTCTAAATTTTGCGGCAGCATGACGCCATGACTCGGCTGATGACACGAGAAGATTTCATCTAAAAAATTCGCTGAGAAACTCTGCAATCGCATATGTATTATTTTACTAATTTTTTTTATTTTAAAAACCACCGGATATGACATGAGATGATCTATAATATTGTTTATGTCACTAGCACATTAGTCGTATTCAACAAAAGTAGTTTTATTTGATCCATCAAAAATTGTTCATGAAAACCTTAGAGTTTTTGCTGCTGACAGTCATTATTGTCCCTGTTTATATTCTCCAAGACGCGTATACTTGACATTGTCAATTGGCTTTTCTGTTGTATTATGGCTTTAGTAGGTATTAAAATCCATGGAGAAGAAATAAAAACTTTGAGGTTCGCCGATGACATTGTAATTCTGTCAGAGACAGCAAAGGACTTGGAAGAATGGATGGTGTCTTGAAGGGAGGATATAAGATGAACATCAACAAAAGCAAAACGAGGATAATGGAATGTAGTCGAATTAAGTCGGGTGATGCTGAGGGTATTAGATTAGGAAATGAGACACTTAAAGTAGTAAAGGAGTTTTGCTATTTGGGGAGCAAAATAACTGATGATGGTCGAAGTAGAGAGGATATAAAATGTAGACTGGCAATGGCAAGGAAAGCGTTTCTGAAGAAGAGAAATTTGTTGACATCGAGTATAGATTTAAGTGTCAGGAGGTCATTTCTGAAAGTATTTGTATGGAGTGTAGCCATGTATGGAAGTGAAACATGGACGGTAAATAGTTTGGACAAGAAGAGAATAGAAGCTTTTGAAATGTGGTGCTACAAAAGATTAGATGGGTAGATCACATAACTAATGAGGAAGTATTGAATAGGATTGGGGGGAAGAGAAGTTTGTGGCACAACTTGACCAGAAGAAGGGATCGGTTGGTAGGACATGTTCTGAGGCATCAAGGGATCACCAATTTAGTATTGGAAGGCAGCGTGGAGGGTAAAAATCGTAGGAGGAGACCAAGAGATGAATACACTAAGCAGATTCAGAAGGATGTAGGTTGCAGTACTGGGAGATGAAGAAGCTTGCACAGGATAGAGTAGCATGGAGAGCTGCATCAAACCAGTCTGAGGACTGAAGACAACAACAACAACATGGCTTTAGTGAGTCACACCTGGGAGTTTCAGCACCTACATTGTTCCAGTACCATTCAGGTAGTAACTCATCAGCCAGAACATTTGACCACCGACCTACTATCGATATAAGCCCGTCTAGGCAGTAGCATTGTGGCAAGGAATGACTGCTACTCAGACACTCTCACGGTACATGTAGCATCAGTGAGCGTACTGTCAATGTGGGCAATGGAGAAGGCGGCGATCTATCTGAATGTGACACAAAGCTTATTGTGATGGCCCGGAGGCTCAGCAAGAACATTTCGGAAACTGCACGACTTGTCCGGTGTTCGAGGACTGCTGTGGTGAGTGTCTTAAGCATGCGGCGAAACCAAGGTGAAACCACGTCCATACGTCGTGGAGATGAGTGGCCACTTGTCATTGCAGATGCCGGACGTTGTAGCCTGGGCAGACTCTTAGATTAGATTAGATTAGTTTTTCGTTCCATAGATCCGTGTTGAGGAGATCCTCGTGGATGTGGAACATGTCACTTTTTTTAAGCTGAAATAACAATACTAATGGTATGAATATATACAATACATCATTTGTTTCTATTAAAAAATTCGTTAATGGGGTAGAAGGAGTTGGCCACTAGTAAGTCTTTCAGGCTCCTTTTAAACTGATCTTTATTTGTAACTAAATTTTTTATGTTTGCTGGCAAATTATTGAAGATGAGTGTTCCTGAGTAGTGGACCCCTTTTTGAACTAAAGTAAGTGCTTTTAAGTCCTTGTGCAGATCATTTTTGTTCCTGGTATTGTATGTATGAACTGAGCTGCTTGTTGGAAAAAGAGATATATTATTTAGGACAAATTTCATTAAGGAGTAAATATACTGAGAGGCAGTAGTTAGTATACACAGTTCTTTGAAGAGGTTTCTACAACACGTCTTTGAGTTTACTCCACAAATAATAAGTATTACACGCTTTTGGACTCTGAAAACTTTTGTTTGACTTGAAGAGTTACCCCAAAATGTTATATCACATGATAGTATGGAATGAAAGTAGGCAAAGTATGCTAGCTTTTTCACTTTTATGTCGCCTATGTCTGCTAACACTCGAATTGCAAATACAGAGTTGTTAAGGCGTTTCTGCAGTTCTGTGGTATGCTCCTCCCAACTGAATTTATTATCAAGTTGTAATCCCAGGAATTTAAGACTGTCAACCTCTTCTATCTGCTCTTCTTCGTACTTTATGCATATGCTGGGTGGAAACCTCTTACAGGTTCTGAATTGCATATAGTGAGTCTTTTAAAAGTTTAATGTCAGTGAGTTGGCTTTAATCCATTTATTAATATCCACGAAAATATCATTAGCAGATCTTTCTAGAACTACACTTGACATACTATTTATTGCAATACTGTGTCATCTGCAAACAAAACGAACTCTGCTTCTGGCAGTGTAACTGATGAGAGACCATTAATGTACACAAGAAAAAGCAATGGCCCTAAGATGGATCCTTGTGGGACACCACACGTAATTTCTTCCCATTCTGATGATGACAGATGACTTAATTCACTAGTACCTTGTACTGACACCCTTTGTTTCCTATTAGCTAGGTATGACTTGAACCATTTTGCAGCACTGCCCATGACACCATAGAATTCTAATTTATTTAAAAGGATGTTGTGGTTTGCACAATCGAATGCCTTTGACAAATCACAGAAAATACCTGCTGCTTGTAACTTGTTATTTAACGAATTAAGTACATTTTCACTGTAGGTGTAAATAGCCTTTTCGATATCAGAACCCTTCAGAAATCCAAACTGTGTTCTTGATAATGTTATTTGTAGTCAGATGGTTGAGAAGCTGCCTGTACATTACTTTTTGTAAAGTTTTTGAGAATGCTGGCAAAAGAGAAATCGGTCTGTAGTTTGATGGCATCTCTTTATCCCCTTTCTTGAACAGAGGCTTAACATCTGCATATTTCAGCCAGTCAGGAAATGTCCCAGTTATAATTGACTGGTAACTTAGAATTGTACTAAACTCACAAGAACACACCTTAATTAACTTTGTTGATATTTCATCGTAACCACTAGAATACTTTGTTTTTAAAGATTTTATTATGGAAGTTATTTCTTTTGGTGAAGTGAGTGACATATTCATGTACCTGAAGCTATTTGTAAAGGCTAGTTTCAGATATTCAAGGGCATTATTAACTGATCCTGACATTTCCATTCTATCAGTAACGGATATAAAGTACTTGTTAAATAGATTTGCCACACTATGCCCATCGGTTAATAATGTGTCATCTACCCTTAGTGCTATTTGCTCCTGTTCCTTTCTGGTTCTACCAGTCTCGTCTTTCACTATATCCCATATTGTTTTTATTTTGTTCCCTACATTGCTATCTTCTTCTCACAGTGCATTTGTTTACATGTCTGAATTACTTTTTTAAATATTTTACAGTATTCATTGTATTTAGCTAAATCATCAGCATTGGAGCTATTCTTGGTCGACAGATACATTTTCCTTTTTGTCTTACAGGAAATCTTTATTCCTTGTGTGATCCATGGTTTTATTATAGACTTCTGTTTAATTTGAGTAACTTTTAGAGGAAAACAGTTTTCAAACATGGTACTGACATTGTTCATGAATGTGTTGTATTTTTCATTCATGTCATGAGCACTATAAACATCTTTCCAGTTCATATCTTTGAGCAGTTTTCTAAAACACTCAATTTTTGGTTGATTGAATACTCTCTTGTACTCAGATTTAGCAGTCCTGATAATCTGCTTAAAATTTACATCTAAAACAAGGAGCTGCATGTCATGATCTAATAGTCCATTTATTATAGGTTTTATGATATGATTTCGTTCCTTTGATTTGCCTATAAAAATGTTATCAATGGCTGCCCTTGAGTATTTAGTGATCCTAGTTGGAAAGTTTACAGTATGAGTTAGATTGAAAGACAACATTACTAACTGCAGTAAATGTTTACTGGAAGATTGCATTGCAAAATCTGTATTAAAGTCACCAGCAATCAAAATTTCTTTGTTTTTTCCTGTTAAATAACCCAAAAGATCTTCTAGATGATTTATGAATAGATTATAATTTCCTGCAGGTGCTCGGTAAATAGTTACTATTATATAGGATCTGTTATGGAACTCTATTTCTGTTGCACATGCTTCTAGATGCTGCTCTAAACAGAATTTATTAATGTCAATGTTCTTGAATTTATGGCAGTTTTTAATAAATGTGGCAACTCCTCCTCCATCCATATCTACTCTGCAGAAGTAGGAAGCTAGCTTAAATCCTGAAATGTCTAACATATCTATACCAGTGGTCACCGGCCCCGGTAGCTGAGTGGTCAGCGTGACGGAATGTCAATCCTAAGGACCCGGGTTCGATTCCCGGCTGGGTCGGAGATTTTCTCCGCTCAGGGACTGGGTGTTGTGTTGTGTTGTCCTAATCATCATCATTTCATCCCCATCGACGCGCAGGTCGCCGAAGTGGCGTCAAATCGAAAGACCTGCACCAGGCGAACGGTCTACCCGATGGGAGGCCGTAGCCACACGACATTTCCATTTTACCAGTGGTCACTTGATGTTCAGAGAGGCAGATTATGTCAATTTTGTTAGATGAATTCATTTCATTGATACAAATGAGTAGTTCATCAACTTTATTTCTGAGTCCCGGAATGTTGTGGTGTAATAAAGATAACTGATACTGCATACTAATGGGATTATAACTGCTTTGGTGAAGATGAACTGGCAGTTTCTGATTACTTTCTGTTAAACATTGTTTAAATGGAGGCTGTGTGCTAAAATCTGACTCCTGTTCATCTGTTTTCTATCCCCCTTCCCTATCCTAAAAAAGACACCTGTGACCACTGGTATTTTACCACTTGTGACACTGTCCCCCCTTAAGTTTTCTGCAATCAACCCATACAGTTTTCCCTTCCCTTTCCTATTGAGGTGAAGGCCATGCCTAGTGTAGTCCCACCTATCAATAGCATCCACAGGAATCAAACCAATATGAGACCCTATATCCGTCCTAAGCAGCCACTCCATCCCTACAGAAGAGTTCAAATGAGGCAGATCATGGCGTCTCAACACATACACAAATCCCACACTCGTATGCTTCGTTGCTGATGCTATCTTCACCAGATCACTCTCTGTGGAATATTCAGAGTCTCTGTCAATGCTGTTTCCCGGACCACCCACTATAACCACGACATCCTCCTTCGTGAAATCCTTGCATAAAGAACCTATATCCGCTGTTACCGACCCAGATCTACACTAGGCTTGAAAAAGTTTGTGACCTGGTACTCTGGACCTAGATTTTCCTGCAGTAGTTGGCCAACACTTCTACCATGGGAACTACCTAACAACAGAACTTTCTTTCTCTTTACAAATTTCCCTACCTTTTTCAAGTCCTTGAAAGCTTGTTGTGCCCTTTCTACAGCTTCAGCTACATGAGGCTCATCCGATTCTGACTGAGGCAACAGGTCAAATCTATTTTCAAGATTTATCACAAAGCTGTCTGATGCTCTACTTTGCCTGTTCCCCCTATTACCTGTTGCCACTTCCCACCTCTGTTCAGCCTTCTCCCTCTTTAACCTGTCCAGATCCTCCCTTGCCTTATCTAGGTCAGATTGAAGAGCTGCAATTTTCCCTTCCTGTTCCAGTATTTTCCTATCTCTACTGCAGATCCTACAATACCACTGGTGAGCCTCATTTATGTCCCCATTTCCCACGCCACTACATTCGCCCCAATGAAAGAAACTACAGCACCCATCACACCATACCCCGGAACTAACGATCCTACGGCATGTCACACACTTCTCACTCATGGCAAAAACAGAAACTGTATAAACTGATTTAAGTACTGACTAATACGTAAACAAAGGACCCTAGAAACTATTCAGGAAGATGTAAGTAAATTGAAAGAGTAATGAATAAAAAAACTGGTGATTACATATAAGTTTAAGTCACTGTTTACTTACGATACGCGCGCGTGAAATTAAGCCTAAAATCTGTGTTATAGGCGCGAGAAGGAAAATAAACTTCTTACCCCGTTTAATCTTATTTAACACTTCACTAACACTTCCACTAATGTAACAACACTTATAATATATTTATACCAAATGGAAACGTTTACCTATTAGTTTAATTCACTGCTTAATTACGATTCGCGCGCGTGAAATTAGGCCTAGGGTTCGTGCTACAGGCGTGAGAAGAAAAACACGCTTCTTACACCGTTTAATCTTATTTTATACTTCACTAACACTTCCGCTAATTTAACAACACTTATATTATATTTATAACACCTGTAGACGTTTAAAAATAGCTTAGTAACAACGCTTTTTATAATTATTTATTGCAGTAAATACCCGAAGAGTCCGCGGCGGCGCAGAGGAACGTCTTTAAAACAGGACAGGCGGCGAACTGTGGCGAAACTAACATCAGACCCTTATGCTGGGCAGCGTACAAGTGTGTCCCAACAAAGAGTGCACGGAACACATCTCTGCACCCAACGATCCATGCATGTGCCAATGTTAACACCACGACAGCGGCAACTACGACTTAGAAGAGCATGTGGCCATCGGTACTGCACTTCGGCGCAATGCCTGAGCGTTACATGGTCTGATGAATACCGATATCCTCTTCATTATGCCGATAGGTTGGAGCGGATCCGTTCTCTTCCAGGTCTCCTTGACACCCGTACCGGCGGCTGCCTTATGCTCTGGGTAACACTCACGTGGGCGTCTATGCGTCGAGTGTATCTCGTGCAAGACATCACGACGGCCAAGGATTAGCCAATAATTGTCGTACACTAGTTTCAGACAGCATTCACCCCTTCATGACGATCTTATTTCCCGACAGCAGTGACATTTTTCATCAAGACAATGCGCCATGTCAAAAGGTTAGGAGTGTGATGCAGTCGTTTGAGGAACAGAGTGGCGAGTTCCAGTTGATGTGCTGGTCCTCTAGTTCGTCAGGTCTGAACTCAATCGAGCACATCTGGGATGTGATTGAACGCGCTGTCAGAGCTCATCGCCTTCGGAGTTTACGAGAATCAGGTGACCTGTGTGTGCAGGGACCCAGCCCCCTCCAGCGACCTACCAGGGCCTCACTTCTTCCACGCCACGACGCTTTGCGGCTGTTCCCCTCGCCAAAGGTGGCCATTCCGGCTGTTAGGTAGGCGGTCATAATGTTCTGCCAGTTCTGTATTTAAGCGCATTTTTTGTAGTTAATAATGGACTTTTCTCCGTCACTGTGAATTTGGAAATAAGTTTAAAAAAAAATGGTTCAAATGGCTCTGAGCACTATGGGACTCAACTGCTGTGGTCATTAGTCCCCTAGAATTTAGAACTAGTTAAACCTAACTAACCTAAGGACATCACACACACCCATGCCCGAGGCAGGATTCGAACCTGCGACCGGAGCAGCAGCGTGGCTCCGGACTGGAGCGCCTAGAACCGCACGGCCACCGCGGCCGGCAATAAGTTTTACTTGCGGAATTCTTACACATTGCTTAATTGACAGTCGACAGCACACTTTAAAGTACATATATACGAGTGGTTTCAGTAAGTAAAGCAACACGTCTTTTTCTGAAAGTAGCCTAGATTTGTTCAGGATTCCCCACTCCCCTAGCTACAAAGCCATATTTGTCGCCGGCCGGTGTGGCCGTGCGGTTAAAGGCGCTTCAGTCTGGAACTGCGTGACCGCTACGGTCGCAGGTTCGAATCCTGCCTCGGGCATGGATGTGTGTGATGTCCTTAGGTAAGTTAGGTTTAAGTAGTTCTAAGTTCTAGGGGACTTATGACCAGAGATGTTGAGTCCCATAGTGCTCAGAGCCATTTGAACCATTTGAACCGTATTTGTCAACATTATCTCCGTTAAATGCCTTACACCACCTTACTGGTTATGCCTATATGGCCACATGTTACACAGTGTACGATCGTGGTATCATGAGAAATCCGAGTAGCCACCAGCACCAGCCATAGACGGCCAAAAATTCTGAAGATGGCTTTAACATAAGCCGAAACCGGTAAATAAACCAATATTATTGCTATTTCTACTGTTGATTTCAACCTAAATATAGCATTAGGTCGTGGCACTCCATGCACAACGTTGTCTAAATTTATGATGTGGCAATCTGGACCTGGTTGTCCTAGGTAGGTCATGGAGCATTACTTGCTTTTTGCTTTACATGTTTCAGAACCTGTATATGCGTAATGGTCACACTTTATGTATTAGCTTCTGTTGTAGTGTATTAGTTGTAGGGAACCCAATTTTTGCCTTTATTCGTCAAAGTCGCAGTGTTCCACTCGCGTAATGAGTAGAAGTTTTGCCTTAATATTTCGAAGATTTTTCTGGTCTTTTGTGACATGCGTTATGTTTCGCAATTCCTGTTACAGGCTTCTAGTGGTTGTAGAGTGGCTTCACAGGATAAAGTTTTTATAAGGAATCCATTTCCGGAAATTTGCTGTTCGGGCGTATAGTAAATTTGAAGATCGCATCACTTTTAAGCCAGGAACACCAAAGTGAAGAGGAAAGGAGGGGGGGGGGGATGGTACATCGTTGCTACCTGTAGTAAAGTTTGCTTCTCCACATTTTGTTCAAAGTAAGTCATAATTGTTAGATTATGCAGTACTTTATGACCACCTTGTACCTATAGTGGCGCGTTACATGTCAAATGAAATGCAAAATGTGCGGTTTTACAGCCAACTGCAATTCTAAATTTTACGAGGCATTAGTAATCTTGAGTTATATCTCCCGCTTCTCAGTACACGCGTAAACTGAGAAACTGAGAAGATGGGGCTGTCGTCAGTCCCAGCTGTAATTATGATGTCATGTACCAGTTTCGTCCAAATCAACAATGCGAGAAACTCGTACTTTCGCAACTAGAAGGTTGGAATGCGGTGCTCCAAGGACGAGTTGGACTGGAGATTTTAAAAAAGACGTCCATCGACAAGTAGAACAAAAGTCGACGAAGAGCACTCTAAACATCGCACGTGGCATGGGCACGTAGGGGGGTAGACAGGTCAGGGTTCGTTGCAGCCTACGTGTGCGCACAGAAGCGGCAGATTTGAAGGTGATCCAACCTTCAAACTTGCTTTACATGCAAACAATAAATTTTCGTAAACTTATTTTACATCCAAAGGTTAAAGTTCCGGAAACGAATTCCTTATCAAAACTTTATCTGCGAAGTCCCCTCTAAAACACCTAGCAGGCTGTGACACGTATTGTGAATCACCCTGTATACACTCGAAGCAAACGAAAAATGCACTCAATATGAATTATTTCTTCAAATGCGTCGTGCAGGAAATAAATAAAGGAAAATAGGGGGTGGTAACATAATACCTTGTTGCGTTTTAAAATATATATAACAAATAGAACTGCTGAATGGAACTATGAAGGTGTCTTGAAAGTCTTTTCGGGTTTGCTGCCGGATCCTAAAATCAACTTGACTCGATATTTCGGCGATCCAAGTGTTCGCCATCTTCAGGAAATGCTGCTTCTGCTGATGAGTCCCGCTGAGAACTGACGTCAGTTCTCAGCGGGACTCATCAGCAGAAGCAGCATTTCCTGAAGATGGCGAACACTTGGATCGCCGAAATATCGAGTCAAGTTGATTTTAGGATCCGGCAGCAAACCCGAAAAGACTTTCAAGACTTATTACGCCGGGAAAGCTTACGTAATCATATGAAGGTGTCTGTTAATCAACGAAGGCGGACGATTCTTAAATTTTCGTGAATATCTGTACTACTGGGTGGTTTTGTTTTGGGGTTTTTTTGGTAATGAGAGGATAAGTCTCATTTTCAAATACTTGGTGTGATATATCGTACTAAAATCTTTAGTTCAAACGGTTCCGTTTCATTTTTTTCGTGAATTCGTATGTTGTCATTGAAATATTCTGGGAGTATTCCGAGAACTACTAGCCCGTAACTGTGGGGGGAAGCCAGTTCCCAGTGGATGGTTTTCGCCTGTAATGGAGCTCGGGCAGGAGACTCAGCAGCACAGGGCCTCTTTTCATAACAAAAGCCACGCCGAGGGCCGCGCGAAGCCTCATTAGCATGTCCTGGCGTCACCGACGTGCAGCGGCGGGACGCGGGACAAACATACCTGCTGCAGCATCCCACTCTGAGAAACTCCTGCGTCAGGTGCCAAAAGGGACCACGTCAGAGTGATTATTTCACTAGACAAAGGCTACCTCCTCATTTAAGCTCTCTAAAGGAATACCGTGTGTGTACGCAATACTACCACCTACAGTCCGATCCACGAAACACGGTGCTTCGCGCAGGTCAGACAGGGAACGGGATTGCGCTGCTGTCTGTTCCAAGCGACAGCTGCAGTGCGCCCTTTCGTGTGCTTTCCGCTTTACCTAAGCGTGTTCCCCTCCAAATTCTGTCTCTCGCTTTCTTTTGTAGATTTTGTCGCTCACTGCCATCATCAGCCATGAGAACTCGCAATTAATGGAATAAAAATAAACTAGCTCGCCACGATGGGGTGTAGTGCTTGCGTTGCACACGACATTCGTAGCAGAGCGCTCAGAACAGTACTGATCGCTGATTGGCTGCCGGAGAATGCGTGACGTAGGTGCGCAGAACACGCCTAAAATCGACCGCCGTCGTTCTTGACTACAACTGTAAGCACCAGGACGACGTGAGCCTCGTACGTTCTACTTGTTAGAGATTTCACGCTGGCGTGTCTCCACGTTCTATTTGGTATAAAAGATTCCTTATTGCTAGCTATTGGTGTGTGTATGTTGCATACTTACGTGTCGATGGGACGTGAGATAATGAGGTCAGACGTATTAAGAAAATACGTACGAGATGCAGTGGCAGATGAGAGTTGCCTCCATAAACGTAACGACCGACCAGACATGCCAAATCATGCAAGAACCCCCACCCCCCCTTCCAGAAATGTACCAGTTCAACCAGTTAGCCCGCTAGTTTTGCAGGGATTAAGACAATACGTCCTTTAACTACCTACTGGAGCCGTCCAGTACGGGTATTAGGCGAAGCCCACAGGTCATAAGTACTTTCTTTCAACGAAATTACAACGCCAGAAACCGATTATATTAATAAATAATTCAATAACGCCTAAGCTAACGAAACTTTCACGAACAGATTCGTTCCACTTTTTGCCGAGAAGCTCTCGAAACTGACGTCTATCGCAGAAGAAGCATCAGCGCGCAAGGGTTCTTTGTAAAGTGCAATTCTACTTCCTGTGATTCTAAGTGATGAATTGGGAATCTATTATTCCGAATAAAGTTCAAAATGGATGCCACAGAGATGTATTTATTTACTAAACGCAATAATCTGACTATATTGGCATATTTAATAATGATTAACTTAAAACTAACAATTCCCTGGAAGCATGGTCTTACGACAGAACTAAACCGGAAGGCGTGATATAGGCCATTAAGGCGCGCAATCTGTACCTCGTGCGCGTGATGTTTCACTTTCGTTAGCTTAAGCGTTATTCATTTATGTATTAAGATAATCGATTTAGATCGTTGTAACATTGTTGTAAGAATGTACTTTCGACCTGTAGGCTTCTCGTAATATCTGTACTGGAGAAAGCAACTTTAATTAGCAAATATTTACTAAGCAAGACCAGTTACTTCACAGCAGAATAACTATGCTTTACTTATGTACCTCGCTGCTGACGTAACGGGCGTTGTCCTGTCTAGCCACAGCGACTCGCACCACCGTCCACTGGCAACGCTATGTGCTCCACCGCTTCCTGCAGCCAGCGTGCGAACTGAATTCTTACTCCCGACTGTGCGCCGTTCTGCACTACCGCTGTACTCACGGAATGCTACGTGATACCTGCAGACGCGATATAAAACCGTAAATCTGGAAAATAAGGAAATATAATGTGGTTTGAACTCAACGGGGACCTTGCAAATACACTCGAGCTCATGTGCCGGCGCCGACAGCGGTGGCCGAGCGGTTCCAGGCGCTACAGTCTGGAGCCGCGCGACCGCTGGGGTCGCAGGTTCGACTCCTGCCCCGGGCATGGATGTGTCTGATGTCCTTAGGTTGGTTTGGTTTAAGTAGTTCTTAGTTCTAGGGGACTGATGACCTCAGAAGTTAAGTCCCATAGTGCTCAGAGTCATTCGAACCATTTGAACCATGTGCCGGCCGAGGCTCGGTTTGCGTCAGCTTTGCTCGTTCCTACCTGGAAACCCCCGGTTCAGCGCAACCTTTTACTTAGTATTGCGGTGTGGCATTTCTCCTGTGGGACACCTCTGTTCAGTTCGGAAGAATCGTGGTGTCAGCGCTGTTGATCTTCTGCTCTTTCTAAGTGATAAGAAGGACATTCACAGGACCGGTGGCTGTTTGCACAAAAAGAGGCAGTCTAGAGACCAGTCGTGACCAGCCTAACACGGAGTGGAAATGACAGAAGAGAAGAACGAGAATTCTCAGTATCTATTATGCGCTCACGTATTCGACGGGTACTGCCAGTTAGCTATGAAACGACATTACAATAGCACAGAGAAAGACTTTGAAAATTTAGTTGACAGTGAAAGAGCAAAAAGTTACAACGATCGTCACACAGGATTCATTTTTCTGTGCATCAGGAAGCACTCTGTGATAATTCGCAGGCATGCAGCACGTGAAGAAAAGGGTAGTACCAAGAGTAAAATTGCTGACGTCGAGCGCATTCTCCCACAGTCACCGCAGCCGTGCGGTATAGGGCGTCTAGCCACGGTTCGCGCGGGTGCCCCCGTCGGAGGCTCGAGTCCTCCCTCGGGCATGGGTGTGTGTGTTGTCCTTAGCGTAAGATAACTTAAGTTGGATTAAGTAGTGTGTAAGCCTAGGGACCTGTGACCTCTGTACTTTGGTCCCATAGAAACATATCACCAAATTTCTCCCACTGTTAGTTGCGACACTTCTCGATGGCATTGAACGAATACAATGGAGACTTCACATAGTACTACTAAGTACTTTGGTTTTGTCAAGGGGCATGCCTGCGATTTTTAAAGAAACAGTAGCACTGGAACGAACATTAGAACATCAGTGTGGACTTGGCTGCACATTGATCACAATAAGACATCGAAACGAGAGAAACAACTTATTTATGACTGGATGGACAGACAGTTAAAAAGAAAATAATGTTATAGAAGGGCCAGAACATTTAAAAAGGGAAATGGATAGGTTAAAGTTAGATATAGTGGGAATTAGTGCAGTTCGGTGGCAGGAGGAACTAGACTTTTGGTCAGGTGAATACAGGGTTATAAATACAAAATCAAATAGGGGTAATTGCAGGAGTAGGTTTAATAATGAATAGAAAAATAGGAATGCGGGTAAGCTACTACAAACAGCATAGTGAACGCATTATTGTGGCCAAGATAGACACGAAGCCCATTCCTACTACAGTAGTACAAGTTTATATGCCAACTAGCTCTGCAGATGATGAAGAAATTGAAGAAATGTATGATCAGATAAAAGAAATTATTCAGGTAGTGAAGGGAGACGAAAATTTAATAGTCATGGGTGACTGTAATTCGACAGCAGGAAAAGGAAGAGAAGGAAACGTAGTAGGTGAATATGGATTGGGGCTAATAAATGAAAGAGGATACCGCCTTGTAGAATTTTGCACAGAGCACAACTTAATCATAGCTAACACTTGGTTCAAGAATCATGAAAGAAGGTCGTACACATGGAAAAACCCTGGAGATACTAGGTTTCAGATAGATTATATAATGGTAAGACAGACATTTACGAACCAGATTTTAAATTGTAAGACATTTCCAGGGGCAGATGTGGATTCTGACCACAATTTATCGGTTATTAACTGTAGATTAAAATTGAAAAAACTGAAAAAAGGTAGGAATTTAAGGAGATGGGACCTGGATAAACTGAATGAACCAGAGGTAGTACAGAGTTTCAGGGAGAGCATAAGGGAACAACTGACAGGAATGGGGGAAAGAAATACAGTAGAAAAAGAATGGGTAGCTTTGAGGAATGAAATAGTGACGGCAGCAGATTATCAAGTAGGTAAAAAGACGAGGGCTAGTAGAAATCCTTGGGTAACAGAAGAGATACTGAATTTAATTCATGAAAGGAGAAAATACAAAAATGCAGTAACTGAAGCAGGCAAAAAGGAATACAAACGTCTAAAAAATGAGATCGGCAGGAAGTGCAAAATGACTAAGCATGGACAGCTAGAGGACAAATTTAAGGATGTAGAAGCTTATCTCACGAGGGGTAAGATAGATACTGCCTACAGGAAAATTAAAGAGACCTTTGGAGAAAGGAGAACCACTTGCATGAATATCAAGAGCTGAGATGGAAACCCAGTTCTAAGCAAAGAAGGGAAAGCAGAAAGGTGGAAGGAGTATATAGAGGGTCTGTACAGGGGCGATGTTCTTGAGGACAATATTGTGGAAATGGAAGAGGTGGTAGATGAAGATAAAATGGGAGATATGATACTGCGTGAAGAGTTTGACAAAGCACTGAAAGACCTAATCTAAACAAGGCCCCTGGAGTAGACAACATTCCATTACAACTACTGACATCCTTGGGAGAGCCAGTCCTGAAAAACCCCTAGCATCTGGTGAGCAAGATGTATGAGACAGGCGAAATACCCTCAGACTTCAAGTAGAATATAATAATTCCAATCCCAAAGAAAGCAGGTGTTGACAGATGTGAAAATTACGGAGCTGTCAGTTTAATAAGTGACAGCTGCAAAATAGTAACGCGGATTCTTTACAGACGAATGGAGAAACTGGTAGAAGCCGAGCTCGTGGAAGATAAATTTGGATTCTGTAGAAATGTTGGAACACGTGAGGAAATACTGACCCTACGACTTACCTTAAAAGTAAGATTAAGGAAAGACAAACGTACGTTTCTAGCATTTGTAGACTTGGAGAAAGCTTTTGGCAATGTTGATTGGAATACACTCTTTCAAATTCTGAAGGTGGCAGGGGTAAAATACAGGGAGCGAAACGCTATTTACAATTTGTACAGAAAGCAGATGGTAGTTATAAGAGTCGAAGGGTATGAAAGGGAAGCAGTCGTTGAAAAGGGAGTGAGACAGGGTTGTAGCCTATCCCCAATGTTATTCAATCTGTATATTGAGCAAGAAGTAAAGGAAACAAAAGAAAAGTTGGGAGTAGTTATTAAAATCCACGGAGAAAAAATAAAAACTTTGAGGTTCTCCGATGACATTGTAATTCTGTCAGAGACAGCAAAGGACTTGGAAGAGCAGTTGAACGGGATGGTCAGTGTCTTGAAAGAAGGGTATAAGATGAACATCAACAAACGCAAAAGGAGGATAATGGAATGTAGTCGAATTAAGTCGGGTGGTGCTGAGGAAATTAGATTAGAAAATGAGACACTTAAAATAGTAAGGAGTTTTGCTATTTGGGGAGCAAAATAACTGATGATGGTCGAAGTAGAGAAGATATAAAATGTAGACAGGCAATGGCAAGGAAAGCATTTCTGAAGAGAAATTTGTTAACATCAAGTAATGATTTAAGTGTCAGGAAGTCGTTTCTGAAAGTATTTGTATGGAGTGTAGCCCTGTATGGAAGTGAAACATGGACGATAAATAGACAAGAAGAGAATAAAAGCTTTCGAATTGTGGTGCTACAGAAGATTGCTTAGGATTAGATGGGTAGGTCACATAACTAATGAGAATGTACTGAATAGGATTGGGGAGAAGAGGAGTTTGTGGCACAACTTGACTAGAAGAAGGGATCGGTTGGTAGGACATGTTCTGAGGCATCAATGGATCACCAATTTAGTACTGGAGGGCAGCGTGGGGGAAAAAATCGTAGACGGAGACCAAGAGATGAATACAGTAAGCAGATTCAGAAGGATGTGGGCTGTAGTAGGTACTGGGAGATGAAGAAGCTTGCACAGGATAGAGTAGCATAGAGAGCTGCATCAAACCAGTCTCAGGACTGAAGACCACAACAACAACATGGAGAATTTTCCGCGTCTCCATAATTAGGTTGCAAAATCGCTACAGTATTTCGATCAATATATGTGCGTGAAAGACCTTTTTTGGTTTATGAAACTAAATAAGTCACCGTTACTTGGCAACATGAGTACGAAAATGTGTGAAATTTTTTGTCTGTGTTCGTAGGCCGACAGTTTGTACCAGATTAAAATCATATTGTCTTCAGTGCGTGAAGAAAAATTACAAAATACTTATAATTTGTGTATTTTGTCATCTTGATTCTTGAGAAATGTGAAACGTAAAAACAAGTGGTATGCAGTGCGACTTGACTGCCATTTAAATGCCCCCCCCCCAGCCACCCCTCTTCACCCACCACGCGCTCGGGCAGTTTGACTCCAGGGAAGGTGGGAGAGGGGAGGGTTGGTGCAGTCCCACGCTATAGCACTCGCCAACCGAAGTCTGGGCCCGCCCCTGATTTACATCGACATCTGCAATTCGCACTTACTATTTGACACAGAGTGGGCAAAACCACATACTGACGCTTTCACCACCATCCGTATCACTTGCGAGAAGTACGTGGCAGAAATGAAGACCTAAATTTTTCCACATTGGCTGTGACTTCACTTATTTTATCACAGTGGTAACTTCTCCCTATTTACGTGCGATTCAAAAAGAATTTTGCATTGACAGCAGAAGACAACGAAGTATAGGCTGAATGTGATACAGGATGGGACAAATAAAAGTGACCCGGACGAGTCGGTACAATTGGACTCGAATGTATGCAAATAACAACGCTCCGTGACACGAAGACCCCGTGTACGCCCGCCACTCTGCTCCACACCTGTGCAGTGCGGGCTGCGTCAGTGTGAGTGGAGTAGCGCAGAAGCGCATGACGGTACTCACAGCGAAGAATCGGGCGCTCCTTGTGGAAAGTTACATGACAACAAAGCAGTAAAAATCATGTGGTCAGCTCTTTGCTGAGAAGTTTAATGGTGTCAAATTACCAGCAAAGAGTGTCATACGACGCTTACTCCGAAAATGGCGTCAATCAGCATCTGTTTTGAAAAAAAAAAAAACTCCGAAAAGAGCCCGCATACCAGAAAATATGCCAAGAGATGAATTGTGGTCACTTTCTACAGGGTGTTTCAAAAATGACCGGTATATTTGAAACGGCAATAAAAACTAAACGAGCAGCGATAGAAATACACCGTTTGTTGCAATATGCTTGGGACAACAGTACATTTTCAGGCGGACAAACTTTCGAAATTACAGTAGTTACAATTTTCAACAACAGATGGCGCTGCAAGTGATGTGAAAGATATAGAAGACAACGCAGTCTGTGGGTGCGCCATTCTGTACGTCGTCTTTCTGCTGTAAGTGTGTGCTGTTCACAACGTGCAAGTGTGCTGTAGACAACATGGTTTATTCCTTAGAACAGAGGATTTTTCTTGTGTTGGAATTCCACCGCCTAGAACACAGTGTTGTTGCAACAAGACGAAGTTTTCAACGGAGGTTTAATGTAACCAAAGGACCGAAAAGCGATACAATAAAGGATCTGTTTGAAATATTTCAACGGACTGGGAACGTGACGGATGAACGTGCTAGACAGGTAGGGCGACCACGTACGGTAACCGCAGAGGGCAATGCGCAGCTAGTGCAGCAGGTGATCCGACAGCGGCCTCGGGTTTCCGTTCGCCGTGTTGCAGCTGCGGTCCAAATGACGCCAACGTCCACGTATCGTCTCATGCGCCAGAGTTTACACCTCTATCCCTACAAAATTCAAACGCAGCAACCCCTCAGCGCCGCTACCATTGCTGCACGAGAGACATTCGCTAACGATATAGTGCACAGGATTGATGACGGCGATATGCATGTGGGCAGCATTTGGTTTACTGACGAAGCTTATTTTTACCTGGACGGCTTCGTCAATAAACAGAACTGGCGCATATGGGGAACCGAAAAGCCCCATGTTGCAGTCCCATCGTCCCTGCATCCTCAAAAAGTACTGGTCTGGGCCGCCATTTCTTCCAAAGGAATCATTGGCCCATTTTTCAGATCCGAAACGATTACAGCATCACGCTATCTGGACATTCTTCGTGAATTTGTGGCGGTACAAACTGCCAAAGACGACACTGCGAACACCTCGTGGTTTATGCAAGATGGTGCCCGGCCACATCGCACGGCCGACGTCTTTAATTTCCTGAATGAATATTTCGATGATCGTGTGATTGCTTTGGGCTATCCGAAACATACAGGAGGCGGCGTGGATTGGCCTCCCTATTCGCCAGACATGAACCCCTGTGACTTCTTTCTGTGGGGACACTTGAAAGACCAGGTGTACCGCCAGAATCCAGAAACAATTGAACAGCTGAAGCAGTACATCTCATCTGCATGTGAAGCCATTCCGCCAGACACGTTGTCAAAGGTTTCGGGTAATTTCATTCAGAGACTACGCCATATTATTGCTACGCATGGTGGATATGTGGAAAATATCGTACTATAGAGTTTCCCAGACCGCAGCGCCATCTGTTGTTGAAAATTGTAACTACTGTAATTTCGAAAGTTTGTCTGCCTGAAAATGTACTGTTGTCCCAAGCATATTGCAACAAACGGTGTATTTCTATCGCTGCTCGTTTAGTTTTTATTGCCGTTTCAAATATACCGGTCATTTTTGAAACACGCTGTACATCTTCTATAGCCATGTTGGTACTTTCCTTTTCTGTGTTTCTATGTACCCTGGAACTCTGCCCTCCACGCCACTTTTATTTGCCCTATCCTGTATATACTTGAGATTATTAGTACTGCGTTTTGGTTTGTCTGTTGAAGAATCTGTTAAATAACTGAAAGCGAATTAGAGAAATGAATGAATGGGAAAAGAGGAAGATTAAGAAGTTGTTGAGACTAAATCGTAGTAACATAACTCTGAAAAGACTTTTTTGTGAAGCAGAGGACCCACTTTAGGAGGTGGTGAGATGGAAGGCAGCAGGGGCCCTTAGACAGACCTATGTGATACTTTCCCTGCAACAACGGTCGCTTAATTGCTGAAAGTGTACACTACAGATACCCAGCCGGGGAGCCTGCATAAAAAGCCTCTGGCAGCAGTTGAAGAATTCTACTTATGGGTTCTTCATCTCACATGAACAAGAGTACGAAATTATTCAATTTTTGTGCAATGCAGTGTGTTGTGGCGTAGCAAGACAGCCACGCCACTCGGAAGTAGCAGAAATGCACGCGTACACACACGCCGGCTGGCGTGAGGTCTGAAACAGGATACTTAATGAATGCTATAAAGAAAAGTACATAGCTGCGTTAATACTTAACTTTACTCCATCATTTGTATACAGCATTCTTGATTATACAAGTGAGACTGTCTATAGAAATGGTTAATGGTGCCTTGCTAGGTCGTAGCCATGGACTTATCTGAAGGCTATTCTAACTGTCTCTCGGCAAATGAGAGAAAGGCTTCGTCAGTGTAGTCGCTAGCAAAGTCGTCGTACAACTTGAGCGAGTGCTAGTACGTCTCTCAAGACCTGCCGTGTGGTGGCGCTCGGTCTAAAATTACTGACAGTGGCGACACGCGGGTCCGACATGTACTAATGGACCGCGGCCGATTTAAAGCTACCACCTAGCAAGTGTGGTGTCTGGCGGTGACACCACACAGTGCTGAAACGGACTATTTTAGTTGAAGCAGCTCTTCTCTACGCTCTCCATTTCTTTCATTTCAAATATTTCACCTCAACTTTCACTGTACTGAAAGTGTCCTCTGTCACGACTTGTCTCACATGATTCGAAAATTATCCAAGTGGAACTGCTTCAGCACTGACAGGTGATTCACAAAATTTTGTATGAATGCGTGGTATTGAGTCTCTTCGACGTGGAATGAATCCACCACATTCATTATGGATGCACCAGCACCATTACGTTCGACCTCCCGCAGGATTCTCAAACTAGTGGGCGTGGTGGACGTGGTCAGCGACTGGGGACGGGTGGCGAGCGGTTTGGGATGATGATCGGCCGGGAGGCGTGCCGAGGTAGTCGACGCAAATGCGATGGATACTGTGTCCTGATGGCGCAGTGGTTAACGGAAGAGGTCCTTGATTTTAGTACCGGTCCGACACATTTTCACTCATCGCTGCTGATTCTGCATAAAATCCTGATGCAACAGACATCCATAATTCTTTTCCTTTCTCCCCCTTCCGCCATCAAATTTACATGATACATAAGGTGTAGACCTTACTGGACCTGACACAAAGCAACTCTCACACACTAAGAAGTTTCATCACATGTAGGTATGTGTACAAAGCATTACAAGCATAACAATGCCAAGGATTTCACTCTTACACATATTTCATTATTTGCATGTATGTGACAGCAGATATTTACAAATTGCTAATGTTTCATTACTTACTACTTACAGTGGAAAAGAAATGATTGAAATTAAGATAAACAAATAAAGAAGTCAATTATAAAGTAATATTGCGTAAATATTATGGTATACGATGGTACAAAAGTAAATGGCGAGCGCCAGATGTACATAAATAAATATTACAACTATGGACATATTATGGCATACATGAAAGCACAGTAATGGGTTGGGATGGATGTGCATATATAAATAGTACAACAGTAGACTTCATCGGCGCCCTTACCCCAAGGAAGTTTCGTCAGGTGGAGAAACAAAAGGCGAAATGTAATGTAAGACGTGAACTAGCCTTCTGAAGATGAACCTGTCGGTTCGAAACCGGCAACGGGGCTGTTCATTTATTTAAAGAGTGTATGGTTGCTCTAATCTTCTGTGTAAGAAACAACCTATTTAATAACAAAAGATGTTCAAAGGACTCAAGGCAGGTGACTCGAGACGACCCTATAGACCATGAAATTGGTGCATAGCCCCTACCTATGGGAATGTACATTAGATCTATGGTACTCTAAATATGGCCTGTCATCATATGTAAAGCACGTGATGTTTAGAACAATGAACAACTGCCCCCAGTTACAACACTTCATTGATTTCAAGGGCACATTGGAAACATGCTTACAAATGAGCATGTACCGATAATTGGCAGTTAAATATCAAGGAAAGCAAGCGTGACATGGAGTTTGTTTAGTATTTTTGTGGCATACCGGATAATTTTGTGTTTTCAAAATTTTTATGAGCACGCTACGTTGGCCTTGTATGGTGCTAGAGTGCACACGTGTCTGAGGCATCTACAGGAGGGAGTTCAGTGTCCTTACCCGTTCCAAAATACCACTGGTTTTCCAGGAATATTACTGCACTAGATTCCAGCGGTGCAGTAAATATCCGTGCGGCAAAATAAAAATAGACTCCACAGACCGGTAGCTGGAGTGTGCGCGAAGACTTCAGCTTTCGTCACGCTAAGCGGTTGGTAGCAACTGTGGGCCATTTCCAGCACCCTATGCACGCTACATACGTCATTGTCCGAATGGTGATGACGTGATTTGAAATAAGATGTTATTGGCCGCTCATCACACACACACAGAGAGAGAGAGAGAGAGAGGGAGAGAGAAAGAGAGGGGGGGGGAGATTCCTTTCACATGGAAAAGGACCTCAATGGTTCTACCAGCATTCTACTGAGTTCTTCATGTTGTCGTCTTGGTGTGTCTGGAAAAACTGAGTTGGCATCTCATCGCAATGAAAGAGATGTTGAAGTCAAGGGATTGGAAAGAGATTCGAAATTTTCATCACAGATCTTGGCTGTGGAGTTTTACGCTAAGTTTCATTAAACTATAGCAGATTACTGTAAAATGGCAGTCGTTTGTTATTAAATGGTGTTAATTTTTGGCTGTTCTCTATTATGCGTAATTGTTTCTAAATAATCCTTGAATTTTTACTATGAATTATTTAAAAGATATGCATTAACTGACGTATTTAATATTTGGAATTTCATTGTCGCTTAAAACTCCCTGGGAAATTAGTTACACAGATTTTTGAAATATTTCGTCCGTATTTGGAGGTTCATAAGACATACTACAAACTGAAATACAAAGTATCGATGATTCACAAAAATATGTGCCAACTAACTCGGTTACGTGAAAAATGTCACTGACCGGATTAGTAAAATTTTCAGGACTGGTGTACAGCCTGTCTATCACAACAGCCAGGGTTTAATACGGCCCTTTATTTACATACTGCAGGTCTGTGAAAGGCGGAATGTGTAGAGTCTTGTACCAAGGAAGCAAGGGCGAGAATGTTGTTATGGGTGGCCAGTATCCTCTTTCTACAACATAAATTCACAGAGGGGTTAATACGGGCCTTTATTTACAATAAGCTGCTACTTAACTCGAATAGAGTCCATGTTCGTTTTACAAGCTCATCAGTCCTCTTGCAGAAAATATCGGTAATCTTGCTATTAAAAAATGTAGGCTCTAGTCTGGTCGCTATGCACTGTCGTAGCCTGAATGAGACAGTGAGACAGTGAGTGCGTGAGGCCATCAGATCAGTGGCGGCGATCAAAATACACGCTGTCGAGAGGGAGTTGGCGGCGTGTTGCTTGTCGGTGTGTCTCTGGCCTCTATCACTATACGCACATGACTCAGCGCCTACTATCGATCTTCGAGCTACATCTTTGCCGACTGTGTACTGGCTACAGCTTACGCCAGCACAGGGTGTCAGTGTGGGGAAGTATATATTGGTGAGACCATCAGGCCAACAGCAATGCGCATATCAGAACGTCAACGCTACATTTACCTGGCGCAGCACAGCATGCCTGCAGTAGATGAATATTGGGAAGACTGCGGTAAGGAAATCATTTAACGAAACCCCCATATTGGCTACGCAGTTCGACGAAACGCAAGATCAGAGAAGACTTGAAATAATAAAACACCGGAGAAATCTGAGCAGAGAGGATGAATACAGTCTTTCCCTCTCCTTGCAGCCAGTCCTCAGACATCAAGAAGTCGCACTAGAAGAGCCCACACCTCATACGCCGATGAGCACCACCCACAGCAGACAATGCAAGAAGAAATAGACAACAGCAGATCCTCACTCCCATCTCCATAGCAATCTATTACAATATGTGATAAAAAGTATCCGGACACCTGGCTGAAAATGACTTACAATTTCGTGGCGCCCTCCATCTGTAATGCTGGTGTTCAATATGGTGTTGGCCCACCCTTAGCCTTGAGGACAGCTTCCACTATTGCAGCCATATCTTCAATCAGGTGCTAGAAGGTTTCTATGAGAATGGCAGCCCATTCATCACAGAGTGCTGAACTGAGGAGAGATGTCGATGTCGGTCGGTGAGGCCCGGCACGAAGTCGGCGTTCCCAAACCTCCGAAAGGAGCTCTTTAGCATTCAGGTCAGGACTGTGTGCTGGCAAGTCCATTATGGGGATGTTATTGTCGTGTAACCACTCCGCCACAGGCCGTGTATTATGAACAGGTGTTCGATCGTGTTGGAAGATGCGGTCACTATCCCCGAATTACTCTTCAACAATGGTTAGCAAGAAGGTTTTTAAAACATCAAAGTAGGCTGTGCTGTGATAGTGCCACGCAAGACAACAAGTGGTGCAAACCCCCTCCGTGAAAAATTCGACCACATCATAACACCACCGCTTCCGAATATTACTACTGGCACTCCACACAACATTCTTCCACTTCAATAGTCCAATGTTTACGCTCCTTCCACCAAGTGAGGCGTCATTTGGCATTTAATGGCGTGATGTTTGGCTTATGAGCAGCTGCTCGACCATGAAATCCACGTTTTCTCACCTCACTCGTAACCGTCATAGTAATTGTAGTGGATCCTGATGCAGTTTGGAATTCCTGTGTGATGGTCTGGGTAGATGTCTGCCAATGACACATTACGACCCTCAACTGTCGGCGGTCTCTGTCAGTCAACGGACGAGGTCGGCCTGTACGCTTTTGCGCTGTACGTGTCCCTTCACGTTTCCACTTCACTATCACATAGGAAATAGTGGAACTAGGGATGTTTAGGAGTGTATCAATCTCACGCATGACACAAGTGACATCCAATCACCTGACCACGTTCAGAGTCCGTGAGTTCCCCGGAGCGCCCCATTCTGCTCTCTCACGACGTCTAATGACTGCTGATATGGAGTGCCTGGCAGAATGTGGCAGCACAATGCGTCTAAAATGGAAAGCTTATGTTTTTCTGGGTGTCTGGATACTTTTGATCACAGAGTATAAAGAAGTTCTCGCTCCTTGCACCTCGCATAACAATTCGTAACTAAGACCTTTTTAAATTTATGAGGTAACGTCATACTCATCCAAATTCATACAGCTGAAGTACCTCAGTAGACCCAGAAGGAGACCACTGTAAATGTGGCCAAACCGTGGGTTTGTCCACTATGGTCTTTAACATTATGACGCTGTACGATACTCGGGAAACGTTTACGAATATGTCAGCTGACCTTAGCCATGGAAGTCTACACATTTGTACTTTGAGTTACTGTTTTTCTGTAGTAACACAGGCAGTATCTTCCGGTAGCTCTTCATTTACCTCCTGGACAGCTGGGAGATGCTTACTGTAGGATGCAGTTGCTGCTAACTACAGGTCCAGGTGGTAAGTGGACATCTGGAAGTTGTTCTTTGACTGCTTGAGGTGCCTTAACAAAAACTTTCTTTACCGAAGAGACTCGTTTATTTATCTGAGGGAATTCTAGGTCTTAGTTGCTGTGCAGTATGGTTCGTACCATGTGTTAGACAAGTTTCATTCAGCATCAAATGGTAGAAACCTGAAGCAACTGGAACGCTACAACTATATAACCAGCAGCATTTGTGAAGTTCAGAATCACCTTGTTTTCATGCCTGTCATTTGGATATAGCACCTTCAGCCCATTGTTGACAAAACGTGTAGTTGTTTTATGGTTAGTCTGCGGGACTTGACATCTATATCTATATACATATTCCTCAAGTCACGGTACTGTTGTGACGGACAGTATTCTGTACAACTATTAGTCGTTAAATTTCCTGTTTCACTAGCAGATACAACGCGGAAAACCGGTTGTCTATATGCCTCCGTATGAGCCCTAATTTCTCATTTGTTATCTTCGTGCTCCTTACACGAAATGTATGTTGGCGACATTAGAATCATTCGGCAGTCAATTTCATATGACGGTTCTCTAAATGTTCTCAATAGTTTTTCTCGTAAAGAAAGTCGCCTTCCCTCCAGGGATTCCCATTTGAGTTCCCGAAGCATTTCCATAGCTCTTGCCGTTCGAAACTACCCGTAATAAATCTATCAGTTCGACTCTGAACTCTGATTGCTTCAATGCCCGTGACGGCGCATTTGGGTCCAACTTGTCAACAATCATATTTTCAATGTACAAGCCAATACTAGAATGAAATTTACACTGAGCAGCGGAGTGTACGCTGATATTAAACTTCCTGGCAGATTAAAACTGTGTGCCGGACCGAGACTCAAACTCCGGACCTTTGCCTTTCGCGGGCAAGTGCTCTACCAACTGAGCTACCGAAGTACGACTCACGACCCGTCCTCACAGCTTCAATTCTGACAGTACCTCGTCTCCTACCTTCCAAACTTCACAGAAGCTCTTCTGCGAACCTTGCAGAACTAGCACTCCTGGAAGAAAGGTCCCAAGTTCGAGTCTCGATCCAGCACACAGTTTTGGTCTTCTGGGAAGTTGTATATCAGCGCACACTCTGCTACAGAGTGGAAATTTCATTCTGGAAACATCCCCCAGGCTGTGCCAAAGCCATGTCTCCGCAATATCCTTTCTTCCAGGAGTGCTAGTTCTGCAAGGCTCGCAGGAGAGCTTTTGTAGAGTTTGAAAGGTAGGAGGCGAGGTACTGGCGGAAGAAAAGCTGTGAGGACGAGTCGTGAGTCGTGCTTGGGTAGCTCAGTTCGTAGAGCACTTGCTCGCGAAAGGCAAAGGTCCCGTGTTCGATTCTCGGTCCAGCACACAGTTTTAATCTGCCAGAAAGTTTCAAGCCAAGACTATCAGTAGTTGCATCAACAGAAATCCATAAGCAAGACTCCTCCATAGCTTCTCTGATTCTGTGCAGTGCATCAGTGTAAGCAGTATTTTTACGCAACGTCGACTGTGCGGAAACGGCTGATGACGTGGTTCTCATGGAAATCTTTGAACAGAGGGTTTCCCAGTTTTTCAAACGAGACGTTTGCTGCCACAGCAGCATAACACAAGTCACAGTACAATTGATTCTTTTAGGTGGACTCATCAGATATCTTTTTTAAAGGCACTTGCTTCGGTTTTGATTTTCACTTAACGCTTGAATTACGTAACGCTCGATATAAGTGCTGACTTAACTAGGATTTTTAGCACTTGAAACGTAATGCAAGAGAGAAACAAGTAAGTATAAAGTGTGTTTGGTATTTTTAAGGGATACAGGCACATAATTTCAGCAAAATAAAAGAATAAAAAAGCATACAATACTGTTTAGCAATTTTAGTTTTCCAACTGTTACTGTTACGGAATAGATTTTTGTTACTTGGTACATCATTTTAAAAGCATATATGCTTTGCCATACAGGTATGAATTGTTCATATTATTTACTTTTCCTGTGATCAAAATGGAACTCAGCAACTTAAAAATTATAATAAAGGTGAAAAATTGTGCCCATGCGTCTTTACGGTAATTTTAAAGGATTTTGTACCAAATACTCTACTTCAAAAATCCACTCGTTTAGAAAGATGTGAGAAGATATTTGCAGTTCCGAAACGCCACGATAAACTAAGAAGCATAGAAGCATAACAACTAACCTCTTTTTTTTTTTTTTTTGCTTGCTTGGTACAATATTATTTTATCCGTCTGTCGGATAGTACGGAAGCTGTGGTAGCCACAGTTTTATAGTACTACACTTCGAACTTGCTGTTTTAGGCATTTTCTTCTGCTTAACTATTCGCACACTAAAACTGGAATAGACTTTTAACAGCAAACATGTTATACTTTATACTTTCATCAGTACCCTATATATTAGTTTAGTTTGGCGGGTGGATACCAACAGTTGAACAATGGCCTCAGTTTCCTACAATGGGAGTGCGCGTATAAGCAAGGAGATCCCTTTATGGAGGAGACAGGTGTTTAATGTACCGTCGACAACAAGGTCATTACATACGAAGGGTTAGGGAAGGATGGAGAAGGATCGCCCATGTCCTTCCAAAGACACGATTCTGGCATTTGCCTAAAGCGATTTGGGGAAATAACGGAAAACTTAAATGAGGATGGCCGTCATCCTGAATACGAGTCCAGTGTGCTGAACATAGCGCTACCTCGCTCAGTAACAAGACCCCATTGTATATGTGTTTTAGTTTTTTTTTTCCTTTTCTTTCATCTGAGGTCAGTTTAAGGCCTACGTATATCTTTTTTGGTCGAAACAGGCAGCTGGGCTGTGTTCTATGAGTACAAGATTATTTATTTACTTTTTCCGAGTATCACCTACTGACCTACCACCTTGGATTCTCGTAAGCAATTTTGATATTTTGAAATCGCAAGAGTATTATGCCACTTTAAAGAAATATGTAACTGTTTGGATTTTAAATCTAAAATAAACAAAACTAGGCGTCAACGTCGGAATAGGCTGTTGTACGTGCTACAAAATTAACGGTTACAGATTTAATTAGTCAAGAAACGCATAAGTACAATACGTCATTTTCTAATGAATAACTCCAGTGTAAGCGGAAAATAGTTTAATTAGTAATCATTCCCTTTTCGGCAAGCCCGTTTTGGCTACATCACCAATCTCAAGTAAATCTATAGATGTTACATTCGGCGAGTATACATACGTTTATAAAAGTTGTACAGGAAGGTTAGTTTGCGTACGGACTTACATCTAGTTCGAATAGATGCCCGTATTGCATCAGCGAAAAACTGTCGATAGTCTGTTCGTTGTTAGGTCGTTATAATCAAATATTTTTTGTGTAGAATATTTGTGCTACATACTTTCGACAGCTTGAATGGCATTTTGTTCTGGCTGATGCTGTATGTTTACATTGCAGTCTTTGCTAGTCAGTGATGTAAGTTGTGTTTCGTCATTTGTTGTCATTTGTATGTATGGCTCCTGTCGGTTTTATGTTTACTGTGGTTTTCATCCGTTTTCGTTTTCCAAACGTCAATAAAATTTTCTAGATAATTTTTGTGTTCTGAGATCGATTTGTTCAGAAAGGATATGTCTTATTTTGTTTCTAAATATATATTTCTAATTCCTCCAAAATGTAGATGGTATGTCCCTTCGGTATACTGTGTAGGGCCTGTAATGTATTTTCGATACGTTCTGCTTTGCGGTTTTGGCTTTTGAGATGCTGGTAAAAGCTTGATTGATTTCTGTCGCAATTTCTTGTGTGCACAAGTTTATTTGCTACTGAGAGCTCAGGAAACGAATACGTCTCGACCTAAAAGTCTGCGGTCTGGTCATAACGGCGCCGCGCGGCGTGGGGCGCGAAGCGATAACGTCTCCGTGCCGCGGCTTCGTTCCGCTGTTGCCGAGGGCCGGAGACTGCAGCGCGGCGCGGCGGCCCCTTTGCCGGCGGCTTCGGCTTTCCATTAGCTGATTGCCGGGCTTCCGATCCCTGAGAGCTATTACGCAAGGCTGCAGGAAGACGCCGCTGAGAAGCGGCGATCGCCGTGAACCGCGGGCCGCCTAAAGCCGCACTGCCGCGGACCGCTCCCGAAATACGCGCCCGTCGCCGATCGTCCAGCCCTCGCTGACGTCACACGCGGCCACTTAGTGGGCCGGCGTGCGCAAGTTGCGGCCGCTCTCGCCCTCTTCAGCCTCGACTCGAGTACCCGATTTCATCTCGAGGGTCATACCAAGTTCCAACTGTCCTTCTGCGAGCTTCGAGCCTTCCTCGTGCGAAACGTACTTTGCCATTTTCTTCACCTACATTTACATTGAAGTGCCAAAGAAACCGGTGTTGTTGTTGTGGTCTTCAGTCCTGAGACTGGTTTGGTGCAGCTCTCCGTGCCACTCTATCCTGTGCAAGCTTCTTCATCTCCCAGTACCTACTACAGCCTACATCCTTCTGGGTCTGCTTACTGTATTCATCTCTTGGTCTCCGTCTACGATTTTTACCCTCCACGCTGCTCTCCAGTACTAAATTGGTGATCCCTTGATGCCTCAGAACATGTCCTACCAACCGATCCCTTCTTCTAGTCAAGTTGTGCCACAAACTCCTCTTCTCCCCAATCCTATTCAGTACATTGTCATTAGTTATGTGACCTACCCATCAAATCTTAAGCATTCTTCTGTAGCACCACATTTCGAAAGCTTCTATATTCTTGTCCAAACTATTTATCGTCCATGTTTCATATGGTTCATATGGCTCTGAGCACTATGGAACGTAACATCGATGGACATCAGTCCCCTAGAACTTACAACTACTTAAACCTAACTAACCTAAGGGCATCACACAACACCCAGTCATCACGAGGCAGAGAAAATCCCTGACCCCGCCGGGAATCGAACCCGGAAACCCGGGCGCGGGAAGCGAGAACGCTACCGCACGACCACGAGCTGCGGACCGTCCATGTTTCACTTCCATACATGGCTACACTCCATACAAATACTTTCAGAAACGACTTCCTGACACTTATATCTGTACTCGATGTTAACAACTTTCTCTTCAGAAACGCTTTCCTTGCCATTGCCAGTCTACATTTTATATCCTCTCTACTTCGGCTATCATCAGTTATTTTGCTCCCAAATAGCAAAACTCCTTACTACTTTAAGTGTCTCATTTCCTAATCTAATTCCTTCAGCATCACCCGACTTAATTCGACTACATTCAATTATCCTCGTTTTGCTTTTTTTGATGTTCATCTTATATCCTCCTTTCAAGACACTGTGCATTCGGTTCAACTGCTCTTCCAAGTCCTTTGCTGTCTCTGACAGAATTAGAATGTCCTCGGCGAACATTAAAGTTTTTATTTCTTCTCCATGGATTTTAATACCTACTCCGAATTTGTTTCCTTTACTGCTTGCTCAATGTACAGATTGAACAAGATCGGGGAGAGGCTACAAACCTGTCTCTCTCCCTTCCCAACCACTTCTTCCCTTTCAGGCCCCTCGACTCTTACAACTGCCATCTGGTTTCTGTACAAATTGTAAATAGCCTTTCGCTGCCTGTATTTTACCCCTGCCACCTTCAGAATTTGAAAGAGAGTAAGCGGTACACCTGCCTAATATCGTGTTGGACCCCAGCGAGCACGCATTAGTGCCGCAACGCGACGTGCCGTGGACCCGTCTATAGTTGGACCATCGTCAGTTACTTTGCTGCCAGAATAGAAAAACTCATCTACTACCTACTTTAAGGGTCTCATATCCTAATCCAATTTCCTGATTTAATTCGACTACATTCCATCATCCTTTTTTTGCTTTCTCTGATGTTCATCATATATCCTTCCTTCAAGACACTGTCAGTTCCATTCATCTGCTCTTCCAAGTTTTTTGCTGTCTCTGGTAGAATTCCGATGCCATCGGCAAACCTCAAAGTTTCTATTTCTTCTCCCTGGATTTTAATTCATACTCCAAATTTTTCTTTCGTTTTCTTTACTGCTTGTTCAATATACAGAGTGAATAACATCGGGGAAAGGCTTCAACCTGATCTCACTCCCTTCTCAATCACTGCTTCCTTTTCATGCCCCTCATACCTGCCATCTGGTTTCTGTACAAGTCTTAAATAGCCTCTCGTTCGCTAGATAGCGTTGACTCATTTGCGTTCGGAAACCGTATTACGCTGCTACCATCACACTTGGTGATATACACTCCTGGAAATGGAAAAAAGAACACATTGACACCGGTGTGTCAGACCCACCATACTTGCTCCGGACACTGCGAGAGGGCTGTACAAGCAATGATCACACGCACGGCACAGCGGACACACCAGGAACCGCGGTGTTGGCCGTCGAATGGCGCTAGCTGCGCAGCATTTGTGCACCGCCGCCGTCAGTGACAGCCAGTTTGCCGTGGCATACGGAGCTCCATCGCAGTCTTTAACACTGGTAGCATGCCGCGACAGCGTGGATGTGAACCGTATGTGCAGTTGACGGACTTTGAGCGAGGGCGTATAGTGGGCATGCGGGAGGCCGGGTGGACATACCGCCGAATTGCTCAACACGTGGGGCGTGAGGTCTCCACAGTACATCGATGTTGTCGCCAGTGGTCGGCGGAAGGTGCACGTGCCCGTCGACCTGGGACCGGACCGCAGCGACGCACGGATGCACGCCAAGACCGTAGGATCCTACGCAGTGCCGTAGGGGACCGCACCGCCACTTCCCAGCAAATTAGGAACACTGTTGCTCCTGGGGTATCGGTAAGGACCATTCGCAACCGTCTCCATGAAGCCGGGCTACGGTCCCGCACACCGTTAGGCCGTCTTCCGCTCACGCCCCAACATCGTGCAGCCCGCCTCCAGTGGTGTCGCGACAGGCGTGAATGGAGGGACGAATGGAGACGTGTCGTCTTCAGCAATGAGAGTCGCTTCTGCCTTGGTGCCAATGATGGTCGTATGCGTGTCTGGCGCCGTGCAGGTGAGCGCCACAATCAGGACTGCATACGACCGAGGCACACAAGGCCAACACCCGGCTTCATGGTGTGGGGAGCGATCTCCTACACTGGCCGTACACCACTGGTGATCGTCGAGGGGACACTGAATAGTGCACGGTACATCCAAACCGTCATCGGACCCATCGTTCTACCATTCCTAGACCGGCAAGGGAACTTGCTGTTCCAACAGGACAATGCACGTCCGCATGTATCCCGTGCCACCCAACGTGCTCTAGAAGGTGTAAGTCAACTACCCTGGCCAGCAAGATCTCCGGATCTGTCCCCCATTGAGCATG
Organism: Schistocerca cancellata; assembly: GCF_023864275.1. Taxonomy (NCBI): domain Eukaryota; kingdom Metazoa; phylum Arthropoda; class Insecta; order Orthoptera; family Acrididae; genus Schistocerca; species Schistocerca cancellata. The sequence goes on from NC_064634.1 coordinate 481,195,122, forward strand.
TTTGGGACTGGATGAGGCGTCGTCTCACGCGGTCTGCACGTCCAGCACGAACGCTGGTCCAACTGAGGCGCCAGGTGGAAATCGCATGGCAAGCCGTTCCACAGGACTACACCCAGCATCTCTACGATCGTCTCCATGGGAGAATAGCAGCCTGCATTGCTGCGAAAGGTGGATATACACTGTACTAGTGCCGACATTGTGCATGCTCTGTTGCCTGTGTCTATGTGCCTGTGGTTCTGTCAGTGTGATCATGTGATGTATGTGACCCCAGGAATGTGTCAAAAGTTTCCCCTTCCTGGGACAATGAATTCACGGTGTTCTTATTTCAATTTCCAGGAGTGTAGTTAATTTTGTCACACATTTTATAATCGCACCAAAAAACAGTAAAAGCCCGTTCCTGCTGGCTCTTTGGCGTTCTACTGTCGTCAGCGATTAGGAAGGTCTATAACGGAGTGGAGAGGGCGGGAGGAGAATTGCGCTGCCCTTCAGTTGGAGACGTTTTTACTCTTATTATGATCCCGTACTTTAGTCCGCCTGAACTATGTACTACGCGCAACTGGTGGTGTCACGCTCGCAGTTGTTCGAAAAGCAGTAAAAAAACGTATTACTCTCCCACATCCACGCCCTGTAGGAACGTAGCGTTAATAGCCACACACACAGTCTAGTCCTTTCAGCGGACAAGAGTTCCGGGGCTGCGCAGACTGCGTAAACTCACTATCCCTATCCTGCTGCTGAAAATTGCACGGAACCGCAGGTAGTTACACGCACGTGCGTGGAAGCGCACACCATGTTATACGAATGCTGCGATGTGCACTTCCAAGCGGCAAAGAATTCTTTAGCTGTTCACTACACAACTACCGCCGTGCGCCCACTGATTGGTTCTGAGAAGACAGTAGGAAACTTCTTGCAAAGAAGACGGGAGTGCTTTAACTCAATAATGCAAACGGAAGCTGTGTGTTTTTGACATCAGATGTCACAACAGGAATAAGCGTGATATACTAGGTAAACGAAATGTGATGTACGCTAGAAGACAGTATGCCACTTACAACAGTGCAGGGATTTAAAAAAAAAAAAAAAAAAAAAAAACAACTTTAAGTTCGCAATATTGCTAAGCAAGTCATGTGATTGAGACCTTGAACCAAAGTAGCATGAATCCTAGAAACATCATCGATATGGGCTTTCGGAGCCGAAGCCTCACTTGTATACACTTGATGATTGCACGAGACAAAACTTTAGTTCTCATCTGGGCCCGCCAACACCGACATTGGACTGGTGATGGCTGGAAACATGTTGCCTGGTCGGACGAGTCCCGTTTGAAATTGTAATGAGTGGATGGAGGTTTATGGGTATAGAGACAACCTCATGAATGCTTTTACCCCACATGTCAGCAGGGGACTGTTGAAGCTAATGGAAGGTGTGTAATGTTGTGGGGGAGGGGGTGGGGGTGCAGTTTGAATGATGTGAGACCCTTGATACGTCTAGTTGCTACTCTGACAGGTGACGCGAACGTAAGCATCCTATCTGATCACGTGCATCCATTCATGTCCATTGTGGATCCCGACAGACTTGGTCATTTTCAGCAGGACAGTGCAGGACTTCTCCAGAATTGCTACAGAGTTGCTCCGGGAACACTCTTCTGAGTTTAAACACTTATGCTGGCCACCAAACTGCCAGATATGACCATTACTGAACAAATCTTTCACAAGCTGCGACGGTGTTGCGAGTAAAACAGTGAGCCTTATATACAATAAGTTTCCTTTAATTTACGCCTATGGCCACAAATTTTTTCTTAACCGATTACCGGCTTCGGTTTATAATGACCATCATCAGATCTGTTTTATAAAAACAAAGTACATTAGGTCTTTGTTTTTATAAAACAGATCTGATGATTGTCTTTATAGACCGAAACCGTTAATTTGTTAACAAAATATTTGTGACCATAGATGTCAATTAAAGGAAATTTATTGAACATATCTTTGATGCCTTGAAACCTGTTGTTCAAAAGAGATCTCCACCCGCTCGTACTCTTACGGATTTATGGACAGCCTGGTAGGATTGATGGCGTCAGTTCCCTCCAGCACTACTTCAGACATTAGTCGAGTCCATGCCACGTCGTGTTGCGGCACTTCTGCGTGGTCTTCGGGGCGCTAAACGATATTAGGCAGTTGTACCATCTTTTCTGGTTCTCGAGTGTATAATTAGATATTGTATCAGGTAATATACTATGTCAGTCTTATTCTCCTATACCACGTAAGACGCTCTTGCATTACAGCAGATGCTCAAAACTAAGACGAAATCGTGACAAACTATCGTGTATACGCCTGAAGGTAATGTACCGTTAGGCAGAGGCATCTCCTGTTTGCATCGCATAAGTACACTCCTGGAAATTGAAATAAGAACACCGTGAATTCATTGTCCCAGGAAGGGGAAACTTTATTGACACATTCCTGGGGTCAGATACATCACATGATCACACTGACAGAACCACAGGCACATAGACACAGGCAACAGAGCATGCACAATGTCGGCACTAGTACAGTGTATATCCACCTTTCGCAGCAATGCAGGCTGCTATTCTCCCATGGAGACGATCGTAGAGATGCTGGATGTAGTCCTGTGGAACGGCTTGCCATGCCATTTCCACCTGGCGCCTCAGTTGGACCAGCGTTCGTGCTGGACGTGCAGACCGCGTGAGACGACGCTTCATCCAGTCCCAAACGTGCTCAATGGGGGACAGATCCGGAGATCTTGCTGGCCAGGGTAGTTGACTTACACCTTCTAGAGCACGTTGGGTGGCACGGGATACATGCGGACGTGCATTGTCCTGTTGGAACAGCAAGTTCCCTTGCCGGTCTAGGAATGGTAGAACGATGGGTTCGATGACGGTTTGGATGTACCGTGCACTATTCAGTGTCCCCTCGACGATCACCAGTGGTGTACGGCCAGTGTAGGAGATCGCTTCCCACACCATGATGCCGGGTGTTGGTCCTGTGTGCCTCGGTCGTACGCAGTCCTGATTGTGGCGCTCACCTGCACGGCGCCAAACACGCATACGACCATCATTGGCACCAAGGCAGAAGCGACTCTCATCGCTGAAGACGACACGTCTCCATTCGTCCCTCCATTCACGCCTGTCGCGACACCACTGGAGGCGGGCTGCACGATGTTGGGGCGTAGCCCAGCTTCATGGAGACGGTTGCGAATGGTCCTCGCCGATACCGCAGGAGCAACAGTGTCCCTAATTTGCTGGGAAGTGGCGGTGCGGTCCCCTACGGCACTGCGTAGGATCCTACGGTCTTGGCGTGCATCCGTGCGTCGCTGCGGTCCGGTCCCAGGTCGACGGGCACGTGCACCTTCCGCCGATCACTGGCGACAACATCGATGTACTGTGGAGACCTCACGCCCCACGTGTTGAGCAATTCGGCGGTACGTCCACCCGGCCTCCCGCATGCCCACTATACGCCCTCGCTCAAAGTCCGTCAACTGCACATACGGTTGACGTCCACGCTGTCGCGGCATGCTACCAGTGTTAAAGACTGCGATGGAGCTCCGTATGCCACGGCAAACTGGCTGACACTGACGGCGGCGGTGCACAAATGCTGCGCAGCTAGCGCCATTCGACGGCCAACACCGCGGTTCCTGGTGTGTCCGCTGTGCCGTGCGTGTGATCATTGCTTGTACAGCCCTCTCGCAGTGTCCGGAGCAAGTATGGTGGGTCTGACACACCGGTGTCAATGTGTTCTGTTTTCCATTTCCAGGAGTGTAATAGACAGATAGTCATCAAATACTTGCAATAGTATTCCGTAATAAATGTGTAATGTCGTCATATAATTACACAACGTGTCGACTAATATAACTAAAAACTGTGTATCGCGTTCTCCTATGCCAAATCAAAGTCTGTCGCAATAGAGCATGTGGTGTCACCGCCAGGCACCACACTTGCTAGGTGGTAGCTTTAAATCGGCCTTGGTCCATTAGTACATGTCGGACCCGCGTGTCGCCACTGTCAGTGATCGCAGACCGAGCGCCACCACACGGCAGGTCTGGGGAGACGGACTAGGACTCGTCCCCCAGTTGTACGACGACTTTGCTAGCGACTACGCTGACGAAGCCTTTCTCTCATTAGCCGAGAGATAGTTAGAATAGCCTTCAGCTAAGTCCACGGCTACCACCTAGCAAGGCGCCATTAACCATTTCAAGAGAGAGTCTCACTTGTATCATCAAGAATGCTGTATACAAATGATGGCTTAAAGTTAAGTATTCCAGCAGTTACCTACTTTTCTTCATAGCATTCATTACGTATCCTGTTTCAGACCTAGCGCCACCGGCGTGAATTAAACGCGTGCATTTCGGCCTCCTATTGCAACACAGTGTTGGTTCTTCTGCCAACACTACAGAGCATATGTGCACCAAAGCTACGACGAAAGCGTGACGGGCTGACGTGTGCGCGCCTGCAGGGTACGTAGCGTTAGATTTGGTCTGCGCGCCGTGATCTGGCGGTGGCGGGAAGAGGACGTGGCGCACGTCCGCAGCGGTGGCGCGTCTGCCGGTGCCGAGACGCGCAGCGACAGGTGCCGCGGAGGCGGCGACCCCGTCTCCAGAGGCGCCACGCCGGTAAATATAGCCGCGGCGTGACGGAGCAAGTAGAGGCGCGGGACCACCGGCCCCACACGGGGGCGGCCGCGCCGAGCGCCCGACCAGCGGTGTGCGGCCGAGTGGGGGCGAACTGGCCGAGGCCGCCACATGCGTCGGCCACTGCAGCGCACAAGGCGGCAGCCGCCCCCGCCGCTTCCGCACCCGCTCGGAAGCCTCGTGGATGCGCGCGCGCCCGGCAGTAGCAAGCTGTACGTAGGCTCGATGCACTGCCGTGGATCGCAGACTGCGCTCTCACGTACCTAACCGGCTCGTTTCCTTCAGCCGCACGGAATGAAACAGCCGCCTGCTGGGTCTCCTCGCTGACTGCTCGCCAACTCTGGAAATAGTGGCTCGATTTTCCTCCTTTACACGCACAGCGCAACCACTTTTATATTTACACATTGTAATGGTTCTTTATTTACGTGACCATTACGGCACTCCAACCCAAGTTCTCGATACCAGTAATATCATACTACTTTTCTGCGAAGTAACAGACATATTTTTGTGACAATATTCGCATTTGGTTTTATTAATGTATAGCTGCGAGGTGCCGGGGCAAGCAGTGTATTTAACACTCAATTCTTCTAGAATCTACGTATGTACACGATGCTCTAAGCCCCCCCCCCCTTTTCTAACTCCAACTTTTGCTGTTGCACAAGGATAAAAAAAAAAAAATACGCGAACTGACTCTAATCAACCCTGCCAGTGGAGTAGAAGAGAGTTTGGCACCTGCAATAATTTAATTTGATAAATAATTTAAATAAACTAAGGTTTCATTAACATAGTGAGGAATGATGGGGTTGCATTACCGACTAACAGAATGAAAGTTCTGTCCAAAATAACAATAAGATTTATTAAGACTAAACACAAAATAATAAACAAAAACACATGAAACATTTATAATACATCAAATTGGCTCAAATTGGATACTCAAACAAACGCTATGAAGGTGAAGTTGTCCCTAAACTAGATTGTGTGGTTTAAGACGAAGTGGTATGTGGAGCCAATTCCTTGCCACTGAAATCTTAAGAGAGACACACAGCTAACCCAACATTAATTGCTGCTACTCAAGACAGAACAAAGTTAGAAAAAGACGAACAGGCGCGCTCTGCTGAGCTCTGATTATCACCTAGGAAAATCCCTATCTGCCGGTGCTGCGGACATACATTACCAAACTGTCTTCTTAACTGCCAGAACACGATCTGGCATACCGGAGGCGATGGCTGGTTGCTTCGACGTCCTCGACCGAAAGGCGACAGCTGACTACCCGCAAGAGCACCCGTACAAAACTGAACACAGAACATTCCCGCCCCCACGACAGTGGCCGTGGTTAAACGTTCCAATCAGCAACTCGAAAACTGGCGGAAAATTCCACTCCATTGCCGGAACATTACCATTCCACCAATGGAGATTCTTGGCGCCAATTTCTGCGCCGATTTTGCTACGTCACGGAGCTATGCCCTGAGCAAGCCAATCACAGTTACGATTTTGCAGAAAGCGTGGGAATTTGCCCGCAACAACTGCCTGGGTACACAAGTCATTCCCACGCCTCGCTGGTAGCCCGCCAGAAAGTGTTTTCGCTAAGTTTCTGCGAAGTAACGGAACCTCTAGCCCAGCCGCTACTTCAGACCCCTCCGGGTGTGTCTTTTGACAATGTCGGCGTCTGCAAAGCATTCACTCGACTTCCTCACACCTGTCGGCTTAACGCTTTCCAGATCAGTAGAGCCTGCCTGTCACCGGACCACCCGGGTGACGAGAGACGCTGCGTGGGAAGTCCGCGTGTGAAGGAATAGCGACTTTTCACATGCAATTAGAGAGGAAAATCGTAAGATAGAAATATGAGAGGGGGCTCATGCCACCTCTCATCTGATGGGTCTCCTCGCTGACTGCTCGCCAACTCTGGAAGTAGTCACTCGATTTTCCACCTTTACACGCACAGCGCAACCACTTTTATATTTACACATTGTAATGGTTCTTTATTTACGTGACCATTATGGCACTCCAACCCAAGTTCTCGATACCAGTAATATCATACTACTTTTCTGCGAAGTAACAGACATATTTTTGTGACAATATTCGCATTTGGTTTTATGAATGTATAGGTACTCCGATGTATCGATATATTACGGTGATATGGTTCTTGTATCTATTCATTTCTGTGAGACTGTCATAATCTTCGACTTACTTGTAACCGTTTTGGCGCGAATTCGCGCAGAACAGTCATTGTTTCACTCTGCAGAAGTTTTAGTTGTTATTTCGCTTTGTGAAAGAACAGTCAAGTCTAGTGTTTGGTTAAAGTGGAAATTAAATATATGAAGATTGAGAAAAAACTGTTTTCTTGATGATGTGACAATTAAGAAGAAGTATTTGTGAATTTAAAAGAAATTTAATAAAAATGTGGATCGAGAACACCAAGTCAAAAATTATTTCTACCATACCATTGTTCTGATCTGGGATCGTTTGATCATTAAGAATTTCTTGAAAAACGCATTTGTTAGGTATTCAAATACTGCTAAAATACAGATCTTGACCTTTTAGCAGTCAAAGTGGAATCATCCTAGAACCAACAAGATGAGCCATAACAACTCCGACGAAATCTACGTGAGAATCTATTCACGATAAGTGCCAAAATTAATGACTTTTTTTACAGACACTTCATTATTTCCATTCTGACGATACCATCCAAAGTCAGTAACTTTGTTGTTGCCCGATAAAGCGAAAATATGCTGCTTGAGCAACATTATTAATCTGATTTCTAACCTACTTCGCAAGTGATGGTATTGTTAGAACATGCAGTGATGCTCAACATTATTTGTTTTTTTCCGAATGTCGCAGGTGAAGTGAAGTTATCGTCTTCTTGCACATTCCAATACTGCTTCCCAAATTACTTATAACTGTAAACTTAATCCTACTGTCCATGAAATGCAAACAGTGTTGAGTCACATAAGGCGTAACACCACTTTTATTTCTTGAAATGTTATACATATCTAAACGCGGTTTTCGGCAAATGTTAGACCGTCAAGAGGCAGCTATTTGTTTGCTTGATTAATGTCTTTAACGCTGGTATCATCGGAGGTGTTGGATCTAGTAGGTTTTCTTATATGGACTGTGCGGCTGGTCCCAGCGGAGGTTCGAGTATGTATGTTTGAAATCCTATGGGACTTAATTGTTAAGGTCATCAGTCCCTTAGCTTACACACTACTTAACCTAAATTATCCTAAGGACAGACACATACACCCATCAAACTTCCTGGCAGATTATAACTGTGTGCCCGACCGAGATTCGAACTCGGGACCTTTGCTTTTCGCGGGCAAGTGCTCTACCATCTGAGCTACCGAAGCACGACTCACGCCCGGTACTCACAGCTTTACTTCTGCCAGTACCTCGTCTCCTACCTTCCAAACTTTACAGAAGCTCTCCTGCGAAAGGCAAAGGTCCCGAGTTCGAGTCTCGTCGGGCACACTGTTTTAATCTGCCAGGAAGTTTCATATCAGCGCACACTCCGCTGCAGAGTGAAACTCTCATTCTGGAAACATCCCCCAGGCTGTGACTAAGCCATGTCTCCGCAATATCGTTTCTTTCGGGAGTGCTAGTTCTGCAAGGTTCGCAGGATAGCTTCTGTTAAGTTTGGAAGGTAGGAGACGAGGTACTGGCGGAAGTAAAGCTGTGAGTACCGGGCGTGAGTCGTGCTTCGGTAGCTCAGATGGTAGAGCACTTACCCGCGAAAGGCAAAAGTCCTGAGTTCGAGTCTCGGTCGGGCACACAGTTTTAATCTGCCAGGAAGTTTCATATCAGCGCACACTCCGCTGCAGAGTGAAAATCTCATTCTGGACACACACCCATGCCCGAGAGAGGACTCGAACCTCCGCCGGGACCAGCCGCACAGTCCATGATTACAGCGCCTTAGACCGCTCGGCTAATACCTCGCGGCGCGGAGGTTCGAGTCCTCCCTCGGGCATGGGTGTGTATGTTTGTCCTTAGAATAATTTAGGTTAAGTAGTGTGTAAGCTTAGGGGCTGATGACCTTAGCAGTTAAGTCCCATAAGATTTCATATACATTTGGACATTTTTTCTTATATGGAACCGTATACATTTTATAACAGCATTCAATAGCTCTTGAGAAGGCAGTTACAGTGATTTGACGTTTGTTCGTGTTGACGTTGAAACCTGTCGTAAAAAATTCGAGGAATGTCCTAGAACGTGAGAGCATGGCGGCGGAAACAACACTAGCGGTGCAAAAACCGTACTACCCCGTGCTACGCAGGGTCCAAGGTCAACACTTCTGCCTGTTCACTTGTCTGCACTGCAGGCCGCTCATTTCTGCTTCAATTTTCGTCGCGTGAAGGCATGTACACCAATTAGGAGAAGTTGGATATACAACGTTTATATTTTGAATGTAAAAGAAATGTCCTAAAACACATGACTGCGGTATACGGTTAACTACCCGGGTCGCCCATGTCCGATGTGCCAGGCAATTTCACGAATTATGAAGAAGCTAATGCGGACAACCTGCTCGAACATAAAAAAAGCGGACAAGGAAGAAGAGTGCAAGCGACAGTGCACACGAAGGAGCCGCTCTAACTATGAAGCTAATGAACATCGAAAAGGAATGTGGAATTAGCAAGACTAGTGTCATTCGCATCCTACATCGACACTACTGCCCGTCCTTATCATTTGTCACTACATCAGGCATTCGAAGACCATGTTTTCGAACGTACTACAGAATTTTGTTGGTTTCCATTCAGCAACTGAGAAACGACCATACGTTTTTCCTAGGTGTGCTCTTTGCCGATGAAGCAGCGTTAACTAACCACTCTCATATAAACTTGCATAACACGCACTACTGCCGACCGGAGTGGCCGAGAGGTTAAAGGCGCTACAGTCTGGAACTGCACTACCGCTACGGTCGCAGGTTCGAATCCTGCTTCCGGCATGGATGTGTGTGATGTCCTTAGGTTAGTTACGTTTAAGTAGTTCTAAGTTCTAGGGGACTTATGACCACAGCAGTTGAGTCCCATAGTGCTCAGAGCCATTTGAGCCACGCACTACTGGCAGCCTAAAATCAACACTGGCCTTATTAGACGCAGCATCAACAGCCGTGGAGAGCACACAGCCACGTACAGGAAAAGACAGGTCAAATCATCCTTCTAACATTTAATACAGTAGTTGCTTTCTGCAGCGTATAACATCTCTTTATTTTTGAAGAATTAACAGTTGATTTCTGTTTCACCTCACATAAATCTGGGGAAGTACACAAATGTGAAATAGTTTCCGCAAGCCCTTTGTGATACACTAGAGTCTAGTCTATGTCGTATTTCCTTATACAACATTCGTTGGTGAACCTGCATCTAGGTCCTAAGTTGGTTCGAGGTGAAATAAAGCTTTATTCTTGTAGCGCTGGCCTTCCTTGTTTTTACGAGATGTTTCAACGTCAACATTAACAAACCCTATATCACTCTGATTATCTTCTCAAGATCTAGCGAATGTAGTTATAGAAAGAATAGGGTTCCATTTAAAATACCGTACTTGTTTAAATATCGCCGTTGATACCAGCGCTAAAAACATTAAACAAACAAACAAATGCGTGCCCATCGACGCTCTAACATTTGCCGAAAGTAGCGTTCCGATACGTCTAACCATTAACGAAACAAAATGTGTGTTACTTCATACCTCACTCACCCAGAATAGATGCCTCGGTATGACTGAACATATTTTCAGTAGACCGTATGTACTTTAAGCAGTCGCTGTAGTTCTTTTAATATTATTTTTAATATATTAGCTACAGTATATTGAGTGTTACACAGCATTTTTACCCTATAAATAGAGATATGACACAGTAGAATAACATCTTAGAATGAATAAAGTCGGAAGTAACTTATATTATACACAACTATCAAACTGTCATACTGAGAAAGTTGACAGTAAATTGTTGTCTTTTATTTATTATTGCTGTTACGCTTTTATCAGGGCTGATGTATGGATTGTATGGATGTATGAATTGTAAAAGTGACTGATCCAAATATCTTAGGAACGCTTCGTATGGAAACTGTGGTAATTTCATACTTGATGCATTCTAAGTATAAGTCCAATGTGTCTATCTGTCCTAATAGTAATACAAACGTTTTTGTAACAAAAATAACGGAAACTAATGTGTCACTAGCTGCTCTGCGTAAAAACATGCAACAGATGACAGGTACAAATCGTTTTTCGTGATGCTTTCTTCCTAAGATCTTACAAAATGCTCTGTAAGTTGTTAAAGTTGTAACACCATGCATGCAGCATGCGACAAACGTCAAATACTAGGACGTGAATATTACTAGCATTTCATCTCAGCCGTACAAAGCAGCCACTAGGAAGACAATCTACATTCACTATGTCAGAAAATGTTACGCAGTGCGTTTCTCATTCACTAATCGCATATTAATGTTGTCTGTCTGTGGGTACATCGTGATTCTTATCGTGCGAGAAGCCGAAATGTCTAGCAGCAGGTGCCAGAATTGGGAACTGGTAGGGGCGAGGTCTGCAGAGTCTGTGGTTCATCGTTTTACGATACTGCGTTCCATGTTGGTCGATATCGCACTAACACCATGTGAATATGGAGTCTATGGGTTCAAGAGGGCCATGGGCCATGCTCAGCGCCATACGTCTCCAGCGGCCCAATGTACCGGCACCTCGTTTGTTCGTCCAGACGCGCAGAATCGCACAGACTTGTCACGTACTTTTTGGGTCAGGCATGGAGTCTGTCTGGAGCAAGGCGAGTGCTCCCACTGACGGTGCGACAGCTATTGGAGCGCCACCTGTTGTCTGGGCGGTGAACACTGTTGCGGATTCCCTTGACGCGTCTACAGACCCATAAGTTTACTGCCGACGCTGGGAAAGGTACTGGAACGTGTCCTACTGAAACGCATGCTGGACATCCTTGTGGCAACAACATCATCCGGATGGAGCAGTTTGGCTTCCAGGCGAAGCTATCAGCTGAGTTACAACTACTGCGCATCACGGAATCTATCCAAGACAATTTCAACAAGAAACGACATACTATTGGAGTCTTTCTCGATATAGAGAAGGCTTACGATAAAGTATGGCGACGCAACTTGATCGTCAGGCTCCGACGTACCACTCCCCTACCAGACTGCTATTTAAAACTTCTCGACAATTTTCTTCAGGATCGCAGATTATACGTTCGCATTGATGACAAGAATTCAACAACACGGCCTGTCCTTGAAGGACTTCCACAAGGATCGGTCATCTCTCCACTGTTGTTTAATTTATATATTAACGACCTCCCGACGGTGCCACATGTTACTGCCAGTTTCTATGCTGACGACACAGCGCTCCTGACTGCAGGCACCAGAATGGACCACCTCGTCACACGGATGCAGCGCCAACTAGATTTAGTGGACCACTGGACCCACATGAACAAAATAACGGTCAACGCAGAGAAAACCAAAGTTATTGTCTTCACACGTCGGAGACCCATCGTCAATGAACGCCTACGGATATCAGACCAGCCACTCCCCTGGGCAACAACTGTAAAATACCTGGGAGTGCATCTGGACGCCAAACTGTTGTATAGTCATCACATTATGGAGAAGAAGACGTCTGGCCTCAAAATCCTGGGAGCTCTCCTCCCATTTCTGAAGAGCTCATACCTCAGCCAACGCACGAAACTCCAGTTGTACCATGCCACAGTCGAACCATCTATTTTGTATGGATCGACCTCTTGGGGTACTACGTGTGCCACTAACTACAAGAAGTTACAGGTTGTACAAAGCAAATGCCTACGATGGATCACAGGAGCCCAATGGTGGATCCGAAATCATGACATTCATCGAGCCTTAAGCGAATCTTACCTCTCAGACAAGGTCAAGGAGAAGGCACGAACCTTATTTCGGAAGTTGGACATGATACGTGACAGTACACCACAACTCACCACAGTAGGTACGGTAGAACCCTTACGCAACCACAAATATAAAGTACCGAAGGCGATAGTATTTGAGCCTCCGTAAATGATATCCCTACGTACTTCTCCATAATTTAAGGACATATCGTCCTTCAGCACTTCTCCACACATGTTTTCAAATACACACCAAAAGCAGCGAGTTAAAGGACCCTTCTGTGTGCCCAAACTAAAGCTGAAAGAAGTATAAATAAATAAAGAGAAAATTTGTACCCCTTCCATTCCCTACAGAAGTAAAAATCAACGAAGTTGATCAGACTTCAGCACCACAAAAAAAAAATTGACGCGTCAGGAGACACGTGTGCCGACACTTGAGACGCCAACGACACCACTACAACACAGGAGTCGCAACATGCCATCTTTTCGGGCTACTACACCAAACGTCTAGTCCCTGTCATCTCACCGTAATTGCGGCCTATAGCCTCACTACCGTTGTAGCTGGGCCAATCTACGCAGCTAAAAGATCCATAACCTCCGAAAGTGTTTAGCCGTCCGGCAATGGAAGAAGCTGCGCTGTACTCTGTATACAATTCAGTCTCCTGTTGCTTTTGAGAGGACTCTGAAATACTTGGTTTCTCAAATGCCTAACGTACATGGCCAAATTCCTTACATCAAACAGTAAACCAAACGCTCTTATCCCCTCCCAGTCACGGTTCTTTCTCATTTCGTTTCTCGAACAGTCACGCCACGTTCTTTCCCCTTCCGTCTTATTACTTGTGTTCAGTAACGTTCCTTACCTGATTATAGTAAAGACTATTTAGAACGATATTTCTCTCGACGCCACTCTTCTATAAAATACTCACGGACCTCTATAGGCGCGGCAGGAAATCGGATACTATTGAATATAATCTTTGTTGTTGTACATTTGATGAACAAATACACTACTGGCCATTAAAATTGCTACACCATGAAGAAATGCAAATGATAAACGGGTATTCATTGGAAAAATATATTATACTAGAACTGACATCTGATTACATTTTCACGCAGTTTAGGTGCATAGATCCTGAGAAATCAGTACCCAGAACAACGACCTCTGGTCGTTATAACGGTCTTGATGCGCCTGGGCATTGAGTCAAACAGAGCTTGGATGGCGTGTACAGGTACAGCTGCCCATGCAGCTTCAACACGATACCACAGTTCATCAAGAGTACTGACTAACTTATTGTGACGAGCCAGTTGCTCGGCCACCATTGACCAGACGTTTTCAATTGGTGAGAGATCTGGAGAATGTGCTGGCCAGCGCAGCAGTCGAACATTTTTTGTATCCAGAAAGGGTCGTACAGAACTTGCAATATACGGTCGTGCATTATCCTGATGAAATGTAGGGTTTCGGAGGGATCGAATGAAGGGTAGAGCTACGGGTCGTAACACATCTGAAATGTAACGGCCACTGTTCAAAGTACCGTCAATGCGAACAAGAGGTGACCGAGATGTGTAACCAATGGCACCCCATACCATCACGCCAGGTGATACGCCAGTATGGCGATGACGAATACACGATTCCAATGTGCGTTCACCGCGGTGTCGCCAAACACGGATGCGACCATCATGATGCTGTAAACAGAACCTGGATTCATCCGAAAAAATGACGTTTTGCCATTCGTGCACTCAGGTTCGTGATTGAGTACACCATCGCAGGCGCTCCTGTCTGTGATGCAGCGTCAAGGATAACCGCAGCTGCTGCAAACGTCGTCGAACTGTTCTTGCAGATGGTTGTCTTGCAAACGTCCCCATCTGTTGACTCAGAGATCGAGACGTGGCTGCACGATCCGTTACAGCCATGCGGTTAAGATGCCTGTCATCTCGACTGCTAGTGATACGAGACCGTTGGGATCCAGCACGGCGTTCCCTATTACCCTCCTGAACCCACCGATTCCATATTCTGCTAACTTTAATTGGATCTCCACTAACGCGAGCAGCAATGTCGCGATACGATAAACCGCAATCGCGATAGGCTACAATCCGACCTTTATCAAAGTCGGAAACGTAATGGTACTCATTTCTCCCCCTTACACTAGTCACCTCAACAACGTTTCACCAGGCATCGCCGGTCAACTGCTGTTTGTGTATGAGAAATCGTTTGGAAACCTTCCTCATGTCAGCACGTTGTAGATGTTGCCACCGGCGCCAATCTTGTGTGAATGCTTTGAAAAGCTAATCATTTGCATATCACAGCATCTTCCTACTGTCGGTTAAATTTCGCGTCTGTAGCACGTCATCTTCGTGGTGTAGCAATTTAAATGTCCAGTAGTGTATAAACTGTGTCTTTGTGGGCAGTAGCTGCTCGTGCTTTCCACTGTTATTTTACAGTTACCTGTAAGTGTCGTATCCCGTATTAAATGTTGCATACGTGTTCTCAACACTTTATAAATGCGAAAGATAGTGTGAGTGTGTTTTATACTCCTCCACGCTCTTATTAATAAAAGTTTTGCATCACCTCGGTTGCTAGATTTCCGGAATCTGTACAGAAAATTGGAATAGATATCAACATAAACATCATTACCGCCCTTTTTATTGCTTTTGAAAACAACTATTTGCATGTTGTACCACCAGCGAGACCTTGAGAGGTGGTGGTCGAGACTGCTGTACACATCGGCACCTCTAATACCCAGTAGGACGTCCTCTTGCATTGATGCATGCCAGTATTCGTCGTGACATATTTAACCACAAATACATGAAGGCACTGTTGGTCCAGACTGTTCCACTCCTCAACGGCGATTCGGCGTGGATACGTCAGAGTCGTTGGTGGTCATGTCGTCCATAAACAGCCCTTTTCAATCTAGCCCAAGCATACCCGATAGGGTTCATGTCTGGATCACATGCTGGCCACTGCAGTCGAGCGACGTCGTTATTCTGAAGGAAGTCATTCACAAGATGTGCACACGACGGGGGCGCGAATTGTCATCTATGAAGATGAATGCCTCGCCAATATGCTGCCGATATGATTCACTA
Organism: Schistocerca cancellata; assembly: GCF_023864275.1. Classification (NCBI taxonomy): domain Eukaryota; kingdom Metazoa; phylum Arthropoda; class Insecta; order Orthoptera; family Acrididae; genus Schistocerca; species Schistocerca cancellata. Next base: position 481,210,672 of record NC_064634.1, read on the forward strand.
TCGGTCGCAGGATGCCATTCACGTATCGCACATCCGTTGTGGCGCCTTCCATGACCACCAGAGGCGTACGTCGGCCCCACGTAATGCCACCCCAAAACAGCAGGGAACCTCCAACTTGCTGCACTCGCTGGACTGTGTGTCTAAGGCGTTCAGCCTGACCGGGTTGCCTCCAAACACATCTCGGACGGTGGTCTTGTTGAAGGCATGTGCGACACTCATGATGCCAATCCTGAGCGGTCCATTCGGCATGTTGTTGTGCCCATATCTACCGTGCTGTATAGTGTCGTAGTTGTGAAGCTGGGGCTCGCCATAGACGTCGGGTGTGAAGTTGCGCATCATGCAGACTGTTGCGCACAGTTTTAGTGGTAACACGACGCAGTGTGGCTACACGAAGAGCATTATTCAATGTGATGGCGTTGATGTCAGGGTTCCTCAGAGCCATAATCCGTTGGTAGCGGTCATCCACTGCAGTAGTAGCCCTTGGGCAGCCTGAGCGAGGCAGTCATCGACAGTTCCTGTCTCTCTGTATCTCTTCCATGTCCGAACAACATCGCTCTCGTTCACTCCGGGACGCGTGGACACTTTCCTTGTCTAGAGCCCTTCCTGCCACCGAGTAATAATGCGGACGCGATCGAACTGTAGTATCGACCGTCTAGGCATGGTTGAACTACAGACAACACGAGCCGTGTTCCTCCTTCCTGGTGGAATGACTGGAATTGATCGGCTCTTGTACCCCCTCCGTCTAATAGTCGCTGCCTATCCATGGTGATTTACATCTCTGGGCTGGTTTAGTGACATCTCTGAACAGTCAAAGGGGCTGCGTCCGTGTTACAATATGCACAGTCAACGTCTATCTTCCGGTGTTCTGGAAACCGCGGATATGCAAAACTTTCCTTGATATATTCAGGGTGGTCAGAAAATGTCTGAAACGCTTGTCGTGATGTTGTAGGGCAGATTGTACTGAGACAGAAATGTTAAGAAAAAATGCGGTACGTTGCACCGTTTCCGAGTTATTAAGCACTTAATGTAGCCAATCGTGGCGTCGCGCGGTCACAGTCAAGCGGCCTTCCAGGGGGGTGTTACCCAACGAGTGCTTTGTTTGGTTAGCTGAAACTTGAATTCGCGCTCGTAAAGACCTTATTGGCTAACTTAAATGCTAAATAACCCGAAAACGGCGCAACTTATCGCACTTTTTTCTTAACATTTATGTCTCAGTACAATCTGCCCTACAACATCACGACAAGCGTTTCACACATTTTCTGACCGCCCTGTGCACAGGACACTGAATTGTTTACGGAGTTCAGGATAGCTTGTTCCAGGGCCGTACGGCAGAAACACATTAGACGTTTTTTTGGGATAGAGTGGTCCAGTTACAGCGCTAAATGAGGAAGTTGCAAGATCTGTTTGAGTTTAACTGAGGATGTCGTGGCTGTTATCCGCGCCAAAGGCGGACATAATGGCTATCAGCAGGAGTTCATAACGTATTGGCTGATCAGTGTACATGTAAAGTGTAAGTTTATTTTAATGTCCATTGCAAAGTTGACTTTGAGCAGCTACACTCCTGGAAAATGAAATAAGAACACCGTGAATTCATTGCCCCAGGAAGGGGAAACTTTATTGACACATTCCTGGGGTCAGATACATCACATGATCACACTGACAGAACCACAGGCACATAGACACAGGCAACAGAGCATGCACAATGTCGGCACTAGTACAGTGTATATCCACCTTTCGCAGCAATGCAGGCTGCTATTCTCCCATGGACACGATCGTAGAGATGCTGGATGTAGTCCTGTGGAACGGCTTGCCATGCCATTTCCACCTGGCGCCTCAGTTGGACCAGCGTTCGTGCTGGACGTGCAGACCGCGTGAGACGACGCTTCATCCAGTCCCAAACATGCTCAATGGGGGACAGATCCGGAGATCTTGCTGGTGAGGGTAGTCGACTTACACCTTCTAGAGCACGTTGGGTGGCACGGGATACATGCGGACGTGCATTGTCCTGTTGGAACAGCAAGTTCCCTTGCCGGTCTAGGAATGGTAGAACGATGGGTTCGATGACGGTTTGGATGTACCGTGCACTATTCAGTGTCCCCTCGACGATCACCAGTGGTGTACGGCCAGTGTAGGAGATCGCTCCCCACACCATGATGCCGGGTGTTGGCCCTGTGTGCCTCGGTCGTATGCAGTCCTGATTGTGGCGCTCACCTGCACGGCGCCAAACACGCATACGACCATCATTGGCACCAAGGCAGAAGCGACTCTCATCGCTGAAGACGACACGTCTCCATTCGTCCCTCCATTCACGCCTGTCGCGACACCACTGGAGGCGGGCTGCACGATGTTGGGGCGTGAGCGGAAGACGGCCTAACGGTGTGCGGGACCGTAGCCCAGCTTCATGGAGACGGTTGCGAATGGTCCTCGCCGATACCCCAGGAGCAACAGTGTCTCTAATTTGCTGCGAAGTGGCGGCGCGGTCCCCTACGGCACTGCGTAGGATCCTACGGTCTTGGCGTGCATCCGTGCGTCGCTGCGGTCCGGTCCCAGGTCGACGGGCACGTGCACCTTCCGCCGACCACTGGCGACAACATCGATGTACTGTGGAGACCTCACGCCCCACGTGTTGAGCAATTCGGCGGTACGTCCACCCGGCCTCCCGCATGCCCACTATACGCCCTCGCTCAAAGTCCGTCAACTGCACATACGGTTGACGTCCACGCTGTCGCGGCATGCTACCAGTGTTAAAGACTGCGATGGAGCTCCGTATGCCACGGCAAACTGGCTGACACTGACGGCGGCGGTGCACAAATGCTGCGCAGCTAGCGCCATTCGACGGCCAACACCGCGGTTCCTGGTGTGTCCGCTGTGCCGTGCGTGTGATCATTGCTTGTACAGCCCTCTCGCAGTGTCCGGAGCAAGTATGGTGGGTCTGACACACCGGTGTCAATGTGTTCTTTTTTCCATTTCCAGCAGTGTATTTCCTGCCGTCAAAGGCGTTGTGAGAAAACTGTTTCCAATGAGAAATTGGAAACATTAGACGGCTTTGAAAACTATGAGGAGGGTACAAAATTCCTTTTTAAATTTTTTTATCCGTATCAGTGACCATGTGGTTGGAATTTTCTTTTGCGAGGAATGACCAGTGATAATAAAAAGCTGTGAGTCGTGTTAGACGATTTTAATTATTAACGGTTTCCTCTACGCAGTGTCCTATGATGTTTCGTAACGGTATCCAAACTGTTTTCAGCCGCCACAGCTACGTAAACATGGTGGACGGGACGTGAGAAAGAATTTCGCGGCACGGCGTGATGAAGTGCGCGATTGCCTCCTGCTGCACGCCGTGCGGAAACCAGGCTGAGGGAACTCGCACCAGGAGGCGAGGGTCTTGGAATGCACAGCTGGTCGAACCAAAATAGTCTGCCAACTGGAGCACATGTACTTCATACCGAATTCCTAACGGCAGCCCTTGAAATGATGTTCAGCAGCACAATTCACTTTAGCTGAGTCAGACTCTTTGGAGAAGCCTACGTGTGAGGAATGCTACAACGCGTATTCATGAGTCGTCGTATGTCTAAATGTCGGATAAGACTGGAGTCCAGCGACGCATAGAGTCTGAGATTTTTCAGCATCTTTCGTTTAGTTTAAAAATACCATTCTTCAAATACCCGAATCCTGATTCATCCTGAGCACGTCCAATGCACCTGTATGCCCTATAAGTGACTACTCTAGTGTTAATGTGGAACTTTATTTTTCTTGCTTTGCAGCAACACTATTCGATGGGAGATTGAAGATTCAAGCACAGGCATAAAGCTTAAATTCTGGGCCCAAGCGCAGTCAGTCGGATTCACAGTAAATATTAAGAGACCTGGTGTGATATGAGGACTGGAATGCGAGCAGTCCATTACATGACGTATCAGGTAAAAGTTATGAGTTAGGAGCATAAGTGATGAACATCAAAGGAAAAGAGAGGAAGTAAAATCAATGCGGATGAGAGGTTTGAGAGAACATTGGCTGGGTGGACAAAGGAAGAGAAGCAAGCGATTTAGAAACTGCAATTTCTAGTCTCAATGGACTAAATGCATATCCAGTGACGTATAAGACGTTGCCACTAACCTTCATAATTTTGCTGTTCCAGAATGTGCGTCTGTTCCACATACATTTTGTTGATATGCTTTAAAATGAATGTCTCGCATTTAGTCTAATTCTGGGCTCACTATCTCCGAACCAGTTTTTTGTTTAGACCCTGCTAATTTACGCTATTAATTTATCACTAATTATCGTGCTATGTACGTCTTACTGCACCTGCATTTAGTCCATTAAGACTAGAAATTGCAGTTTCTAAATCGCTTGTTTCTCTTCCTTTGTCCACCCAGCCAATGTTCTCTCAAACCTCTCATCCGCATTGATTTTACTTCCTCTCTTTTCCTTTGATGTTCATCACTTATGCTCCTAACTCATAACTTTTACCTGATACGTCATGTAATGGACTGCTCGCATTCCAGTCCTCATATCACACCAGGTCTCTTAATATTTACTGTGAATCCGACTGACTGCGCTTGGGCCCAGAATTTAAGCTTTATGCCTGTGCTTGAATCTTCAATCTCCCATCGAATAGTGTTGCTGCAAAGCAAGAAAAATAAAGTTCCACATTAACACTAGAGTAGTCACTTATAGGGCATACAGGTGCATTGGACGTGCTCAGGATGAATCAGGATTCGGGTATTTGAAGAATGGTATTTTTAAACTAAATGATTTCTTTTGAATAAAATTACGGAATACAACTGGACGCGCTGTAGTAGAAATCCCAATCGAGTTACGGTCACCATGGAAGGCAGTACTTTTGTATGTGCATGAAGTCCGAATAGTCAGGACAGAGAGGAGAGAGTGTACGCTATGTCCACCCAAGGGCTGGTGCTACGTAGATAGACAGGCAGGTGGAGAGTGACAGAGAGAGAGAGAGAGAGAGAGAGAGAGAGAGAGAGAGAGAGAGAGAGAGAAAATGTGTGTGTGTGTGTGTGTAGGTGTGTGGTTGGGATTGTGGGTGGGTGTGGGTGTCATTTCTTGTACCGACACTCTAAGAGTGTCCTGCAGCCAACAAGAGATTTCTCTCCTCCTCATTGCTTCGTTAGCGAGCGATTTTTACGCTAGTAAACAAGCCCTCTTGCAATGGCGAGCCTACCCAGCACATAGGCCACAATGAATGTCTCTCAGGTGCCGCAGACGAAAAATAGAGTGCAAAATATTGGGAAATAAGAATGAGAATTCGCTACACCCTGTAGACGTGCTAGACGGCCTGCACAAGCAATACTGTCTCGTCTGAATGCCGCACACACGCTCGTAGATGAACGCAAATAGCTTGTCGCCAGTGTCACATGTTCCATTTTTGCAGGCACATGGGGCATACTCCAACTTGGAACACTATGAAGTTTCTTCCGGAAAAGAAGCTCGTCTCGAAGAAACGGGAAGTAAGGCACGCCAGTGTAAAGTACCTGCCTTTCTTTAACATTCGAAGTCTTTCAAATGTTAGATGCAGATCGAAGAACAAACTCAGTGTTCCTAAATTTCCGAAACAAATACGGGACAACATTTTAGCTATCACTCGAATACAGTGTGAAACTAAACGAAGAATCGATAAGGTTTCAGGGAACACCATTTCTGTCAAATACTCATTAACACTTTTAATCACACACATCCCACTAAAAATGCTTGTAGACGAAAGTGAAGAGGTAGATTCTGTTTTCTTGAAATCTCAAAAGGCATCCGACACTACGGTATATCGCCGGCTGTTAACCAAAATACGCTCATACATTCTATATCCACAAATATCTGATAGTGTGGAAGCTAAAATAGGAAATAATATACTATGCTGGCGACAGTTACACAGAAACATCGAATATTACGCAGCGACACATAGTAACGCCATTATATTTCTTATCTGCAGCACATTGTCATATATTGACGACTTAATGGCTTGTACGGTGTTACATTTAAGGCTGTTGGGGACCAGCAAGGTCACTCGAAGATAGGAAATCAGAGACGCAATGTAGAGAGGAGACGAAAGTGCTAGCGTTTAGGTTACCAGAGCTAAATAGTAACACTACAGTCATGCAAACTGCAAACTCTCTGGGCAGCTGTCTCAGGGCAGAAGTTTCGCTTCAGAGAATTTACTGGTAACTGCGTCCACCGCCTAGATGCTGTTTTAAGGTACACTATGTGATCAGAAGTATGCGGACACCTGGTTGAAAATGACTTACAAGTTCGTGGTGCCCTCCATTGGTAATGTGGAATTCAATATAGTGTAGGCCCACACTTAGCCTTGATAACAGCTTACAGTCTCGCAGGCATACGTTCAGTCAGGTGCTGGAAGGTTTCTTGGGGAATGGCAGCCCATTCTTCACGCAGTGTTGCACTGAGGAGAGGTATCGATGTCGGACGGTGACGCCTGCCACGAAGTCGGCGATCCAAAACATCCGAGAGGTGTTCTATAGCATTCAGGTCAGGACTCTGTGCAGACAGTACAGTACAGGGATGTTATGGTCGTGTAACCATTCCGACGCAGGCCGTGCATTATGAACAGGTGCTCGATCGTGTTTAAAGATGCAGTCACTATCCCCGAATTGCTCTTCAACAGTGGGAAGGAAAAAGGTGTTTAAAACATCAAAGTAGGCTATGCTGTGATAGTGCCACCCAAGACAATAAGTGGTCCAAGCCCCCTCCATGAAAAACACCGCCATACCAAAACACCACCGCCTCCGAATTTTGCTGATGGCACCACACACGCTGGCAAATGACGTTCACCGGGCATTCGCCATACCCACACCCTGCCATCGGATCGTCACACCAGTTACCGTGATTCTCCATTCCACACACGTTTTTGCACTGTTCAGTAGTCCAATGTTTAGGCTCCTTACACCATCGACGCGTCGTTTGGCATTTACTGGCGTGATGTGTGGCTTATGAGCAGCTGCTCGACCATGAAATCCAAGTTTTGTCACCTTCCACCTGATGCAGTTTGGAATTCTTGTGTGATGGTCCGGGAAGATGTCTGCCTATTATACAAAATAAAATAATTTCTTGTCAAGACAAGCACGCGCATCCAAAAACACATGGACTCAATACAATAACCACGATGCGCACCAATAGCGTACTTTACTACAGATTTAGTTATAAGTTGGCACAATGGATAGGCATTGAAAAACTGAACACAGATCAATCGAGAAAACAGGAAGAAGTTGTGTGGAACTATGAAAAAATAAGCAAAATATACAAACTGGGTCGTCCATGCGTAAGATAGGTAATATAAAGGGCAATGTGAGGCAACGAGCTTCGTGGTCCCGTGGTTAGCGTGAACAGCTGCGGAACGAGAGGTCCTTGGTTCAAATCTGCCCTCCACTGAAAATTTTGCTTTCTTTATTTTCGCAAAGTTATGATCTGTCCGTTCGTTCATTGACGTCTCTGTTCACTGTAATAAGTGTAGTGTCTGTGTTTTGCGCCGCACCGCAAAACCATGTGATTAGTTGACGAAAGGACGTGCCTCTCCAATGGGAACCGAAAACATTTGATCGCAAGGTCGTAGGTCAACCGATTCCTCCACAGGAAAACACGTCTGATATTTTGTATACGACACTGGTGACAGCATGTGCGTCACATGACAGGAATATGTTGTCGACCCACCTAACTAGTACACTTGGCGAATGGGTGAAAAGTTTCTTCTATCTTGCCCGATTTAGGTTTTCTTGTGGATGTAATAATCACTCCAAAAAAAGTGATGAAAACATAAGAGTTTTGCACATAAACTGAAAATAAAAAGTTAAAATTTTTGGCGAGGGAAGATTTGAACCAAGGATCTCTCATTCCGCAGCTTTTCACGCTAACCACGGGACCACGGAGCTCCTCGCCTCACATTGCCCTTAATATTGCATATCTTACGCATGGACGACCCAGTTTGTATATTTTGCTTATTTTTTCATAGTTCCACACAACTTCTTCCTGTTTTCTCGATCGATCTGTGTTCAGTTTTTCTAGGCCTATCCACTGTGCCAACTTATAACTAAATCTGAGGGGGGTGCGATGGGGATGTTCCCTTGTAAGCCATTCAGTGGTCAGAGCAGTGAATGCGAGTTTACAAGTTGTAACAGGCACAGAAATCGACATACGCTAACAGTTGCAAAAGGCTGTCTTGACCAACATCACTTTCTCTTCATGTCACTCAGAGTCCACAGTTAGGTGAATGACGGCATTCAGCATTGCTACCGGGCCCCTTTATAAAACACTTCATGCCCACTCGACCGGAACCTCCGGCTGACCGACTGCAGCCACTGTTCATCATCCGTCTCTATCGCAGCGAGGAAAGTTCTGCCCTCACGAGCGCAACCGCTCCCAGAGCGCACTTTCTGTCGTTGCGGCCGCCGGAGGCGCCACTAGGTGGTAATGCAAAGCGACGGTCTCTGGAGCCGAAATCGAACCGTCACACATGTACACAAGTCAAGCCCCATGTAAAATGCCAGTGGAAATCTAAACAATTAGTTACATAAAAATATAATCTCATCACAATGTTTAAAATCCATTCACGCGCACACAAAATCCTTGGCCGGCCGAAGTGGCCGTGCGGTTAAAGGCGCTGCAGTCTGGAACCGCAAGACCGCTAGGGTCGCAGGTTCGAATCCTGCCTCGGGCATGGATGTTTGTGATGTCCTTAGGTTAGTTAGGTTTAACTAGTTCTAAGTTCTAGGGGACTAATGACCTCAGCAGTTGAGTCCCATAGTGCTCAGAGCCATTTGAACCATTTGAACAAAATCCTTACCACACAAGACAAAAAATCTGGAAATAGTTATAAAAACAAATTTTAAATACCATGTTTTTCAATCGGTATGGAAAAATAAAATAATTTCTCTTAGCCTTACAGAGATTCCTAACCCGATACAGACAGTCCTGGAAATTTGTGACTGTGAACTTTCAGTAACTATGACAACATGTCTAAGATATATGTAACGAAAAATGTGGATCGCATTTATGTTATTTTTATGCAATCAGACCCAACGGATCGCGCCCTGCCACATGTTTCCTTCTCGATTGTTTCGTCTCCATCTTTGCCATCCACCATCCGTCCACATACATCGCTGATTGTTGCTGGTCTTCATGAAAGCCACTCCTCCTCCTCTACCTTCGTCTTCCTGGGGGTGTTCTACTTTCGGGGATGAAATCCAGGAGCTTTCGTGGTCACCTATCGTCTTCCATCTGAGCCATACGTCCAGTTCGCTGTAGACGCCTGGATCTTATTATTCCTGCTGTATTAGCAGCTCGGTACAGTTTATCCAGCTCGTGGTTACCTGACCCCCGGTGTTTCGCTACAACACGGGACCAAAGACCTTCCGCTGCATTTTTCTCTCAAATAAGGGAAGTTTATGGAAGTCCTGCTTTCGGATACTACACATCTCACAGCCTCATAGTACCACAGGCTGGGCCAGGTCTTAATATAGTCGAATTTTGAACTGTATCGAGGGACACCTGGACTGAAGCTGTTGTGTTAGGCTCTAGAATAATCGAATTCCTATCTGGATTCTGGCGTTGATCTCTACTTCGTGTGACGAATTCCCTTGAAAAATGCTCTCCGGTATTTAAATTCTCAGAATGTCTTGAGGGACCTGACTCCTACCCGTAGCGTCCGTAGATGTTCAGTTTCCTGACTTTGTCGACGAGTCATAACGAGGTATTCCGTCTTGGCATCGTTTATCACTTGGCAACATTCGTTCAGAGCCACCTCTAACTGGGAGGTGAACTATTCATACATCAATTACACTACTAGCCATTAAAATTGCTACATCACAAAGATGACATGCTACAGACGCGAAATTTAACCGACAGGAAGAAGATGCTGTGATATGCAAATGATTAGTTTTCAGAACATTCACACAAAATTGGCGCCGGTGGCGACACCTACAACATGCTGACATGAGGAAAGTTTCCAACCGATTTCTCATACACAAAAAGGAGTTGACCGGCGTTGCCTGGTGAAACGTTGTTGTGATGAATCGTGTAAGGAGGAGAAATGCGTACCATCACGTTTTCCACTTTGATAAAGGTCTGATTGTAGCCTATCGCGATTGCGGTTTATCGTATCGTGACATTGCTGCTCGCGTTGGTGGAGATCGAATGACTGTTAGAATATGGAATCGGTGGGTTCAAGAGAGTAATACGGAACGCAGTGCTGGATCCCAGCGGCCTCGTATCACTAGCAGTCGAGATGACAGGCATCTTACCCGCATGGCTGTAACGGATCGTGCAGCCACGTCTCGATCCCTGAGTCAACAGATGGGAACGTTATCAAGGCAACAACCATCTGCACGAACAGTTCGATGACGTTTGCAGCAGCATTGACTATCAGCTCGGAGACCATGGCTGCGGTTATCCTTGACGCTGCATCACAGACAGGACCGCCTGCGATGATGTACTCAACGACGAACAAGGTGCACGAATGGGAAAACGTCATTTTTTCGGAGGAATGCAGGTTTTGTTTACAGTATCATGATGGTCGCATCCGTCTTTGGCTACATCGCAGTGAACGCACATTGGAAGCGTGTATTCGTCATCGCTATACTGGCGTATCACCGGGCGTGATGGTATGGGATGCCATTAGTTACACGTCTCGGTCACCTCTTGTTCGCATTGACGGCACTTTGAACTGTGGACGTTACATTTCAGATGTGTTATGACCCATGGCTTTACCCTTCATTCGATCCCAGCAAAACCCTACATTTCAGCAGGATAATGCACGACCGCATGTTGCAGATCCTGTATGAGCCTTCCTGGATACAGAAAACGTTCGACTGCTGCCCTGGCCAGCACATTGTCCAGACTTCTCACCAATTGAAACCGTCTGGGCAATGGTGGCCGAGCAACTGGCTCGTGACAATACTCCAGTCACTACTCTTGACTGTGGTATCGTGTTGAAGCTGCATGGGCAGCTGTACCTGTACACGCCATCCAAGCTCTGTTTGAATCAATGCCCAGGCGTATCAAGGCCGTTATTACGGCCGGAGGTGGTTGTTCTGGGTACTGATTTCTCAGGATCTATGCACCGAAATTGCGTGAAAATGTAATCACATGTCAGTTCTAGTATAATATATTTGTCCAATGAATACCCATTTATCATCTGCATTTCTTCTGGTGTAGCAGTTTTAATGGCCAGTAGTGTATGTATTGCGTGCCCCCACGTTTTTCGTTTCAGGTCTTACAAGAATTGTCAAAGCTATTAAAAATTCCCAATAACAAATTTTCATGGCTATCTATAAGGAGTTAGGAGTCTGTATGTGGCTGGGAGAAATTATTTTATGCTCTTTAGTCTGCTTTAAAATCGTGTTATGTTCAAAATTTATTTTTAGTTATTATTATTTATTATTAATTTCACTGCCTAATTAGGGGTCTGACCCCTCGGTCCCTCCGTGCCTTGACAGTTATCCAAAACGATTTTCTCTCTGCTATGTTGTTGAAGACTTCTTCATTCGTCACTCTCCCTGCCCATGAAATATTCAACACTCTTCCCCAACGCTATGCTTCCCCCACTGTCCGCGTCTTTGTGTTATGTATGCCAACGTTCTAAACAAACGGTTTCCACATATTGAATCCTGATGTTCCGAGTAATATTTTACGATGTCGTTAGGCTATACTTCTTGCTGTCGAATACTGTGTCAGCTTGTGCAGTTTTACATTTGGTCTCCTGGCTTTGCGTAACATCCCCAGTTAATTTGGTACTATATGAAGCAAGTTCTCCCAGCTGCAGGATTTGGAGCATTACGAAGTAGGAGTAACAGCAGGCATCGAAAGAAAGGACAAACGTGTTGCTAGGGCGGTAGAAAAACGGTGGTCCCATACTGAAGTGCAACGCTTGTGCTCAGAAATATTTAGTGGTTCTGACTGTAGGAAAGAGTGCGCTGTTGTCGCGAAACCAGTGCTGGGCGCTGTAGGAGACTGTGCGTTTTGTCTTATACCATGCATTGCGATGATGGGAAAAAAATTACGCCTTAATAGTTTATGAAGTGGGGTATTTATAAACCATTTTTCCTCACTTCATACCCGAACAAAGTAGGACAGGACATCTCTAATTTAGCTAACAAGTCTTTTTCGCCATGCAGTGTGCAGCGACTTGCAGGGAATTTGGGGGATACGTATAGACTGTGTACGACAGTTATGTGATATTACGGGCAGCCACGGGCTGAACAAAGACATGGAAACATTAAAAGCACATTACCAAGCCTAATACTGTGCAGGAAAACCTTTAGCATTAAAACAGCTTCCAGTTTTCTTGAAATAGATAAGTACACAGAGGTGACGAAAGTGATGGGATATCTCGTAATATCGTGACGAACCTCCTTTTGCTCGTCGTAGTGCTGCAGTCGTTCAATGTCCCCTGCAGAAATACTGAGCCATTTTGCCTCTTGTAACGGAACATATTAAAGGCGTTACTTTACCGAAGTAAGCGATACCCTCCAAATTCAACCAGTTTAACGAGTATTTATGATTATAGAAAAGTTATTGTGTATGTTAACAATGATTGCATAACATGTCTGCATTAACAGTCAACCCATTAAATTATACTGAGTAACTGACCCACACAAAAGTTTATATCACTTGATCACTGATACAGCAAATGTCATCACGTAAAAACACTAAGTTCATCTTAAATAATTAATATGATGTACGAAAAATAGTGGCCAACTTAGGTATTTTGGATCTCCTTAAATAAAAATCAGCCAGTGAAACCTATATGTTCACTAGGAGCGTTTTCACTCAGTATTCACGTAAGCAATCCTATTTTAGACGAAAACCAATGTAATTCTTAATAATTCATGTTATTTACTTATTTATGCAAATTAGAGAAGTCAACTGACAAACTTTTAAAAAACGGGCTTTTTGTAACAAAGAATTATTCTGTCAAGTCAACAAATCTGTCTGTCATTTTAATAACATGTTCAATTATGTCACTCGATGCAAATTAATAACTTTTCTGCACAAATTATGATAACAGATGTACATGTGACTTGTAAACTATATCTCTTTTTAGTAGTTCTTTGACAATGTTATAAATACAAGCAGCAATAACGGTCGGGAGGCAGTCGGAATGTCACTTTGGTAAAGTGTGTTTGTGTGTTATTGTTTGAGGTGGATAAACAATGCAAAGAACATGTAACGGAAGTACAACTTTGTGTTGAGTCATGGTCTTTGGTGGACAGTGGAATTAAGATGGCCACCAGAGTAATAAATATTTGAAGTTTACATATTTGTTGGTTTCGCTCGTTCTTTATCATCAAAAGCACATAAAAAACACGGGACCTCATGTTTTTAACCCTAGACAACCAGATGTAGAGCCAGCATCAGCATCGAGAGACAGCAGCGATCCAGAAAGTGGCAGCGATTACCACAACACAATGCATTTTAATGGCGCAAACCTAACATCAAGTGCTAACAAGCTCCGTAAATGGGAGTGAAATAGTGCGATTATAGCAATTAGCAATATCTACGACCAGGCGACCATTACGCTCTATATACGACCGTAACTTCGAGAGTGTTGCCGGTGCACGAAACTGGCCCCTCGATTATGTCCCATAAATGTTCAATGGCATTCATGTCGGGAGATCCGGGTGGCAAAATCATTCGCTCGAACTGTCGGGAATGTTCTTCAAACCAATTGGTGGCCCAGTGACATGGCGCATCATTGTCTGTGAACATGAAGTCCATGAATGGTTGTAAATGGTCTCCAAGTAGCCAATTTTAACCATTACCCGTCAATTATCGATTCAGTTGGACCAGAGAACCCAGTACATTCCATGTAAACACAGTTTACACCGTTATGGAGCCTCCACAATCTTGCAGAGTTCCTTGTTGACAGCTGCATCCATGGCTTCTTGGGATCTTCGCCAAACTGAAGTCTACCATCAGCTATTACCAGTTGAAATTGGGACTCATCTGACCAGGCCACGGTATCCGAGTCGTCTATGGTCCAATCAGTATGGTCATGAGCCCAGGAGAGGCGCTGCAGGCGATGTGCTGTTAGCAAAGGCACTCGCGTCAGTCGTCCGCTACCATAGCCCATTAATACCAAATTTAGCCGCACTGTGCTCACGGATACGTTCGTCTTACGTCCCAAAATGATTTGTGCGTTTATTTCACGTAGTGTTGATTGTGTGTTAGGGCTCACAACGTGTGCAAACGGCGCTGATATCGGTCGTTGAGTGAAGGCCGTCAACCCACTGACATGTCCGTGGTGAGAGGTAATGCCTCAAATTTACTTTCTTGACACACTCTTGACACTATGGATTTCGGGATATTGAATTCCCTAACGATGTGACATGGCGCATGATGTACATGAAGATGAAATGGGAGATACGATACTGCGTGAAGAGTTTGACAGAACACTGAAAGACCTGAGCCGAAACAAGGCCACCGGAGTAGACAACATTCCATTGGAACTACTGAAGGCCTTGGGAGAGCCAGTCCTGACAAAACTCTACCATCTGGTGAGCAAGATGTATGAAACAGGCGAAATACCCTCAGACTTCAAGAAGAATATTATAATTCCAATCACAAAGAAAGCAGGTGTTGACAGATGTGAAAATTACCGAACAATCAGTTTTATAAGCCACAGCTGCAAAATACTAACACGAATTCTGTACAGACGAATGGAAAAACTGGTAGAAGCCGACCTCGGGGAAGAGCAGTTTGGATTCCGTAGAAATACTGGAACACGTGAGGCAATACTGACCTTACGACTTATCTTAGAAGAAAGATTAAGGAAAGGCAAACCTACGTTTCTAGAATTTGTAGACTTAGAGAAAGCTTTTGACAATGTTGACTGGAATACTCTATTTCAAGTTCTAAAGGTGGCAGGGGTAAAATACAGGGAGCGAAAGGCTATTTACAATTTGTACAGAAACCAGATGGCAGTTATAAGAGTCGAGGGACATGAAAGGGAAGCAGTTGTTGGGAAGGGAGTAAGACAGGGTTGTAGCCTCTCCCCGATGTTATTCAATCTGTATATTGAGCAAGCAGTAAAGGAAACAAAAGAAAAATTCGGAGTAGGTATTAAAATCCATGGAGAAGAAATAAAAAGTTTGAGATTCGCCGATGACATTGTAATTCTGTCAGAGACAGCAAATGACTTGGAAGAGCAGTTGAATGGAATGGATAGTGTCTTGAAAGGAGGATATAAGATGAACATCAACAAAAGCAAAACGAGGATAACGGAATGTAGTCGAATTAAGTCGGGTGATGCTGAGGGAATTAGATTAGGAAATGAGACAC
This sequence comes from Schistocerca cancellata, assembly GCF_023864275.1. Classification (NCBI taxonomy): domain Eukaryota; kingdom Metazoa; phylum Arthropoda; class Insecta; order Orthoptera; family Acrididae; genus Schistocerca; species Schistocerca cancellata. The sequence goes on from NC_064634.1 coordinate 481,225,969, forward strand.
TTAGAGTAGTAAAGGAGTTTTGCTATTTGGGGAGCAAAATAACTGATGATGGTCGAAGTAGAGAGGATATAAAATGTAGACTGGCAATGGCAAGGAAAGCGTTTCTGAAGAAGAGAAATTTGTTAACATCGAGTATAGATTTAAGTGTCAGGAAGTCATTTCTGAAAGTATTTGTATGGAGTATAGCCATGTATGGAAGTGAAACATGGACGGTAAACAGTTTGGACAAGAAGAGAATAGAAGCTTTCGAAATGTGGTGCTACAGAAGAATGCTGAAGATTAGATGGGTAGATCACGTAACTAATGAGGAAGTATTGAATAGGATTGGGGAGAAGAGAAGTTTGTGGCACAACTTGACCAGAAGAAGGGATCGGCTGGTAGGACATGTTCTGAGGCATCAAGGGATCACCAATTTAGTATTGGAGGGCAGCTTGGAGGGTAAAAATCGTAGGGGGACATCAAGAGATGAATACACTAAGCAGATTCAGCAGGATGTAGGTTGCAGTAGGTACTGGGAGATGAAGAAGCTTGCACAGGATAGAGTAGCATGGAGAGCTGCATCAAACCAGTCTCAGGACTGAAGACCACAACAACAACAACAACAACGATTTCCAAAATGGAATGTCCCATACGTCGAGCTGCAATTGCCCGTCCACGTAACGATTGAGTCTTAGAATGTGACTGCATGTGAAATAAAAAGACGACCATAGTTCAGCACTACTTTACCTCCTTACATGTTAAAATGTACTCAGCATCCAAGGGGAGGATATGGGTTCGATTCCCGGTATTACCACGAGTTTTTGGTTGGTCTGGGGACTGGAACAGGGTCCACTCAGCCTCGTGATTGCAACTGAGGTGCTAATTAGTAAAGACTACGATTAGTAACGGCTCCAGGTCAGGAAACCTGATAACGGCCAAGAGAGCGGTGTGCTGACCGCACGCGACTCCATACCATAGACAATGACGCCATTGACGAAGGATGACCCGGCGGTCGATCGGTACCCGTCAGTACATGAGGAAGAAGTTTATCTTGATTGTGTACTTGTAACGTTTCACGTGACAGTTGCACATCGAATAAGTAATGAGAAGCTACTGTAGCGAATTGGAGAAGAAGAAAACGGAGTGGCCGAGCGGTTCAGTCTGGAGCCACGAGACCACTGCGGTCGCAGGTTCGAATCCTGCCTCGGGCATGGATGTGTGTGATGTCCTTAGGTTAGTTAGGTTTAAGTAGTTCTAAGTTCTAGGGGACTGATGACCTCGGAAGCCAAGTCCCATAGTACTCAGAGCCATTTGAACCACTTTGAAAAAGAAAATTGTGACAGAATTTGACTAGAATAAGGGATCGGTTGATAGTATACATGCTGAGGCATGAAGAAATCGTCAGTTTCGTAATGAAGAAACGCATGGAGGGTAAATGTATTTGACCACAGTATCCAGGCTTAAGTTAATGTAGTTTGCGTTAGCTATTCAAAGATGAAGCCACTAACACAAAATAGAGTTGTGTAGAGTGCTGCATCAAACAAGTCTTCGGACTGGAGAACACAACAACGTCATGTAGTTCCACACGAGTCAGTTTGCACTACCGCCTGTGTTACTCTCTCTATACAATGGCAGACCACAGCTACAATTTCAGTTCTTAGGATTACGGATACAAAATTATAAGCAACAGCGATAGATCGGCGAGACTTGCAGAGAATGTAAAAGAAAGTTCATAAAATCGATTGCGTGCACTGTGTATCGGATGCTGACACATGCATGCTGATCCATAGGTAGAAAATTCCGTCTTTTAAGTGAAACTGGAGGATGCCGCTCGGAAGTATTCTGAGTCTTGAATTTTAACAAACGTCGTTTTGTGATCACAGTGCACAGAAGGTTTTGGCAGCGATAGAAATACCTCTAAATGCCAATAATATTGGCAGATGGCGTCGGCAGTTTGAAGAAACAGGGCTTCTTTGCAAAGTAGAAAGTATTGGCTGACCACGTGTGACCGCCAAAAACGTCGAAAGAACTTCCCTTTCCTCTGTACGTAGTTCGCAGATATCGATGTACGAAGCCAGTGGGAAGGTACAGAAACCACGAACAACGGTTCAGCGGTTTATCAAAACAAAGCTCAAAATGAACCGTGCGTTATTAAAATTTTACAGAGATTGCACAGTGCACAGAAGGTTTTCGCAGCGATAGAAACACCTCTAAATGCCAATAATATTGGCAGATGGCGTCGGCAGTTTGAAGAAACAGGGCTTCTTTGCAAAGTAGAAATTATTGGCTGACCACGTGTGACCGCCAAAAACGTCGAAAGAACTTCCCTTTCCTCTGTACGTAGTTCGCAGATATCGATGTACGAAGCCAGTGGGAAGGTACAGAAACCACGAACAACGGATCAGCGGTTTATCAAAACAAAGCTCAAAATGAACCGTGCGTTATTAAAATTTTACAGAGATTGAAACAGAAACACTACGTCAAGAGTACAATGCTGGATACAATGGCGAAGTAACATTTGCAGTACGCTTTGTTTTTAGCGATGAGGCAGTCCTTCATATAAGTGTTAAGGTTAACCGGTACAACAGTCAAATATGAATACGGAAAAGCCTTCCTGTGTAACTGAGCAACTGCGGCACTAGCCGATAATGTACCCTGGGTCATGCCAGCACTGAGCTAAGTGTTTATACAAACAGTTCCTGGACATGATGGACTAACTGCCGATGACACAGCCTGATATGAATGCCACACATTCCTCCGAGTATGGAGGTTTGCACACCTTTCAATCAACATGTTTCAAACCGCACATGGGTTGTACTGGCCATGACGGTTTTGTATTCTGCTCTTGGCTACACAGATCTGCGAATCTGGCACACAAGGTTATATTTTGGAGGGTCTATGTAAAAGACCTTCTACATGAAGCCAATTCGCCGAAAATATTCCACAACTGAAAATGCGCGTTTTTCATTTCCTTGCATAGTTAAGTCCACAAATGGTTGGGAATGTATGTTATCAAATGGGTTGTTACTTGAGTATTGTTCGTTTGTAAAAGTAGAGTCATATGGAACCCCTTGTTTTGGAGTCATCATTTTTCTCACTGATTTGATGGCAACCTTGTCATATCAAAGCAGGATCTTTACCAAAAGTTCTGGTTCAAATGGCTCTGAGCGCTATGCGACTTAATTTCTGAGGTCATCAGTTGCTTAGAACTTAGAACTAATTAAACCTAACTAACCTAAGGACATCACACACATCCATGCCCGAGGCAGGATTCGAACCTGCGACCGTAGCGGTCGCTCGGTTCCAGACTGTAGCGCCTAGAACCGCACGCCAAAAGTTCTCGATTATTTGCTGGATACATCTACATCTCTGCCTTCTCCTATAATTCTACACTTTGCAGCTCTCTCTAGTACGTTGGAACTAGTTGCCTGACGTCTGAACGCATGACCTATCATCCTGTGCTTCCTCCTCGTCAACGTTTTCACATTCTCTGTCGTCGCTGACTGTACGAAGATGATCTTCACCTTTCAGCCTGTATTTCCTTTGGCACGGATAACAGAGGCGAAGCGTCGTGGTACGGAAGCTATGAGGCCTCGATAGATGGCAAGTGAGAACTGGCACCGCATCTGCAGACAAAAAGTCACAGGATTCCTGTAAATTCTGGGTAGCACGGCGATGAGCTCTGACGCAACGTTCAGTCACATACCACTTGCGTTCGATCAGGTTCAAATCTGCCGAGTTCAAGGACCAGCACGTAAGTTATAACTCCAGTTTTTCTCTGAACCACTTAATCACACTCCTGACCTTGTGACATGGCGCGTCATCTTGTTGAAACAAGCCACTGCCGTCGAGAAACATGATCGTCATGAAGGGGTCTGCAAACAGTGTTTAGCACTGCCTTTCCCGGGGTCTACTGAACCCAGCAAGCCCACGTGAAAGTTCAGCAAAGCGTAATGGAGCCGCAGCCAGCTTGTCTCGGTCCCGGAAGACGACGGATCCGCGCCTTCCTACCGGCACAATGAAGAATGTATAGTGATTCTGCAGACCATTATACGCTCTGCCACTGCGCCAACGTCCAGCGCACATGGTCAGGTGCCCATTTTCTCGACCTCATCGGGAATTTACCTTCCATACCATTTCTTGTCCGAATATTTTGTCCGTTGTTCGAGTCTACACTGATCAGTCAGAACATTATGACCACCGACCTATTATCGATATAAACCCGTCACGGAGACAGCAGCGTCATCCCGCCAGGAATGACTGCTAGTCAGACACACGAACTGTGCATGTGGTATCAGTGAGCGTGCTGCCCGTGTATAGAATGGCGAATCGCCAATTGTGACCGCCCAGGGGCTCGGCACGAGCATTTCGGAAACAGCACTGCTTGTCTTGTGTTAGAGGACTGCTGTGGTGAGTGCCTTCAACACGAGGCGAAGCGAAGGGAAACCACGTACAGACGTCGAGGGGTTGTCCGGCCGCCGCTTATTACAGATGTCGAACGTCGTAAGCTGGCAGAATTTTTAAACAGGACAGGTGACGAACTGTGGCGGAACTAACATCAGTCGTTAATGCTGGGCAGAGTGCAGGTGTGTCTGAACACACAGTGCACAGAACACCCCTAACGATGTGCTCCGCAGCGAACGACCCGTAAATATGTCAATGTTAACACCACGGCATCGGCAACTACGACTGGTCACGTGATCATCGACATTTAACGTTGGCGCAGTGTCAGAGATCTGCACGGTCTGATGACTCCAGACACCTTCTTCATCATGCCGATTAGGGTGCGAGTCCGTCGACTTACAGGGTGACAGCTCCTTGATGTACTGTATGTACTGCGGGAAGGAGACAAGCTGTTGGCGGCTCCATTATGCTCTGGGGACATTCACGTAGGCGTCCATGGTTGCAACGAAGCTCGTGCAAGGCACCATGATGACACTGGGTGTTGTACACTAGTTGCAGAGCACATACACCCCTCCGTGACTATCATGTTTCCTGACCGAAGTGACTTTGTCCAACAAGATAATGCCCCATGTTACAAGGCCAGAAGTCTGACAGTGGCGAGATCCAATAGATGTGCCGTCCCGCAAACTCGCCAGATATGAACCCGATCTAACACATCTGGGATGTGAGTGAACGTGGTATCAAAGCTCATCGCCGCCCTCCATGGAATCTACGGGAATCAAGTGATTTGAGTGTGCAACTCCCTCCAGCTTCATTGCCTCCATGACACGACGTGTCGCCGCTGATATTAAAATGGTGCAAATGGCTCTGAGAACTATGGGACTCAACATCTTAGGTCGTAAGTCCCCTAGAACTTAGAACTACTTAAACCTAACTAACCTAAGGACATCACACACACACCCATGCCCGAGGCAGGATTCGAACCTGCGACCGTAGCAGTCACGCGGTTCCAGACTGCAGCGCCAGAACCGCTAGACCACCGCGGCCGGCGCTGATATCCGTGCAGAGTTTGTATCAAATTCTGTTTTACACTCTCTGCAATTCTTATTGATGCACCACTACGCACCGAATTGTTTAATACGAGAGTAGTATTAATTTCCAGTTTATCTGCAGCAGCATTGCTGGCAGGTAGAACTGGAAGGGTTAGCGGCAGGTTTGACGTTCGGAGTTGCGTGGTTTCCTTCTCCGCCGTCTCGAGTTGATTCCGCTCGGCGGCCAGCGGTCTGCGAGCCGGAATTAACTCCCGCCAACCCTCCCCTTCCGCCGGGAATTAACCAGCGGTCCGGTCGGGCACGCTGACCTTCGATACGACTTCTGCCTCAGCTGTGGCGACCCCGTACGCAGGCTGAGTGTGCAGACATGCTGTCGTCCCGTTCGAGCGTCCGAGAAGAAAATGTGTTTTTCGCTTAATAGATTACCAGAGATCTAACGTGAAGAATGTGAAATAAAAGAGGTACCAAGAAATAGCGAAATTTCCACGTTTAATTTCGTCGTTGATGAGTAAAACCGCAATACGAGACACACGCCTCATTCTCGAAAACAGGACACGTTTAGAATCGTTAACTATTTATTTTATTTAGGTGCTGTGACATTGAAGCACAGTGTAAATACACATTTCAGAGTTCTGATTTGACACGCGATAAAAAAAAGACGGGGAGGATGAGGCATCTGAAAAAAATTCTCATTCTGAGCGCGTTATAAAATTTTCCTTCGTAATTTATACTGACCAATAAATTTTACTTTTCTCTTTCGGTGTGACTGCAGCTGTTTCCTAAGAGTTTTCACACCCATATTTTGGCTTCTATCTGATTAACTCTGTCAAGGCCTGACACCGACAAATATCTCATTGTGAAGTTGAGTTATCTGGGAGATATTGTTTCCATTTGACTTCCACTTATCGCGTTGTATTGTTTGCAAATCGGACGTCCACGTTGTTGAAGAAATACCTCGTTATGCGTTTGCACCATGAAGCGAGCGAAAAGGAAGACCGTGTATGGTGTTGATCGTGAAAAGACGTGGTTGTTCCTTAAAATTATTCTTGGATGACGGCTGTGTGTTTTGCACTGGACTGCGCAGTTGACGTGTTAAATTAGCTCAGACTGACCATAATTATAATAGACTGTCGTACGTCTTGAATTGTGCACGAAAATCTTCTCATATCGTTACTTCAGTACACTGTTTACCAACTCAAGCGTAGTTTTGTATCTGAGAAGTATCAAGTTACTGTGAACAAACTTAGGCACTTTCCCATTCTCCTGGTCTTTAGATGCGAGTATCCCTCGTTATTACGCTACACGACGCCACGAAGGAATTATCCCAATGGGACGGATCGGTAGATATTGTGTACATGTTTGTGGCCGAGCGGTTCTAGGAGCTTCAGTCCGCAACCGCTCTGCTGCTACGGTCGCAGGTTCGAACACTGCATAGGGCATGGACGTGTGTGATGTCCTGATGTTAGTTACGTTTCAGTAGTTCTAAGGGACTGATGACCTCAGATGTAAATTCTCCTGATTTTTTCCTTGCGTTTCGTAGCGCGGCAGCTAACACATACATGACCGCTTTTCGCACAATGTTTTTTGTCGAGGACAATCGAAGCTAAAGTAATCCATCTTTCAGAAATAAACCGCTTTCAGATGCATCTGAGCTTTTCTTCCTTTTACAGGAGTACGACCGGTTTCCTAATATCAAATCACAACCTCAAGTGTTCATCTACAAGCCAGGAAGCACACAGTCCACGTTATGATAGAAAACGGATACCTGCCTATTCTCATTGGTAAACAAAATGAAATACATGGCAGTAAAACATTGAGCTCATTGTACGGGAAGGATGGGGATTTGGCCAGCAACAAGCTGGCATACTGTGGCACGATTTCGCAGAAAGTAGGAATAACACGAAGGACAAAAAACATGAAGCTAGCGTTCTTTATTCCAAAAAATCTTGTCTAGAGATATATACACTCCTGGAAATGGAAAAAAGAACACATTGACACCGGTGTGTCAGACTCACCATACTTGCTCCGGACACTGCGAGAGGGCTGTACAAGCAATGATCACACGCACGGCACAGCGGACACACCAGGAACCGCGGTGTTGGCCGTCGAATGGCGCTAGCTGCGCAGCATTTGTGCACCGCCGCCGTCAGTGTCAGCCAGTTTGCCGTGGCATACGGAGCTCCATCGCAGTCTTTAACACTGGTAGCATGCCGCGACAGCGTGGACGTGAACCGTATGTGCAGTTGACGGACTTAGAGCGAGGGCGTATAGTGGGCATGCGGGAGGCCGGGTGGACGTACCGCCGAATTGCTCAACACGTGGGGCGTGAGGTCTCCACAGTACATCGATGTTGTCGCCAGTGGTCGGCGGAAGGTGCACGTGCCCGTCGACCTGGGACCGGACCGCAGCGACGCACGGATGCACGCCAAGACCGTAGGATCCTATGCAGTGCCGTAGGGGACCGCACCGCCACTTCCCAGCAAATTAGGGACACTGTTGCTACTGGGGTATCGGCGAGGACTATTCGCAACCGTCTCCATGAAGCTGGGCTACGGTCCCGCACACCGTTAGGCCGTCTTCCGCTCACGCCCCAACATCGTGCAGCCCGCCTCCAGTGGTGTCGCGACAGGCGTGAATGGAGGGACGAATGGAGACGCGTCGTCTTCAGCGATGAGAGTCGCTTCTGCCTTGGTGCCAATGATGGTCGTATGCGTGTTTGGCGCCGTGCAGGTGAGCGCCACAATCAGGACTGCATACGTCCGAGGCACACAGGGCCAACACCCGGCATCATGGTGTGGGCAGCGATCTCCTACACTGGCCGTACACCACTGGTGATCGTCGACGGGACACTGAATAGTGCACGGTACATCCAAACCGTCATCGAACCCATCGTTCTACCATTCCTAGACCGGCAAGGGAACTTGCTGTTCCAACAGGACAATGCACGTCCGCATGTATCCCGTGCCACCCAACGTGCTCTCGAAGGTGTAAGTCAACTACCCTGGCCAGCAAGATCTCGGGATCTGTCCCCCATTGAGCATGTTTGGGACTGGATGAAGCGTCGTCTCACGCGGTCTGCACGTCCAGCACGAACGCTGGTCCAACTGAGGCGCCAGGTGGAAATGGCATGGCAAGCCGTTCCACAGGACTACATCCAGCATCTCTACGATCGTCTCCATGGGAGAATAGCAGCCTGCATTGCTGCGAAAGGTGGATATACACCGTACTAGTGCCGACATTGTGCATGCTCTGTTGCCTGTGTCTATGTGCCTGTGGTTCTGTCAGTGTGATCATGTGATGTATCTGACCCCAGGAATGTGTCAATAAAGTTTCCCCTTCCTGGGACAATGAATTCACGATGTTCTTATTTCAATTTCCAGGAGTGTGCATAGAGATAACATACCCTGTGAAGCACATGACGTTACTGGTGTACATTGCATCAGTTGTGACTTTGTCCCACCAGGCATGTGGTGCAGACCGGCTTACAGTTTGGTATTACGATCCGAGAACAGTAAAGTCTGAGTAAATCGAAATCTACGTTATATAATCACTTACGTGGTTCTGGCCACTCCATAACAGGTTAAGTTAGGTTGTTTGGGGGAAGAGACCAAACAGCGAGGTCATCGGTCTCATCGGATTAGGGAAGGATGGGAAAGGAAGTCGGCCGTGTCCTTCCAAAGAAACCATCCCGGCATTTGCTTGGAGCGAATTAGGGAAATCACGGAAAACCTAAATCAGGATGGCCGGACGCGGGATTGAACCGTCGTCCTCCCGAATTCTAGTCCAGTGACTCCATAACACTCCTGCGGCTTAGCAGAGTAGTAAGCAAGGATATATTTCAAACACCTCCTCGCAATGCGCTCGTATTAAGTACGAAAACGTGGATAAAATCTGCTTTCAAACTGCAGAACAAGCTGATAGGGTGATCCTATGAGTCAAGAATCTCCCAGCGAACCCCCAACAAGTATGCAAGCTTTTAGGGTAGGCAATTGCGCGAAGGGGAGCCGGCCTAAACCTGGGGAAAGTATACAAGGACTTCGAGAGGGCACATGGACGTGTATTTCTAGATTTTAAAGAAATTACACTCAAGTGTTTCTTCTTCACTAGATACCCCAGCTGAAGGTAATACAACTAAAATGCCCCAGTAAGCATGGAACTAGGTAATCTCTTAGATGAATCAAAAGCAGACATCGCCTGCGCTCAAGTACCCTTTCTGGGAATCGGGAAGATTCATGGGCTCCCCTTACATTACAATAGCAGGAACACCAAATGACAAAGCTGCGGTAATGGTACTTAATACAAACCTCATAGTAACACAGGTAATCCTGTTTTTCTCTGAACACATCGCCACAGCAGAACAGACGGACAGGATGTATGGCTCATGTCGTCTTAATACGCTCAATACTCGCATGATATAGAATCTTTCTTAGACACAATAAAGGACATTGCACTACACCTAGAAAGAAAAAGGCTGCTCATTCTAACCAATATGGACGCAAAATCCCCCTTAGATAGAACTGATGACAGAGGACAACTGAACAGGAAGGGACAGCCACCTATCTACTGCGGAGACGCCGGTGACGTAAGTAACATAGATCTTTCTCTAGGGAAAGCAAAATCTCTTCCACAGGTCAACACATGGAGGATGTTAGATAGTGTCACACACAGCTACCACAACGCAATCGTCAGAACCACAGACAGATATGTCAATACACATAACTTGAACCACGAACAGCGGCAGCTACTTATAGGAATGGCAGATTGGCAAAATGTCCGAGGTGTCACTACACACTGTTCTAGGCAGTATAGATTACAAAACGCATGTCCTGTCAGAGTTCGTACAAGGAACACAGGAAGCAGTTACATCACGGGTGAAAACTGGGTGGAGACAGAAACAACCCTGGTTGACAGAACTGGCAAGGTTAAGGAAAGATTCACGGGACGAAAGAAAGTGCTACCAACAAGCAAAGATGGCTCCTGAAAGGCAGACAAGACTCGGCCTGTATCGTGACGCTAAATAGAAATACCAGAAACGACAAAAGGCAACAAGGGAAGACCACTGGATCAATGTAGTCATGTAGTCAATACCCAATTACAAAACGACATCTGGGGACGACCATTAAAGATAGAAACAGAACGAGTTAAGACATGAACAGTTCTGTCGATGCTAAAACAGGCTGACGACAAAGTGACCAAAGTATGGAGAAGGATGGAGAAGTCCATCAGAATATTTCCTGAACTTTGCTTTGTGATGGAGACTTGCCCGACACACGTAAAAATACGTTATGGTGCAGCACTCTGGTCACTTAACACGGGCAGGTCCGAAATTAGAGGAGCCAACATTAGAAGCAAATCACAAATGAAACAATGGCGGATTCAAACATGACAGAGAGAGTGATGGGAATCCGAAAAGTGTCGCCGAGTACACTCTTCCTTCCTTGAAGTACGAGAAAGATTCCAACTAAAACATGTCGACCCGAGCCGGGGGGGTGGTCAATTTCCTGGCCGGCCATGGGCCTTACCCGATGCACTTAAACCGAATAAAAGCGCCAAAACCCATACGGGAGAAGGCGTAGACAAGCACAAACAACACTACAAAGCACAAGGGAGGATACAAGCACGGCGACAGATTCCGAAACCGAGGAAGGAACACTTAGTGAACATGACTCAGTAGGGATCAACACGTAAGGGATCCAAACGAACACCACGTGACACTGCATATCATAACACAGCCACAAACAACAGGCAGTGACAATCCTAAAAGAAACAAAGCCCCGGCACAAGCAGTGACACCACGTACTAAGACTCCAGTGATGAGGCGAACGTGTGAACCGAAGGCTCCAAGAGCTTTTATTCCGAGGCTCCTCCTCCCCAACGACACGTTGTGGATTGCTTATAGTGCACAGTAAACAAGCAGTAATGTATTATTCCTCTTATTATGTGTAGGCAGAAGTATATTCTCTTTTTTACGTAAAGCTACATCAATGTATTTTAGGTAGCAAATGTATTTTCTCTTTAAACCATTCATAAAACTAAAACTGCAATTTTTTGTAAGGAATACTGAACTCAAGTAGCAAATGAACTATATTATATTTATACTAATAAATTTACAACAGTAAAACCAAAATAGATGTAGTGCATATATCAAATGCTCAGTTAGTATATAATCTGTACAGCATTATGTGTATGTATCCAAGGTAACATACAGAATATACCAGAACTACCAAAAATTAGAAAACCAATCAACTACTGAATATCATATAGTATCCTGTCATGCAATACGCCGATTAATATATCAATACACAGAAACACTACAAACCTATATATAGATAAACCATTTCAGACGACAATAGCTCGTTATTCCACGGAGACTGTCTCACCTGAAAGAGTTAGGAGTGGACTACGAGTATTATCAATCAACAAGCTACTTATGTTATATCGCGTATCCAAATGCAACATATCAATTTCCTCTATACATAGCAACTGTTTTTTACTCCACATATTATAGATTTTTCTTTTTTTATGTTTGCATTACATAAATTATAAATTATATTCTTCTCAACTTGGCAGAAACATTATATGGGGTAGTTGTAACAATCATTAAGGTCTAAATTTTTTGTAGCCTTGGAGAAATTTTTATGTAATATGTTCTTTTTATTATTTAAAATAGCATTAACAACTGCACACCAGTAAAGCTATAGCAGTAAGAAGTGTTTGATATTAGATTTCGTAGCACCTGATCCACCTTATATTTGAAGACGGTGGGTGAGTATAGTTAATGAAATAATAAACTCCATAACAAGTGTCGTAATAATTTACCAGTTTTACGGAGAGAAGTGAAGGAGCAGACGTTAAACATCCTGGAGAAGATTAAAATTATGCGGAGGCTCAAGCTATATCCGCAGCACACTCTTAATAACCAGGTTGAGTTAGGACGTTAGAGATACACTAATTGCCTTTCAAGGTCATCATGTCATAGTTTTTCGACTGATTGGTTATTGATCCTGGGCTTGTTATATGCTCTTGCGTCAGGTCTATTTGGCTTTAACGACTTTTTACGCTGAAGTATTTTATAGTTTGTATGGTTGTGTTCCTCAGTCATTCCCATTATATTTGGATACGCGTGAACACATTTGTAGCTTTCGCCCCTACGTGTGTGGTGGCGCTGGTGCCCTCCGTAACGCACACGAGCACGTTGACTAGCAGTACCCCGCGGGTTCACCTCGCCCTGTATGCCGACGATACGGCGGTTTATGCTCGCTCCCGGAGCAAGGCCCTCCTCCGACAGCATCTCCAGTCTGCCGTAGACTCCCTCATGGAGTATGCCAAAAAATGGCGCCTCGCCTTCAACCCAGGCAAAACGCAGGCTCTCATCGTGTGCTGGCGCCGGTGGCCCGTCAACTACCCCCCTGTCACTGTCCTTGGTACCCCTGCCCCATGGACTGGGACAGCCAAATATCTGGGAGTCACCCTGGACAGGGCCGTCACCTGGCGTCCCCACATCGAGGACATACGGCGCAAGGCCTTGGGGCGTCTCGGTCAGCTATATCCCTTCATGACCCCATCCTCCTCCCTTTCCCGGCACCTTGGCGTCCTCCTCTACACCTCCCTGATCCGCCCCATCCTAGAGTATGCTTCCGTTGTGTGGGGTAATGCCGCCCCTACGCACCTCCACCGTCTCCAGACGGTACAGAACCGTGCTCTCCGCATTGCCCTCCGACTCCCGTACCGTTTTCCCACCCGTGAACTTCATTTTCTTGCTGGCATCCCCCTCCTTCACGAACGCGTCTGCTCCCCAGCCCTCTCCATCTATCACCACTCCCGCCAATCTGCCAATCCTCTTATCCTTTCCCTCGGCACTCGCCTCCACCGTCTGGCCACCACCCGATGGCCTGACCTCCTTGCCGCCTGATCACTGGTCACCCCCTCTTCCCTACCCCTCCTCACTCGCCACATTCCCTTCCTTTCTTCCTCCCACCTTCCCTGCCCACTGCTCCGTGCCTCCGACCCCTCTCTCTACGAGTGTCTGCCCCGCCATCAGAGTCGCCGACCGGCTCTGTCGGTATTCGTTTTTTCTCATCCTCTTCTCTCTTCTGCTTCTTCTCTTCCATCTCATCAATGACCGGCTTATCAATAGAGCCTTTCGTCTTCCTGCTTCTCTTACTATCCCTCCTACTATCCTTTTCTCTTTCCTGAAAAAAAAAAAAAAAAACACCGGGCCAGCCATATGAGGCCTTTCGTTTTCCTCTACTTCTACTGTCTCTCTCTCACTCTCCTGTCTTCTTTGGATAAAAAAAAAAAAGCAACATGCACACCATCACGCCGATCTCAACCGCCAAGACTCCACTCACCACACCGCCATGAGGAAGGCGAAGCGCTCCAGCGCTAAAACTTCCTTCTCACGCCGAGGGTCCACCCTCGACTGTGCAGCGACAGTGACTAGCAGTACCGCTCTGCATGGCGAGGCTGCTGGAGTCTCGATTTTCGCTGCTTCCAGGTATGAAGAGAGATTTCTTAACCATGGGATTTCATCCTTACTAGCTGAGACTATTTACCTTTTTTCTGGCTTTTATTTTTTTTCTCTTTCCTTTCTAGGTAAACGTGCTTCTAATATATCAGTTTTTCAACTGGTCAACCTGATCTATGACGCCCTGCTTGGAGGGGGTAACAGTATTTTATTTTGAGAATGTTACATCCTCCTCCTTCCCGTACCATGGGCCTAGCGTTCCCTGTTTTAGGCGTAAGGGAGAGTATTGTACCTAGAAGATAATGTGACACGGAATGCATGACGTTTCCTGGTCGATGTTTCTGCTAGTGCAGACAACTGCATGCAGGTCTGGTACACTACTCTGTCGAGGCTAATTGGCTTCCGTAACTTGTAGGAAGACATATCTTGCCTCCCCACATGTACTAAGACTAAGTCATGGACGCGAACGTGGTCTGCAAATCTAGAAGAAAGAAATAGAAAGAGGAGAATTGGGTATGGGAAAATTAATTAACAATTTTCGTGATTCTCATAAATTTGGTAAAACTAGAATCAGACTTTAAAAACTTCTGCTGTTTTAAATGCTGCAACCTAGAGGAACGCACCACAAAAACTTTAACTACAAAATCATCTTTCTTTTAAAGCTGCGAGCCCTCTCTAATCCTAACAGGTGTAGATGTAATTGTTTTGTATGCGGTTATTCGCTTGAACTTTCCAGCGGGAAGCTGACGTGAAGTAAGTCAGCATTGATTCACATCTGAAACTTCGCGTTCCCTCGCGTCAGTCTCCCAGTGGCGCCCGCGCAAGCGCGTCGCGTTTTATTTGGCAGCCTCTCGAAGACTTTTGGAAGACTGGCTAGCGGAATTTTGGCAGTTTGAAGTGCGTTCGATTTCGAAGGAAAGCCGAGTTCCTCCGTACCTCATCTCATCCAAACCAGAGTCAATAATTTTTTTTTCATTTCCTGTCTGACCCTCAAGATCTTGAATTCTTGCAGCCGAGGAAAACCATTTTCAGACAACTTTATTAGCCAAGGAGATATTGCTTGAAAGCTACAGGACGTGTTAAAGTGCGAAGTTTTTGGAAGACTGATTAATGAAAAAATTTTGGAAATTTGTGGTTAGTTCCTACAGGACCAAACTACTGAGGTCATGGGTCCCTAGGCATACTCACTACTTAATATAACTGAAACTACGGTAAGGACAACACACACACACACACATCCTCCGACGGCGGGAGCTGCGCGAACGGTGGCAAGACGCTCAAGACCACGCGGTTATCCCGCGAGCGACTGATTAATTACTCCTGACATTACCGAACGCGCTTTAGTCTACAATTTTTCACTGAAAATGATATCCTAAGACACATATGTTATAAGAACATAAGTAGCATCATTCGTATGTGTTGTGAGTTACAACCCAGTTAGCAGTAAGTTTGTTCCAGAATTATAAAACACTGCACAACTCAAGTTTTTATATCTCCATGTATAGCTCGATGGCTTTCGTGAATTTACCGTCGCTAAGAAGTAGAAATATGCGCACCGCATTTTATGTGATGTTTGCGAGTACGTTGTTCTATCGCTCTTACCTTGCAGTCGTCTTTTTGAAGTTTGGTAGCAACCAGAAAACAGATTTTGTGATATCTGTACATCCTATGATAGAAGGCAGCGTTCTCTCCATCTGCTTACCAGTACTGTACCTCTTTCATGGTTTATAAATTCACATACATGGAAACGACCTCTCCCACTATGTGTCTGCGTGAGATCAAAATCTGGTTCAGAGATGCTATGACAGTATCGCTTCCCACAGACTTCACTGATGTGATTGGTGGCTTACGTGTGTATCTCTGAACAATGACGAAGGCACAGTAAGTATATGTAGATATACAATAATACTATTTTCTAACATTATTGCATAAATTAATCACAAGATTTATAGTTTCCAGTTTTCAGATTGCAGAAAAACCACAAAAATAGGATTGCAGGGCAAGAGAGGTAGAACAACAAACACGCAAACGCAACATGAAATACCAAAGTATATATGTACACAACATAATAAGAATCAATTATTTAAACATATCGTGCTATACACGAGGAAAATGTAACTGGTACGGTGTTTTATTACTTAAATCATGTGTAACACAGTAGAAGGCTTGCTAAAAACACCGATTATAAGGAATGAAATTAAGATTATTTCCTACTTTCATGTCAGTAGATTGTTTTCCTTATTACTGTTCAAATGGTTCGAATGGGTCGGAGCACTATGGGACTCAACTTCTGAGGTCATCAGTCCCCTAGAACTTAGAACTACTTAAACCTAACTAACATAAGGACATCACACACATCCATGCCCGAGGCAGGATTCGAACCTGCGACCGTAGCGGTCTCGCGGTCCCAGACTGTAGCACCTAGAACCGCACGGCCACTCCGGCCGGCCCTTATTACAGTATTTGAATGAAATCTAAGTAATATTATGTTAGTTGATACATACGTTTTGTTGACTTGCGTTTTTCGTATAAACATGGATGCCTCTATCGTCCCCTAGCGGGAGAATAAGTAAGAAGATCACCAAGGGGTGTCCACAGGGATCTGTCCTGGGGCCACTCTTTTGGGACATTAACATGGAACCCCTCTTGGACAATCTACAGAACAGTGACGATGTGCTAGAGGGCATAGCCTACGCGGACGACCTCCTCCTGCTGGTTGGCGGCCGTAGCCGCGAAGACCTAGAGCCGAAAATTGAAAGGGCTATCTCCATCTTGAGTACATGGTGCCATACGACCAAAATGAAGATTTCGCCAACAAAGTCCACGTACCTACTCTTGAAGGGGCAACTAGTCAGGAACCCGACAGTGAGAATAGATGGCTTGCCAGTTCTCAGACGCCATGAAGCGCGATACTTGGGAGTAATCGTCGATGAGAGGTGGACTTATGCATCACATATTGACACTGTCACACATAAATCATTAGAAACACTAAACAACTTAATATCAATTGGTCACAAGCGATTCCATCTGCCACCAGAATTGATCAAATTGTATCACAATAGCATATTGACATCTATCGTAGGGTATGGGTCAGGAGTCTGGGCCCACAGGCTCACGAGGGTTATGCCTGCCATGGCTGTGAGAAGAGTGCAGCGGAACATGCTTCTTAGATCGGTAGGGGCATATAGAACAACACCGGGCGGAGCACTAACGGTGTTAATGGGGCTTTGTCCGCTCGACATTAAAATCAGAGAACAAGCGACATGGTACTGGGTTAAGAAGGGAAACAGGGAGAAAATAGTCGATCTAATGGGGATACATGTGGGCAATAAACTTGAAATTAAACGTAGGGGGGAAGAACTTTGGCAACAACAATGGGACAACGAAGAAACCGGTCGCAGAACATATGAACTGCTGCCCAACATCAGGGAAAGATTGCAACTAAAACATTTCACGCCATCACGAGGACTGCTGCACTTCCTCACAGGTCATGGACCCTACCCGGCATATTTATGCCGGTTCGGGAAACGGGCTACACCAGCGTGTGACTGTGGGGCCACACCAGGCACCCCAGAACACGTGGTGTATGAGTGCCACCTCTTCGACGACGTAGCAGCGCAATTACGTCAACAGCTACCCAATTTTGACACGTATCACCTGCTCAGGCACGAGGAACATTTCCCAACTCTAAATAAACTGGCGAATGAGATATCACTTAAAGTAATTAAGGAATATCTAAGGAACAACGACTAGATGTCATATACCGAACTTGACCCTGCGCACCTGTCCTGTTCCGCCGGGGCGTGGACTGGCCAGCTGCCTCACGGCTGGAATCCGCCACGTCTGGGATTAGGGGGGGGGGGGGGTGCGCCCAACCACTGATCTAGACACTCACAATTTTGACTCTAGGCTAAGTAAGGTTAAATGTAGGATAAGTTAGGATAACAAAATAGTATAGTACTGCAGCGAACAACAACTCCGGCCAGCCCGGTGCCAGGGGCACGTTCACCGGGATTAGCTCGGTGAACAGGGCCACTAAGTAGGTTTATACAACGCTGGCACACCTGTAACGCTGCAGGTAGATGTACATTAGCATAAGTAGAATAAAATAGCATAGAAAAAACACAATTCATAATTGAAGTGCCCATAGTGAGAATACGGAAAACTATCATAGAGTAAGCTGTAGTAGTAATATAAAATTGTATAAACTAGGACCCACTAATCATATAAGGTGGTGGGTTGATATGTATCACATATATTGAAGAATAAAGAATTATTGAAGAATTACTAAAAAAAACATGGATGCCTATGGTTATAATTTTTCTTAATTAAGATACTGACTTTTGCATAGGAATGAATCATAACTTTTTGTGGTTTTTTTTTAAATACAGTTGATCATAACAATGTTAATGAAAGTAGTTGCGTGCGTTAATAATTTCAACTTACTCTTTTTTTAATCTCACACATTCACTAAATCATAAATTATAACATGTTATACAATCAAATATTAAACCTTAAATGCTGCGTTACGGCTTTCAGTTCGAAATTTGTTCTGTGACTCTATATTTGCTGACCAGTTGTTACAAAGTAGCCGCTGCTAGTGCCCGGAGCACAGGATCACCTTAGCGGTCAGTACATCCGAAGTACAGCCTTCCTTGACCACAAGGTTCATAAAGTAACAAGGCGACCTCACGGACTTCTGTGTCATGTCGTTTTCACAACAACTACTGGATTTGAAGGCCCGTAGCTAGGAATCAATTTCCCAAAGCACGACGCGATGACAGAAAAAAAAGTTCTTAGAATGGTTATTCGAAGAATGGCAGATTTCCGAGCGCTGCTAATCACCAATCCCCTCCAACCTGTTGACACAGTCACTGGTAGCTGAGTACACAGTGAATACGTCATGTTTTTGTCAAGACAGATGTTCGTCGACTGACCATAGATGCTACGGCTATCACTTTTATTGAAAAACTTTGTCTAATATCAAATGAAAATGGTAATTAACAAATAATGAGAGAAATTTTTTGTTGAAATAACACAGTTTCCGTTTGATCTCTAATTTAAAAAGAAATAAATTAAAAATTAATATGGACATGCAGAATCCTTACCATTAAATGAAAAAATTCATTCATGAATATTACTGTTCAATGTCTAGAAATAAACGGTCTTGTACCTTCTGATTGATGTTTCGTATTCCTGTAATAGATTTTAATTTAGGCTATTGTGAATTCTCGCTACTTGATATAATTAGTAAAAGAAAATGAAAACTGATATTCTTATTAAAATTGTGATTCAATGGTTGTTAATGAACATTCCCATTTGATAAAGAGAAAACTTTAAATAAAGTTGTTCTTGAGAATAATCTGATAAACAGTTTCGTGATAACACGCTTTGCACGCTATTCACTTTTTCATATACACACATCAAAAAAGGTTTGCATATCTCCGATTCCCAGAACCCCTGAAGACTGTGGATATTGTATCACAGACGCAGTCGCTTTGACTGTTCACAGATGTCACTTAACCCGCCCAAATATGTAAACAACCATCAATGGGAAGCGCCTATTAGGCGGAGGGGGTCCGACACCCGATCAGTTCCAGTCATTGCACCAGGAAGGAGGTACATAGCTCATGGTGTCTGTAGTTCAGCCATGTCTAGACGTATTTCTCAGGTCCGATCGCGTCCGCATGGTTACTTTGTGCCAAAAAAGGCTCTCAACAAGGGAAGTGTCCAGGCGTCTCGGAGTGCATCAAAGCGATGTTGTTCGGACATGAGGGAGATAAGAGAGACAGGAACTGTCCAATGGCTCTGAGCACTATGGGAATTAACGTCTGAGGTCATCAGTCCCCTAGAACTTAGAACTACTTAAACCTAACTAACCTAAGGACATCACACACATCCATGTCCGTGGCAGGATTCGAACCTGCGACCGTAGCAGTCTCGCGGTTCCGGACTGAAGCGCCCAGAACCGCTCGACCACCGCAGCCGGCCAGGAACTGTCAATGATATGCCTCGCTCAGGCCGCCCAAGGGCTACTACTGCAGCGGATGACCGCTACCTACCGATTATGGTTCGGAGGAAACCTGACAGCAACGCCACAATGTTGAGTAACATGGTAGGACGTCGTGTTACGAATCAAACTGTGCGCAATAGTCTGCATGATGCGCAACTTCACTCCCGACGTCTATGGGGAGGTCCACCTTCGCAACCGTGACTCTATGCAGCACAGTACAGATGGGCCCAACAACATGCCGAATGGAATGACTGGTATCACGTTCCCTTCATCGATGAGTGTCGCATATGCCTTCAACCAGAGAATCGTCGGAGACGTGTATTAGAAGCTACCCGGTCAGGCTGAAAGCCTTAGACACACTGTCCAGCGAGTGAAGCGAGGTGGAGGTTCCCTGCTGTTTTGGGGTGGCGCTGACGTACGCCGCTGACGGTCATGGAAGTCTCCGTAACGGCTGTATGATTCGTGAGTGCCATCCTCCGAGCGATAGCTTCACCATATCGGCAATATATTGGCGAGGCATTCATATTTACAGACGACAATTCGCGCTGCCGTCGTGCACATACTGTGAATTAGTTCTGTCAGGATAATGACGTCACAAGACTAGAGTGGCCAGCATGTTCTCCAAACATGAACACTATCGAACATGCTTGGGATACAATGAAAAAGGCTGTTTATGGGCGATGTATCCCCCAAAGCAGTCTGATGGATCTACACCGAATCGCCGTTGAGGAGTGGGACAATCTGGTCCAACAGTGCCTTGATTAACTTGTGCATAGTATGCCACGATGAATACAGCCATGCATCAATGCAAGAGGTCGTGCTACTGGGAATTAGAGGTACCGGTGTGTACAGCAATCTGGACCACCACCTCAAGGTCTCACTGTATGGTGATACAACATACAATGTTGGTTTTGATGAGCTATAGAAAGGGCGGAAATGATGTTTATCTCTCTTCAGATTTTCTGTAGAGGTTGCGGAACTCTCGGAACCGATGTGATGCAAACATTTTTTCGATGTGTGTACAATCGGTTTACTAACATTCCATTCTGTTTTCAAAACAATTTATTTGTACCGATTTCAGTTCTACATAGTGTACGAGAATTCCACCGACAAATTTTCAGGGGTAGTAATATAGACCAAAGCAGGAAAAAGATCTACTGAGGTGGGCTGTGAAATGCACGTCTTACGATTTATGAGCACTTGTTCAACTCTTGCACTGAAAGAGTACTCATAGCTCTTAACGTATACGGGATACTATTCTCTTGTTTTTTTTTTTTTTTTTTTTTTTAAATTCTTTATTTATTAAACCCAATATCATACATAACTAACTCACCACCTGAAATCATTAGTGGGTCAAACTTTGCTACAATTTACATTTTAGCAGCATATTCTTTATCTATTTTATTTACTATTAGTATTAACTACAGGAGTTAGTTCAATCTACATGTTTTGCATTATCTGTAGGTATCTATGTGGAAAAAGAAATCATACTATCAACTATACTCTACTTTCCTACTAAACTACTTCCTGCAGCGTTACAGGTGTGCCAGAATGTACTATAAACCTACTATTTCATGGCCATGCCCACCGAGCTAACCCCAGTGGGCGTGCCCCTGGCACTGGGCTGGCCTTCCAGCAATCGCTGCAGGTCTAAGAAAAATCATTTCCTACAATCTACTTCTACAATAGTAATAATTAATGTGAGTCGTAATCGGTGTGCTTTAGTCTTAGCCGGTATGGTCGCACCGTCCCCCTGATCCTGGATGCGTCGGATCCCGATCGTCATTGACGGTCGGCCAGTACGCACCCTGGCGGAATGGGATGATGCGTTAAGTCAAGAAAATTTGGATCCTGTCTACTCTATCTCCCTTCTGTACTCTCTTAGGATCTTGGCAGATACCTCGCTAGCCAGGTTATTGATAATAGTGAAGGTGGTAGCATCCCTAATGAGATTAAAGGTGTCTGTATTAGGTAATGAATTTCGCAGGTCCAGTGCAACGTCGTCGAAAAGCGGACACTCATAGACCACGTGGTCCGGTGTTCCCAGTTCGGCACCACAGTCACACGCTGGTGTCGCCCTTTTCCCGAATCGGCAAAGATATGCCGGGTACGGGCCGTGCCCAGTGAGGAAGTGCAGCAGTCCCTTACTTGGTTGGAAGTGTTTCATCTGTAGCCTTTCTCGAATATTTGGTAGTAGTTGGTACGTTCTTCTTCCAGTGTTTTCCCCATCCCAAATTTCCTGCCAAAGTTCCAATCCCCTTCTTTTAATTGTAATTTTATCCCCCACTCTGACCCCCATTATATCCATAGTTTTTTCAATTTTCCCCTTCTTTACCCAATACCATGCAGCCTGCTCCCTGATTCTTACATCAAGGGGGCATAGACCCATGAGTATTAATAATGCTCCCCCAGGCGTCGTTCTATATGCCCCCACTGATCGAAGTATCATGTTTCGCTGCACTCTCCGCACGGCCACGGCAGGAACGACCCTCGTGAGCCTGTGGGCCCAGACCCCGGACCCGTAGCCCACGATGGAAACTAGAATGGTGTTGTGGTACAATTTAATAAGATTTGGTGGTAGATGAAATCGTCTATGGCCGATGTTAATGAGGTTATTTAACACTTCTAATGCCCTATGTGTAGTTACTTCAATATGTCTAGCAAAACTCCATTTTTCATCTAATATTACCCCTAAGTGTCGAGCTTCTCGACGACGTATGATTGGCGTGCCATCCATCCTAACTGTTGGGTTCCTGACCAATTGGCCCTTTAAGAGTAGACAAGTGGATTTGTTAGGTGCAATTTTTTGTTTTGTTCTTTGGCACCATTGTGAGAGTAGTGTCATAGTTCTGTCTATCTTCGGTTCTAGTTCCTCCCGGCTCCGACCGCCTACCAGCAGGAGGAGGTCATCTGCGTAAGCTATCACCTCTAGCACATCTGCACAACTCTCCAAGGTCTCAAGGAGAGGCTCCATGTTGATATCCCAAAAGAGTGGCCCCAGGACAGAGCCCTGTGGACACCCCTTTGTAATCTTCTTGCCCACTCTACCGCTAGGGGATGATAGCCAGACCTCCCTGTCCACGCAATAGCTCCTGAGACAGCCATATAGCGACCCTGGACACTCCTTCTCTCGCAAGCGAGGGAAAAGCGAAGGCCACCACAGGTTGTCAAAGGCGCCACTGATGTCCACCATGATGCCAACTATGTACTTGTGTGTGGACGACCCGCAGACCTCAGCCGCCATGGCGATTGCGTCAGACGCAGAACGCCCCGGCCTAAAGCCAAACTGCCTGCTGCTCATCCCACAAAGCACTCGGTGTGCCATCAGCCTGTCAGCCAGCAGCCTCTCCAGCAATTTTCCCAACAGATCCAACAGACAAATGGGTCTGTAGGACTTAACCTCTTTTGGATCCTTATCCTGTCCCTTTTTAATTATTACCACGTTTGCTTGTTTCCAGATGGTAGGAAACTTCCTGAGGCTTAGGGCCTCGTTGTAGATTCTTGCTAGAGGTGCTACTAGTTGAGGAGCAAGGTATTGCACCACTTCCGCGATAATGCCGTCTGGTCCTGGGGCCTTTCCTCTCTTAAGTACTTTAATGTGCTCCGCTACCTCATTCTCCGAAAAGGGGTACACCAAGGTGTTGTTTTGGTACTCTTCTAGTTGTGCTTGCCTAATTAGGCCTTGTTCTTCAGTGTCCTCATTCTCCATGTCATCCGGAAGTAGGGATCGGAGAAGGACTTCCGCAGTTTCCTGCCACGTCCCTGTCATCCGATTCCCATCCCGGATGGTTGATAGTACCATAGGTGACCTAATTTTCTCTCTAACTATTTTATATGGAATACCCCAGGGATCTGTAGCCAATTGGCTTTGAACATACTTTTCCCAGCTTGCTAGCCTAACCCTTTTGAGCTCCTTCTGGAACTCCTCCTTGGCATTCCTATAAATTCGCAGCCATCTCTGTTTTTCTTCCCAGACGACACTTCGCTGGTAGTACCTCCTTGCCCTCCTGACCGACTGACGCATCTGCCCTAGTTCAGCTGACCATGGTGCGGGAGAGGCCGCGACAGCCCTCCTCCTGGTTGGCACTGCAGCCTTTACCGCTCTCGTGATGGCACTAACCAGTTCTACAGCATGCCTATCGACGTCTTCGTCACCCTCTGGCCATGTCGGGGGAACAAACTCTCTTGCGAGGCGCTCCCAATCAGTTTTATTATAATTTAATTGAAATTCCTACCCTATGTCCCAGTGGCACTCCCTATCTGTAAGCTCGAAAGTTATTAAGTTATGGTCACTTGTTGTTACCTGGTCTCTTACTTTCCAATTATTCAGATGACCAGCAAAATTTGGTGACACTAAGGTTATGTCTATGTTGGTTCCTTCTCCTCCTCCGCCTGTATAGGTGGGGGGATTCCCGGCTCTGTTTGCGACCAAGTACTGTAAAGACATTATTGCTTCCTCCATCTTCTCCCCTCTGCCGTCCCGGGTGCCACTGTACCACAGGGGGGACTTCGCATTGGCATCTGCCACCACCACTATCTTTTTGCCTCTTAGTGCTGTTGTAATTCTTGTGAGTTGGTCTAAATATGCCTCTATTTCCTCGCCATATTGGAAGTACATGTTGACTACGTGAATGACCCCAATTGGAGTCTGGAGTTCAATTACAATGCAGTGCTCATTCGAGAAATGGGCCAGCACTGTGACTCGTATAGCTTTATTTAAGACTATAGTGGTGGCTTTAGGATCGTTCCCGAATGATATTATTTGCCAGTTAACACTAGCGAAAGCTATGTTCCCCGCAAGAGAGTATGGCTCCTGTAGACAGAGTACATCAAGACTCGTCTCCTCCACCACCCTTCGTAGCTCCTGCATGACTAATCTACTATTATGTGCGTTAAGTTGTCCTATTTCTATCTTAATTGTCATGGGAAATACGTATGTACGTATTGTTCTGGAAAGGTCTTCCTCCAGTCGAAAGCTATCCTTCCGTTGGCTAGGACAGCCTGTCTGTAAATTTCGTTTAGGTCGAATTTTTCATTCCTCCTTTGAAAAACCTTTTGAACAAGGTCACGCAGGGCGCCAAAGTCAGTGGGGAGATTCATTGTCTTTAACTGTATCCTATCGACAGCCTCCATGGCCGAGAAGGTGACTTCACGTCCGTACTGATGTCCCACCCGCACTATATGCCTCAAAGCTGTGGTCAGGACAGCCGGCTCCTCCAGACGCGAAAATTGTAGAGCATGCTCTAGATTGGGATAGATCCTAATAGGGTCTACCTCTAGACGTTTGACTGTCGGTTGGTCACAGGTAGGTGTTACTATTGAACTACTAATCGTGTTGACCTGGACTGGTCCTTCGGATGTGGAGCTACTTTTAATTTGGCCCACCATTGCAAGACGCCTAACTAAGGGTGCCCGATTTTCTGGCAGTCTCATGTTCCGGGAGGAGGGGAGAGCGGTATCTTCTCGTTCAAACATATCCGTCTGGACGGACACATCCACCATGCTTTTTCGTTCTATTGTTCTTCCTTCAACGAAGGTTAGGAATTGCCTAAATTTGGCAGCCCTAGCCGCGTCCCTACGCCTCTTCCCCGGAGACTTTCTTTTTGGAATCCTGCTCACAGCTACCATTTCAGCCATAATCTATTCTTGAAATTAACCTCTGCTCCAACATCCTGTAAGTTGGGCAATTTCTACCTGAGGCAGTGCAGGTCTTCTTGCCTCTTTTTGTACATGGAATGCAGATACCTGATTTTGTACAGTTTTTCCTTATATGATCTTCCGCTCCACATCTGGAGCAAGCCGGCTTCCTGTCACAGTATTTGTGGATATGATCTAGATCTCCACAATTGTGGCAGCGAGTAGTCCCTAACGTTGATAGCATGAAACCCAATGTATATCCTTCCCATTGACGTAAGCTTTTTCCACATTGATCCTGTTACCTCTGCTACATGATGTACTGTCTGCTTGTCCCTAGGTCCTGTCTTGAATTTTAATTTGAAATCATTTTTAAATTGTTCGTCAGTCATGCCATCGAAATTTTGATTCCTAATCGTGTTGCATAATTCATTATTGTCCATCGTAACTGGCACATCATATAGGATCACAAGCGGATTCCTTTTCTTTGGGGCTTCGCACTTGACCGCCTTACACAAGTTTTGGTTATTCAAGATCTTATTTTTATCATCTTCGGTCGCTACGTCCACAATTACAACATTTTTGGTTGCCTTAACTTTATTCACTTTTATTTTGTCCTTAACTGGGTTGACTACAGTTGTGAAAATTTCCTGAACGTTCTTTATATCTTGGCCGGGCAGGGGTCTTAAAAAGACCGCCGTGTCCGGCTTTTGTGCCACTTTGGCTATGGTTTCTTTAGTTGTTTGGGACTTAGGGGCAGCCTGAGCTACCACACCTGCCCAAGTCCTGGCTGGCTGTCTTCTGAGAGTGAAATTCTCTCTTTGCAGTTCCACCACTCGCCCCTCAAGCCTTGCATGAGCTATGGCCCAGGAGGCAAGTTCATTCTTTATGGCCAAGATAGCGGTTTGACTAATCTTGCCATTTTTTACATTGGACTCCAACAGCTGCGTAATTCTGTTGTGTCTCTCAGTCACACTTTCATCAATATTCTCCGTTCGCTCCGAAGGATCGGGAGCAGAAAGCATCGAAGCTCTCGCAGAAGCACTCAATTCGCTTGTCTCAGGTTCGGTCATGATTGACAAGCGAAAGAAAAAGGGTTGGAAGCCCGTCTCTTACCCCGGACCGGCTCCTCTGGCATGGGGGGGGACTAGAATGCAGCTCGCCCACCAACCTCGTCCCTAGGTCAAGGGCATCCCTAAGCCGCCGAGTTCAGTACACCGTTGCCAGTGTCCTGGTCTCCTTCAGTGGCCTCGTCATCGTCGATTTCTCCCAGTGTTCATCGGCAAGTACACCCCGCACTCCGGAGAAGCGGATGCACTTCTCGTCCTTCGCCGTCTACTAGCCCGAGCTCCCACCTATAGGCCAAGGGACCCGCTCCTACTCAGGTGGCGGGCCGGTCGCCCAGTCGTTCGACGGTCTGGACCCAGCTAACCTGGCCCAGGCGATGTCACCACCCCCTGGGTTTGGCAGAACACGCCCCGGTTACCCACGGGCGCGGCGAAGCGCACTTGCCGACTCGCGCCGAGGTCCCACGCTGACAAACGAGGTCGCCGGCATGCCGGCATGCAGAGCACCGGCTGGTATGTGCCCTGCGGAAATGAGGAGGGACAGATGGATTGTCCCTCAGACACAGCTCCCCCTGTGCCATGCACCCTTCGCTTTCGCCTCGGGTTGGGGGAGTTTAACGTCCTACCTTGACGGGAGTTTAACGTCCTGCCTTGACACAACGACAACCCTCACCTTTCCACAGCCCGGAGATGTTATGAAAGTGATGATGTGATGTTAATGATGGTATGGCCCGGGTCTTATGTTGTGGAGTTTGACATCATCGAGACGGTGCGGCACTCAAACCCGAGTTACGTTCCCCGGAGGGCCTCCACACGTACTGGGGGATCATGGCCGACCATGTCTCACCCACCGCTTTTGATAATTCACGGTGGGCCAGTGCGGTCCAGTGAGGATTGCACCCATTTAAGGGCTAGCCTTTTTACGTCATGCATAGACGGCCCTTCCCGTGTTAGCTTCACCCCATCTGCGGGGGTTACTGAGCGCCGGGGCCACGTCAAGGCCACGGGATAGGACATTACGGTCCCCGCCCCACTCAGGTTTCTCTGAGCCACAGAGTACTCCAGACTTTCTGAAGATTTCCGGGAATCAGAGGGTCTCCTGGCGGTTTTAACCCAGTTTCGGAAGGCAACACACCTTCCCCGGGTGGCGCCTCGCAGACCGATTTCCCGATTTCTCTTGTTTTGTTCCACACCAGCGCCTCTGAAAATACGCCGTGGTAAAAATTGCAGTTTTGAAGAGCGCGCCGCAGCACGTGGTCTGAAGCAGTCGCGCTCCGTTCTGGCGGCGGCGCCGCTGTGGCAGTCGCAGCTTTGGTGTCTCCCTCTGGTGGGACAGTGGAAAGGTTGCCTGTTCACGTGCATGTAACGGGCACTATGAGCTCGCCAGTCTGGTTCAGTCTCTCGTGCCCAGCTTCCTAGTCTGTCTCTCGTCCGCATTTGTTAGGCAGTTAGTGTCTGTCTGTCGTTCGGAGTGCTAGTATGCCTGTCGTTCGGATCAACCTTTAAAGCCGGCAACATGAGAGTCTTTCCACTCCGCCAATAATAGAACTCAGCGAGTGGTCGCCCGGTCGGGGCTTAGTTCCTGCATCTGAGTCTGCGGGTTAGGCCGGCAGTCTGCTCGAGTTTGCTCAGGCAATGGTCACTGTCGGTTGGACCGATCGGTTGGTCGGTCGCGCACTGAGACACAAGACGACTTGTCCGTCTTGAGCGTCGGCGCATGTAAGGTCGCCACTTGACTCCAGTTGGCCGCGGCGTATAGCGAGGGGTAGTGAAGTGACTTCGCGGTCGACACGAGAGCAACAGGAGTCAACCCACGACATCGGTCTGGCCGGTGCAAGCTGCGACGCCGTGAGACGGGAGATCGGCGCGTCTTTCAGCGTCCGTTGAAGCGGCTGGCAGTGGACGGTTCGGGAGAGCGATTTGGGGTGCTGCGCCAGGTCTACTCGAGAAATCGCAATTTATTAGAAGTTAAGTGATTGGTGATATGTTGTTTGATTTACTCTTGTTAAATTCTACTTGTTTACTTAGTGAGGTCACCAACCGTTTTGCTTTGGGGTCGTCCCACCATTCTTCTCCGTTTGCCCACCCGTGGGAAGGTGGTTGTTTATAAATTGGGTGGTCCGATTTTCCGTTATTGAGTAGGGGGGGGGGGGGGGTTAGAGCAACGTGCGGTTCAGGTTGTTCGGTAATCTCCTATCAATATACCGTACGTTCGTAGCTGCCTCTGTCATGTTTTCATGGGGTTTTATTTAAATGATCATTTCAGTATATAAAGTTGCCACCTTTTCACCGTAAGACTTTTCTTAGAAGTTAAAATCAAGTTGTACCTTCAGTGGCAAGGTTAATATTTTAATTGTTAGTGTTTTGTACCACTTCCATCCCTCCTACTGTCGGTGCATAGTTTGTGTGTTTGTGTAAATTGTTAAAACTCTTAGTTTAAAGTTATCTGGTGTGTTGCAGATTTGCAGCAGTGTAGTCTTTCAGAGGCTGTTGTGAGCGGTCGTAACTACGGCCGTGCCAAAAGGGAGCGGCAAGGTTCTCTGCCCGAAAGCTCATATAGTCAAAACTCGTTTCTTTTTCCTCTGAATAAATTGTAATTTTGATATTTAGGTGATCCTTTCTGATTGTAATTTTAAATCTGTTTCGTTTAAAATAAAATACTTTTAGCCACTATTAAAGCGAATAAAATTCGCATTTGTTAAAAGGAATTTGGTTATGATTTCATCAGTTACTCGTTGGCAACTACTTCTATGCTAACATAGTATGATTAAATGTGTTAATATTCTTGATGAATCGCTAGTAAATAAATAAATTCTTAAGCATAATCTTTGAAATTAAATCACGGCTCAACTTGCAGCAGAAGACACATGTTTCACACTACTGATCATGAATAAGTGCTCTTAGTTCTTGAGGTGGGACCTTTAGAACCCATGTTTACAGCATACTTTTCTCTTGGTTTAGTCCACTGTACCACCTTTGAAATATCTGTGGAGCTCTGGTACATAATGTATATAAAAAGCTATTTATAGTACACCCAATTAATCAGGAATTTAAATGTGATAAACGAAACAGAAAGACTTCCAGGACGTATTCTCTTCTGCAGAGTAATAATGTATAAAAAATTATTCCCTCCCATAAATGCATCACTATATTTTTTTTAAACTGATCATTCATACTTTTCTCAGTCTGTTCTACAGCAACGTTCCTATAACCACCAAGACAGGCAAGAATTCACAGCTGGTACTTGTTGAACAGGATACACACAAAATTTCTGAATGAACCTTGTTCGAAATGCACGAAGTTGTTTGTATTTGACAGTGTTCGAAGATCTCATTTTTTTAGTTTAGAATTGCGACATATTTCTGTAGGTGGTAGTTGTTCGGTCATTTCAAATTCCGTGAGTACGGAGGTAAACGACGGGTGCCGCTGCTGGCGTTGGCCGGAGTCCAGAGGCCGCCTCTCCAGAGGCCTCCCCAGTCTCCGCCCCCCTCAGGCCAGTCCGCCTGCATCTCTTTTCAGCCGCAGCCGCGTTCCGCTAGAGCCGGGCTTCTCTCGCCTGTCGATATCCGGATGCACCCGACCGCACAGCTTGCCGTGAAATTCCGCGACAGCAAATCCCCGACCGCCTTGTCGACGCACAGCGGCGAAATGGAAGCGGCTATTCCACAGCCACAGAAGGAGCCCTTCCTTTTTCCTTTCCTTCCTTTTATTCTTTGTTTCTCTCCAGCCTTTCCTCGAAACTTCCCGGCCGATTAATCCTTCCCCTCGAAACTACGTGATTTCGACAGTCGTACTGCGTCGGCAGCTGTTGCAAATAGTGAAGGAGAATACATCTGTGGTGGATATGTATGTTATATGTATGTTTTGGGTTTATTAACCTTGTGGAAAACTGCTGCGAACCTACGCACCAACTCAATATAATCTGCTAATCAAACAATTTAAGTTTTAGGTTGCATTGTTCAAAATTAATATATCAAATAATCTTTGTAATCGTCCATCGGGACTGCTGCCACGTAGTCCTTTGGAATGTCTATTGTCGCAAAGTTAATCACTCTGTACAAATGCCAGGACCATAAACACATGGAATTCGCTGTTAAAACAGATTGTCATACACGGAGAACAATGACACAGTTCTTGTAATTAGCATTAACCCGTTTTCACGACCGTACGCACGACCCATAGCGACGCGGCTGTTTGATGATTTAGGGGTGCGATATCCGAACAAAAAATACCTACGCTCGTGATTTTTGGTCAAACTCTATCACTTTTAATGTTCACACGCGTAATTTTTCAGTACACGTTACTTGTCCCGTAACCGACCCGAAGCGGCTGGTGGTTGTTCTGCCGGCAGGACACACGTGTTCGGAATTATCATTCTCAAATAATCACTAATAATGTACCATCAACACTGGCACGAAACACAAAAGTTCTTTGGTATGAATTTTAATTACTTCAACAACACACTAAAAGTTGCGTTCTGAAGCCGCTGCATTACCAATGGATAATAAACACATCACTCAAGCTAAATAACCACAACTACAATCGCATTCTGCGCACGTCAGAGGGGCGACTGTTGATATCCGCATGCGTGGTAGGTAGCTATACTGTAATATGCGTGCAACTTCTCACTTTGCAGCCTTTATAACTCTTTGTGTGCTTGATCGCTACACGCCACATAGTCGAGAACACTGATCCACAGATACTTAAAGCGGCTCTCGATATCATTGTTTTTGGACACGCTGTCGTCTCCTCCATACTTATTCCGTATTCGATTCGTTCAAAAATGGTTCAAATGGCTCTAAACACTATGGGACTTAACAACTGAAGTCATCAGTCCCCTAGACTTAGATGTACTTAAACTTAACCAACCTAAGGACATCACAGATATCCACACCCAAGGCAGGATTTGAACCCGCGACCGTAGCAGCAGCGCGGTTCCGGACTGAAGCATCTAGAACCGTTCGGACACAACGGCCGGCTATTCGATTCGCCACTGTATCTGTTGAAAGTTCCCCCTGTAGCTGCACTCACTTAAACCCTTGTGACGTAGTTTATTATCACGAGTTATCATCTTGCTCTGAAAGCGTGCCTTGCCGTGGAGCCAGGATGAGAGAAGATTTTGGTCCTCATGCTGGCACAGATGGCGCTGGCTGCTGGGCCGAGCACCACGTCCACTCTTGTCTAACGTTGCTTGCAATACGTTACACTTACTCTCTGTGAATATGAAGAATTACTATTAAATATTAGTCGAACTTTTACATACTTAATACACGAAATTCTATGGATAAAACAAACATACTGTTAAAATTTCATATCAATATGAGATTTGTTACAGGTCGCCTTAGACTTGAGGGCTCCTCATGCAAAGTAATCTCCTGAACTACGTGCTATACAATGATATACACTCCTGGAAATGGAAAAAGGAACACATTGACACCGCTGTGTCAGACCCACCATACTTGCTCCGGTCACTGCGAGAGGGCTGTACAAGCAATGATCACACGCACGGCACAGCGGACACACCAGGAACCGCGGTGTTGGCCGTCGAATGGCGCTAGCTGCGCAGCATTTGTGCACCGCCGCCGTCAGTGTCAGCCAGTTTGCCGTGGCATACGGAGCTCCATCGCAGTCTTTAACACTGGTAGCATGCCGCGACAGCGTGGACGTGAACCGTATGTGCAGTTGACGGACTTTGAGCGAGGGCGTATAGTGGGCATGCGGGAGGCCGGGTGGACGTACCGCCGAATTGCTCAACACGAGGGGCGTGAGGTCTCCACAGTACATCGATGTTGTCGCCAGTGGCCGGCGGAAGGTGCACGTGCCCGTCGACCTGGGACCGGATCTCAGCGACGCACGGATGCACGCCAAGACCGTAGGATCCTACGCAGTGCCGTAGGGGACCGCACCGCCACTTCCCAGCAAATTAGGGACACTGTTGCTCCTGGGGTATCGGCGAGGACCATTCGCAACCGTCTCCATGAAGCTGGGCTACGGTCCCGCACACCGTTAGGCCGTCTTCCGCTCACGCCCCAACATCGTGCAGTCCGCCTCCAGTGGTGTCGCGACAGGCGTGAATGGAGGGACGAATGGAGACGTGTCGTCTTCAGCGACGAGAGTCGCTTCTGCCTTGGTGCCAATGATGGTCGTATGCGTGTTTGGCGCCGTGCAGGTGAGCGCCACAATCAGGACTGCATACGACCGAGGCACACAGGGCCAACACCCGGCATCATGGTGTGGGGAGCGATCTCCTACACTGGCCGTACACCACTGGTGATCGTCGAGGGGACACTGAATAGTGCACGGTACATCCAAACCGTCATCGAACCCATCGTTCTACCATTCCTAGACCGGCAAGGGAACTTGCTGTTCCAAGAGGACAGTGCACGTCCGCATGTATCACGTGCCACCCAACGTGCTCTAGAAGGTGTAAGTCATCTACCCTGGCCAGCAAGATCTCCGGATCTGTCCCCCACTGAGCATGTTTGGGACTGGATGAAGCGTCGTCTCACGCGGTCTGCACGTCCAGCACGAACGCTGGTCCAACTGAGGCGCCAGGTGGAAATGGCATGGCAAGCCGTTCCACAGGACTACATCCAGCATCTCTACGATCGTCTCCATGGGAGAATAGCAGCCTGCATTGCTGCGAAAGGTGGATATACACTGTACTAGTGCCGACATTGTGCATGCTCTGTTACCTGTGTCTATGTGCCTGTGGTTCTGTCAGTGTGATCATGTGATGTATCTGACCCCAGGAATGTGTCAATAAAGTTTCCCCTTCCTGGAACAATGAATTCACGGTGTTCTTATTTCAATTTCCAGGAGTGTAGCTTTGCACCTACATCAAGTGTCATTTGTGGCTACTGTCTGCTAATTGTATTGCGAATAGAGGAAGTAGTAAAGGAGTAATAAATTATAACGTGATGTATCATGTGGCAGTTTCTCAGGCATCTCAATGTTCATGAGTTACATCTCCTGAACCATGCGTTTTAGTACAATGTATATTATTGTAGGTACATTCAGTGGTACATGTGGATACTGTCTACAAAGTGTGTCACGAATACAGATAGTAGTAAAGAAATAATAAATTAAAACGTCTTACTCTAAGCGACAGTTTTACTGCATGACCATTGAAAATGAGGTAAGTGCGAAAGTATTATTCATTCATCATTTTGTGGCGGTTGCCCGAGAGAAACGTTTTGTAAGGCTGGAAATTATGTGTAAAGTTTGTTTCAAGTCACCAAGTGCTCTCAATCTCAAATACTGGATGACTGAAGTATGGCTATCGACACGTTGAGGGCTGCACTGCTTTTCAACCTCACAACCACCCCTGTGATAGGCAGGTGCTTCTATGACAACAGTGATTGCTTCTAGATAAAAAGTGATATGTATACCAAGTTTGGTAGTAACTGATATGTGTACCAAGTTTGGTTGAAATTGGTCCAGTGTTTTAGGGGACTGGACCATACATATACACATACAAACATACACGCACTACTGTAATATGTGTGGATTTCTTTTTGCATATTGTAGCGAAAAGATTTTGACTTTGATTGTTCATATTTATCGAATTGTTATCCATACTGACACAACATTTAATGGAGGGTTGGGCAAATAAAAGTGGCCAAGAGAACTGAGCTCCAGGGTACAAAGAAGAACAAAGAGAAAATAAAATGCAGTACTAACTTGACTATAGCTGTTCTTGAAAATGACCACCATGCACCTCTTGGTACTTTTAGGCCCTGGACAGCAGGTTGCTCGTGGTAGGTCGAAACTGGATTGGTGGAACTGCTTCAGTCTCATCCGTAATGTTCTGCTGCAGTTCGTAAAGGCTACTAGGCTTTTTGCAGTACACCTTAGACTTGAGGTCTCCCCAGACAAATGAATCACAAACTGACAGATCAGGTGACCTGAGTGGCTAGTTAGGGCGGTGACCAGACTAACAACTTCGTCAGGCGTGGAGATTCTGCAAACGTGCTTCATGGTTCGGCCGGTTCTATGAGCAATTGCTTCATCCTGTAGGAAGTAACTGAAAAACTTTTCCCGTTAATGCTGCCACACATGATTTCAAAATGTTGACAATTAACGCGCCGAAGTCAGCTTCTGATGAAAGAAGATGGGACCCATAAGGTGGCGTGCAGACACTGCATACGAAACCCCAGTCTTCTGATCATGCAATGATGTTTTGTGGAACCTGTAATTCTGTAAGCTGGTCGAACCAGGCTTCATCAGATATAAAGAACATATGCATGTCCAAGCCATTCATTGTTATCTCAGTAAACAGCCACTCACGCGACTGGAGGTGCTAAGGAGCATCTCCTGGTTTTAATGTATAAACAACAGACACTCGGCAGGGATGCATGTGAGGGTCCGAGTGGAGTATTAGTCAGCAAGATCGACGTGAAATGCCGGTCTCTTGCGACTGGCGTGGTAAGACTCTGGTGAATTGCAGCCATATTTTCTGATGTGCGGGCACGTTTCGGAATGTTTTTTGACTTACTAAAAAGAATCCTGTCTGACGCCATTTCCGGACTAACCGTTGCATGGCACTCTTTGCTGGCACTTTGACACCATTAAAACTTCTTAGCAAATAACTGACCAAACGATTTCCATGACTACGTTGTCTTGTAACTTTCCACACGGAACACACGCATCTTCATTGCGATTACCATTATACACTTTGCACTCCTCCACTTATTCTGACTCAGACTGTACTACACTCTGAACTGGTGTAAGTAACGCGGCGGGTGTGCACACAGAGTGTACGTAACGGGGTGAGGTTTTATGCATACGTTAACGTCCAATCGTATCTACTCTCTCGTCCGGGCCACACCCACAATAGCTTGAAGACTAGCTTGGTGCAGGGCACAAGTTACACTAGATAGGCGTCAGGTGTCGAAGCAGATCTCTAATGTGCTGTGGCCGTTCACAATGGAGCCTCCACTAGTTCACCAGTGCCGTTGACCCCCCCCCCCCCAACCGCGACTTTTGCGAGTCTACTGACCCACTCTACCAGAGTGATTTACATGTCTAAACGCGTTGAGCAATATTGTTAATAAAACTGTTACTCAGAGCTTTTTTGGGCTATGGAAACGTGTAAACTACTGCTGCGAGGCTAATAATAATTCTAACACACAGTGTTTCGATTTGTGACAAGAAGCTAAGCAATTCGAAACATTAACTCTTCCATACGATACTAGTGTGTGGGGGAAAGAAGTGTAGAATTAACGTGAATCCTGACTAGACACATGCTTGAAGGAGCTGTTTCGCTTTAGCGTTAACTTTCGTACTTCTCTGTTATAACCATTTCTATCCTCTGAAATCTCATCTAATGTGTAGGTTACAAACTACTGCAGCTCAAATTTGCAACAGAGAGTCGTTTGTTATTTTTCCTAACAGCAGTAAATAGTCAGATGTCACATAAAATTATTACACTAACTGAGATGCAATCTTGTTCAACAAAATTTCTGGAGAACTGCCGGATGTTTGTAACTTCCTGCCAGAATATTTCGGCACAGAGTCTTCTGGCCATCTTCAGGTGATACCAGAAGACTCTGCGCCGAAATATTGTGGCAGGAAATTACAAATATCCGGTAATTCTCCCGAAATATTGTGGAACATTATATACGCCGGGAAAGTTTTAAATCTCACATCGAGATGCAATCTTACTTGAAATGGAGATGTCAAACATGTAGAATTGAGTTTCTGTGTGGTGGAGGTAAATGTGGTGTGACATGTCAGCTCATTCAGTATACTGCCCTCGTCATTTAAATACTGGCTGACATTGTCTAAATTTCTAGTTGGACGTCATTCTACGAGGACAAGACAGTCACCTACCAGTCTAGTAAGTACATTTAGCATTGAAAACGAAAATGCCAGAAGTGAAATAGGTTTCGTTAAACAACTCTGATGAAGCACTACATAACTGTTTTGATCACCTGTATAATTCAAGCACAAGTAGTTTTTAAAGGCATCTTTCTCAAAAAGTAATGGTAGACGTTGTACAGCAAATTTGAAAATTGTACGACGTTGCCAAATACGATTGTGGCTCACTGAGTTAATTACGGAGTGTTATTTCATGGTACGGCTGCTTTTGTACGTGAAAGTATTCCCAGTACCGTGTACCATAAACATAGCACTGGAATTACACAGGGTGGGACAAGCTGAAGTGGCCCGGACGAGTGAATATCATTTGCGGCAACGTTAACTGAGAATGGAGCAGTTGCTCTTATAGCCGTCCGAACCTCGCAGAACATTTACACACTCATCACTCCTGGCAGAGTTGTCAGCAGAGGTCAACCTGGTCGGAGCCCTGGCTGGCCACCTGGGTCATCTGAGGTGTCACTGTGCGAATACTCTGCAGAGGCCTCAGATCGGAGGTGTGCCGCAACAACTCTCACACTCTTCATTAACTGCAGCAGAACATTTCGGGTGGGACTGCAGCAATTCCAGCAGTCCAGTTTCAATCCGCCTTCGGAAACTGGCTGACCAGTTCCCAAAAGTGCCATAAGATGAATAGTGGTCACTTTGAACATCTCCTTTAGTCAGGTCAGTACTCTGCTTTGTTTCTTTGTACGCTGGAACTCTGTTCTCAGAGCCACTTTTACTTGCCCCACCTCATACAGTGACTAGAAAATGAATGTTGAGGCCGATCGTATAAAATATAGCTTCTGATTGAAAAACGAATGGTTTGATGGAGATTTTCAAGATAGCCTCTTAATTCCTAAGTAAATTTCCACTTCCAGTATGGGCGTCCACTAGGTAACGCTACGTATTTTTTTATTAAAGATTGAAGTAGACCATATTATTCCCCACCTTTTTGGTTAGAAAGTCCTATTTTTCAACAAATATACGTTCAGTGCGGCAGCCTAGCCCACCTTACTGTGAGGGCCTAAATGCCGGCATGGTACCACGCCACGTCGTAGCCAAAGTCTCTCTGTGCTACTTTGCCGCGTAATGCATCCTCCATTTGGCCAAACAGATGGAAATCGGTGGGTGAGAGACCCGGACGGTAGGGTCAGTGAGGGAGAATAGTGAAACGAAGCTTTCTGAATTCCTTCCGGATGCACAGACGAGTGATGCCTCGCGTTATCGCGGAGGAGGAAAATTTGGTTTCCATTTTTGAGCCGACGAACACGCTGAAGTCGTTTCTTCAGTTTCCTGAAGGTAGCACGCTACACATCAGAGTCGATCGTTGCACGATAACGGAGGTCATGAAGTAGAATAATCTCTTCATACTGCCAGAAAATCGTCACGATAATCTTACAGGCTTCGAACTTTTCCTTCTGAGGCTAGGCGGTGCGGTGTCACTCCATTGATTCCCGGTTCTAAGTGATGCGACCGAGTGACACGCTGGAGATCTGACAGATTTGCGCCACGTTGCTTCGATGATGGCAGACGCCTCGCCCTACGACTCAACCTGCCTTTGTTCGTTGCCAGCAACCGTAGATATTCTGAAAGCGCCTATGAATATAGGCGATGCTCTAGTCTTCCGCCAAAAGACACTCAATGACAGCTCTTTGCTTGGAACGCACCTACGTTACAGATGCTAATTTGAACGTTTCGTATACCGCCGCCACCTATGTAAACTTCGCGAAACTATAGGAGCCGAAGCAGGAATATTCGACAATGTTTCACAATAAATATCGCGGTTTTTCAATCAAAACTGCGGAGGAAAATATGTGCTGCTTATAATATTCGCTCCACAAAATTCATTCCATTACCTGACGACTTTATTTAAATTTATCCGTGTTATATGGATGTTGTTTGAGGTCTGCGACTGTATTATAAGATTATGTGGAATAATTTCTACTGCTGCAGTCACTTTTTACTAATATTTTATTAGCACAATGCATTTCGGCAGCGTGCTGCCGTCTTCAGGTGCATTATACAGTTACTTGTACTTCAGCTGACCAGTAAAGAAAACAACTAACTCATCTTCAAAGTGCACAGAAAGGCAACGGCAACTGATACCACCATACACAGCTCATCCTGTCACCCCACAACACACAAACTAGCTGCACGCACAGCACTAGTTAACAGAGCCAACAGTATACCAATTGATAAATATGCACTTCTTGATGAGCTCAATATAATAAAACAAATAGCTTCAGCAAATGACTATGATGAAGTATTAATTGATAACCTTTTGCGAAAAAGCATAAACAATAATAAACCACCCTCGATACATGAAATGAAACAGAAACCCACGGCTTGCATACCTTTCACAGGAAAACTCTCCTAGAAAATAGCAGACATTCTCAGACCACACGACACTATCATTGCCTTTACAACACACAACAAACTGCAACACACACTGAAACACAATGTATACACACACTCGGATATTCACTCACAATCAGGCACCTACAAAATAGTACGTAATACCTGCAGATCCCCCTATATAGGCCAACTGAGAGAGACTTCCAAACAAGATATAATAAACGCTTACCGCACTAACAATTACAACAGATCAGCAATAGCTACCCACATAAAACACACAGGCCACCCATTCCATGATATTGCGAATGATCTTCATATATCACATAAAAAGAATAAGGGACACCAAATGGACTTATATGAAGAACTGGAAATCTTCATTCATGACACAGCACATGGAGATGTATTATTAAATGATAAGTAATAATGTTAACATCTTCAAAAGCTTCTCCAACATTAAATATTTATTTCATTGACAGAATAGTTTTCACTAAGTATCCATGTAACGTTCTCCATATTGCAAATACATCAAGATAAAAGTCCTCATCTTCACAAGAGGAAATATTACTGTGTTTGAAATTGTAAGTAGTTTAGCCCATA
Source organism: Schistocerca cancellata (assembly GCF_023864275.1). NCBI lineage: Eukaryota > Metazoa > Arthropoda > Insecta > Orthoptera > Acrididae > Schistocerca > Schistocerca cancellata. The sequence continues at coordinate 481,265,401 of NC_064634.1, forward strand.
TTTTATAACTCTCTGGAAAGATGTTAACAGTCTTTGAAATTGTAAGTAGTTTATCTTAGATTTTAAAAGATTTATCTGGAAAGATGTAAAAAGATGTTTGTGAAAATGCTAAGGTGTGATTTGCCTGTTACTGTGCTCTGTGTGCCAGAAAACGAAATCACCAACAGAAATGCGATTAAACGTATTAATATATTACCTAATCATGCTATTCACATAATATACAAACGGGAACAGATTTATCTTTTCACACAGGTTTATTTTTCGATTCTTAACCACACTGGCACACACAGCTAATGTACATAACCTATCAGCTGATGTATAAGTAACCGTATAATGCACATGATGATAGCAGCATCCTGCCGATGTGCATTGTGCTAATAAAATATTAGTAAAAAGTGACAGCAGCAGTATAAATTGTTCCACATAACTGACGACTGTTTGAGACCTCAGTATATTTCCTAGCAACCGAGAATTTCTTTCAGCAAAGTTATGCCATAAATTTTCTTTGTCTCCATTCGATTCGGTAGCTCCTCGTTTATTACTCGACACACTCAACTAAGCTTCATCATTCTTCTGGAGCGCAACATTTCAAATACTTCTATTGTCTTAAACTCTACACTCCATACGAAACCCTTCATAGAAGGCGTATTAACACTCAGTTTGTATTGGATGTTAAGAATTTTTTTTCCACAGCCGTCCGCAGAACTCAAAATTTTGTTCGCTCTTCCTGAACTTTAATTCCCCTTCCAAATTTCTTCTTTGTTCCTTCACAACTTCCTCAACGTACAGACTGAATAATATCGAGGAAAATCTACAAACTTTTCTCATTCCCCTTTCAACAACGGCTTCTCTTTCATGTCTTTCGTCTCTTACAACAGCAGTCTGGTTGCTGTAGGAATTATAGAAGATCTTTCGCTCCCTGTGTTCATTTCTGGTAACCTCTGATTTTTAAAGGCTCTACTTCATTCATCACTGTCAAAAGCTTTCTCTTTATTTATAAATCTTATAAAAGTAGGTTTGTTTTTCTTCAGCCCATCTTTTAACACAAGCCATAGGATCAGTACTGCCTCTCGTGTTCCTATAATTACTTCGGAACCCAAATCGATATTCCACGAAGTCTTTGTGTTCCAGTGTTTCCATATTAAATTTACAATACAATCATATTCACGTCTGTTAGCACACGTTGGTTTCGAGATTACAGTTGCAACATACTTCTTGAAGTTTCTCTTATGTATCTTGCACAGCAGGTAGAATAATTTTTTCATGGCTTGATCTCCCACGGACCTCAATAATTCTGCTCACACGGCGTCTACTCCAAGGCCTTGTCTTCTTATTAGGTTTGTCTCGCAGTATAATTTGTCCCGTCTCATCATCATTTACTGTCCCTTTCGTTTCTGCAGGGTGTTCGTTAATTATAGTTATAAATTTGTAGGACTTGGGAGTGAGTACCTGTTGGAAAACATGTTGGAGAAGCGACCACTTTTACAATTAGTTTACTGGGCGTGACCCAGTTCATCACTTGTTTTGCAGTTCCACAAATCAATGACCAAAGAAATTGGTCGTGTATCCGTTGACGTGTTTTCTTCAAAGTGATGCAGTAAAGTTTCTTCCAATTTGGATGTTAGACGTCTCCTCGGAGTACCACAGTCAGGCATGCTGACGGTGAACGTACCCCTTTCTCAAAGTCGTTGTGTAACTCTAGCGGGAAGGGTATGCACTGTGGACAGTGATCTTGATAAACTCGACGAGCAGCTGTTCCATCACCGTGCTATTCGTCATACAGAAGGAACATGTCGGTGTTTTCAGCAAATGTGTACCCAACTATGTTGCTCCAAGATTCACAGACACGCGAATGAGGTTCGAAACAGATCAGAGAGATAGTACACACGTCAAATGACATAAGGCGACCTGACGTAAGCACCCTCTCCATTACTACTCTGTTGCACACCAACCTAGCAAACATGGTTTCAAGCGTATGTACCACGGAAACGGTACGTATCCGGACATGGGTTCTAGTTCAGAATACTATCAACACAGTTCCCTCTACAGCTTCTAGCAGTTTGCAATGTGAATTTCCGGACGTCCTGTACAATACTGTCTTCAGGAACTGAAAAGATGTGAAACTGTAACCGTTTGAGAATCCCACGTCATTGTCTTACTCAACTTGCTGTCGAAAAGTGTAATCCAATTTTGTTGTTACTATTATAGCTACTGATTATCTTAGAGAAGATTGATAGAGAATTCACCAAAACTAATCCACAAGGGATCCAACTGCAGGGACAGAACATTACTAGACTTGCTTATGCAGATGATGTAGCCTTAATAAGCACTTCAAAAGCTGAATTAATCAGGATGATGCAAAATTATTACAAAATAGCTGAGAAAGCTGGACTTCATGTGAATGAAGAAAAGACAGAATATCTAGTCATAAGTAAAAAACTCCAAAAGAATACACCACTGACCGTAAATGGTCTCACTTTCAAGGCAGTTGACCACTTCAAGTACTTAGGGAGTCTTTTTAGCAGAGACAATAGAGCAGAAATAGAAATAGACGCCCGTCTAGCAGCAGCTAATAGAACTTTTTACAGCTGTATCAAAATTTTAAGGATGAGATCACTTAGTACTGAATTCAAAATCCGTTTTTATCAGTCAACTATTGTACCAGTAGCATTATATGGATGTGAAGCTATTACATTCAGGAAAAAAGATGAAGAAATACTGTTGATATTTGAAAGAAAAATACTAAGAAAAATATTTGGACCAATCTTCGATGAAAATGTCATGGAGTGGAGGGTAAGGAAAAACGAAGAACTACGGGAGCTGTACAAACATAGTACCATTGTGGAAATGTTAAAGAAGAGAAGACTGAACTGGGCTGGTCATGTAGCAAGGATGCCGGAGAACAGACTACCAAAAATAGCATCCACTAAGAAATTAGAAGGAAAGAGAAGAAGAGGAAGACCTCGAATTAGGTGGATGGAGAATATCCGGGAAGATGCAGCTAGGATGGGCATCAACTCTGATTGGACAACAATTTCCCTGGATAGAAATAATTGGAAGAGGCTCGTAGATCTGGTGTATGGTCGATAAGGCCTTAGCCACGTGTAAAGTAAAGTAAAGTAAGTAAGTATTATAGCTACTGTCAAGAAGTTTAGGGGTTCACAATAACAAGTTGTAATAGGTCAACATGAAAGTGAATAATACTGCTGCGAGGACAGTAAATCGTCTTTCACCTGTCCACTACGCTCTCGATGGCCATGCATCCACATCCTGAGAACAATTGCTGGTTTATTTCTTCAATAATTAATCTTTAAGCTAACAAGACGACCCATTCGGAAATGTGAAACAAGTCTGACATTCCTGTTCGTCTTCACTTCAAATGTCCTGTTACAGTACTACATCTCTTGTATGGTCTTATGTGTTTCTTCTTCCAGTACAGTTATACATGAGAACTTTTGTCGGGAGTCTTTCTGCACCCATGTTTCTTCCACTTCCTCCTATTTTCTTTCATTTTTTCGTTGACGTCTTTCTAGAAGTTTCCTCATACCTCATTTCTTTTCTGATCTTCGCTTGTAGAACCATCCACACTTGTTAGAAAACTTGTTTTTTGAGCCTATATGCTACTTTCTTGATGTCTTGTCACCCGTGCTGCACTTCCGTAAGAAAGATCTGGCACTCTCATGTTTCATCGTTATTCGCCTGCGTGCGTGAAGCTTGACGTCGCCTGCAGTAGCTGGCTGCAGTTACCGAGTCAGACACGCTGTCCCGTGTAAGACGGCGTCTCCCGGGCACTGCCAGGTCATAATTTGATACGAGGCGCGAAGCTGGTGGGGATTAAGCGGGCAGATCCCGCTGCCAAGGCTGACAGGAATTTGGAACACCGACCGGACACCGGACTTCGAAAATAGCTCATAACTCCGCGAGAACATTCCGCGTTTTACTGCGTATATTACGCCGCTGAAAAAAGAAATAAACTGCGTCCATATCTTTCTCACCATATACACCACACGTGATTTACTCTCTTCTCTTAACCCACGTACAGTAAACTACGCAAACGTCCGTCCAAAGGCGACGAATTTAAGGTACTAGCTGCTGAGACCGTACATCGTTGACAAACTTAACGGAAGTGGCAGCAACAGGAGTAATGAACAGCCGTGTGTAGTGCACCTAGTGCAGGCATTCCAGATCATAATATATACTGTAACTAACCTGTTACTACGGGTTATTCCTTATTATTGGGAATGGAAATACTTATTGCTTATGAAATTAACTTGAGAAGATTAGGGTCGCCACCGACTCTAACCATACAACTAATCGAAGGTTTGGTCGAGTCGGAAAATAAATTAATTTGATCACAGACCAAAAACTCACAAAAATGCATACGTTGTGAGGTCGCTCACAGCGGATACGATGTAATTAATAGTATTGCCTATGCACTGTTCACGACAATCAAACATTTAAAATAAAATAGAAAATGCATGAACACTGCATAAGATCAGCTCCCAGCAACACACCTGAAAATATGACTTAATCTAAAGCATTTGGTATAAAATACAAGAGGAGACTAATCACTGGACCTGTGCATAAGGAAACGCATTGGATGTGCTAACGGGAAAGCTACGAGGTGAGTGGCTTAGGTGCAAAAACGTAATCTAGGAACACAAGAGAAAATTGTAGGTAAAATCATTTATTCCTAAGATAAGGACGTGAGGCATATACACGATTCCTGATAACACGTGGTTTGTGGAGACGCAATTTCTAGGTATGGTGCCCAAATTGCAACAATATATCACACAATCAAGTTAACATTATCTAAAACAAACATGCGATCGAACAGTTAGTGATGCCGGTAGCCCAACAACTATAATGGTTGGCTCCCCACGGACGAAAGACACATAAAACAAGGAAAATTTACGAGAAGGCAAGGCTCTAAATATTTAGAAAAATGAAAGCTTATGCAGGCACAGCTGAAGGCAAACAGACATTCATACAGAAGCGAGTGCTCACTTCTTATCGACACCTTTGTGTGGCGCTCTTCCGGCGGATCCAAGTCTGCTACATAAATTTGTTAAAAGAAAAATCTGCCCAAGTTTTGCATTCCTTGCTGCGACAAGGCAAAGCAATCTTCCAGATTTGAAAAGCGAGACCAAAAGCTAACAGCTCTCCCCTCGCCAAGTAACAACGCACCACGCGGTCAGTCTAACTCACCCTTCGTCGACTGGAGCACAGCTGTGGACGCTTCCCGTACCGGCGGCAGACTGCCCCCTTTTTCCTCTCCAGCCTCCTCCACGCTCCGCGTGGACCGGAAAGCCCAAAGATGCCATTTCCGCCACCAACCTAACGCAGGTGGATTTGTCACAAGTAGCGCAAACCTCTTTGCCTACTTGACCACTACTAGAGTTGGCTATTCTGTACCAGTGCTGCTGAATCTGTACGCTATCGCTGACTTTCTGCAGCAGACTACGCCACCGTCTAGCAACGTGACACACAACCACATTCATTCAATCACGCCACTATGAGAGTAAAGAGAAAAGAGAAACAAGGAAAAGAAAGAAAAATACTTGTGAAATTGGGCTACCGGACTAATGAAAGGTGGCTACAGGACCCTTTCAATACCATTAGCGTGATTGGTTTTATGGACATTGGACAGTTCTCTAGGACACGTTATTGTGCTCAGTGTCTCGTATCTTTCTGCAGCAGACATACTCGAGGCTATAACAAGCCGTTATTTTCATCGGTCATCCTAAAAATGAAGAACACCTTGGCGTGAAGACCAGCGCAATTCTTCTCCCAATCTCACCGATATGTCGTAGACCTTCCCAATCGATGGCATCGGGATTATTCTAACAACGAGCATAAACGACCGTTTACTGTTTATTTGTGCTATTTTCAAACATACGAAAAAATTGTAAAGTGGGCTTCCGCGGCCATTGTCACTGTCAATAAAATTCTTCTGTGTTTGAGGCCGCATTATCTTCTGTAAAATTACGACGTTTCGGCGACTGTTGCAAGGTACCGTCGGAATTTTACAGATGACAATGCGGCCTCAATTTTATTGAATCCGAGGAAATTAACTGTCCCCTCACTTGTGAGATTCGCAGCGCAATAAGATTTCTGAACGGAAAAAGAGCCCATCCTGTGGAAATTGACATACATGACAACCGAAGATTATGGAAATGTGATAATGAAGCTTTCATTTGAAAATGATACATCATGTGTAACAGCGGAGGAACGAATATTCATGATGAACAATGGGGAGGCTGACCTTCAGTTGTGACTGATAAACTCAAATACAGACCGGAGGAAAAGACTGAATAGAATTATTTATTTATTTGCTATTTTTAGTGCATTAACTGCTGTAGATAGGGGAAGAAACCAAATGTTGCACTTTATTTGGCATAAATGTAATGCATAATATTATAGCGTAATTTCGCGTATCTTTCTCTAACTAAGAATTATAGTTTTAAAGGGGAAAATCTACATAAAGCATCTACATAAAAATAATAATTTTTAAAGGAAAGAAAAAATTCTGCGTAGTACCTTTGCCCAGCTGGGGCACATCCGGAACCCAGAAAATACATTCTGCTGTCCTGCTGCACTGTGCTGCATTGTTGCAGTGTAAATTTTATAATTTATAATTATGTGTTGCACTACTGCAAAAAACTGCAGTATTGTAATTGGTATCAGAACCAAGCTACAAGGGCTGCCCAGAAAGTAATGCATCACTTTTTTTCTGAGTCGAAAACAATGCTACGAATGCGAAATGTTACGTATGTATTATTTAAATTCTCCCGAGTGAGTGTGCCAAGTTTCCGTCAGCGTAGCTGCTGAACAATTTCAAAATTGCGTCTGTAGGTGACGTATGTTACAAGCAATGTGTTGTCTTTGAATTTCTCACTGCAGACAAGGAGACTGTGGGGAATATTCGAAAACGCTTGGTTGGTTGGTTTTGGGGAAGGAGACCAGACAGCGTGGTCATCGGTCTCATCGGATTAGGGAAGGATTGGGAAGGAAGTCGGCCGTGCCCTTTCAGAGGAACCATCCCGGCCTGGAGTGATTTAGGGAAATCACGGAAAACCTAAATCAGGATGGCCGGACGCGGGATTGAACCGTCGTCCTCCCGAATGCGAGTCCAGTGTCTAACCACTGCGCCACCCCGCTCGGTGAAAACGCTTGTGGAAAGTCAATGGAGGATTTGCTGTCAACAGTACTGTTAGTCGCTGGGTATGCGGGGCTCCACGATTTGCAGCGGTCGGAGAGACCATCCACGGCTGTCACACCTGACATATTGCAGCGAGCTGATGTTGTCATTCGCCATTAAAGGATGCCATTCGTGGAAGACATTTCGAGGACGATAAGGAGGTGATTCACACAGTCAAGCACTGCTTCCGCCACCAGGACAAGGATTTGAACCGACAGGACATACACGCCTTTCTTTCACAATGGAGAAAGGCCATAGAACAGGATGGAGATCACGTGGAAAAATATATATGTGTAGATAAAACACCATCCTTTCTTGTGTGTAATTCTCATTATGTTCAATAAAGAATTGTTAAACAAAAAATGCTGTGCATTACTTTCTGGGCAACCCTCGCAGATTTCTTAGTTATCTGGATAGTCAGACCCCAGCTCCCTGGGTCACAGCTCAGGATTCACAGGGGCATTATTGCTGGGCCGAGCACGGTGTAGATATTCAGAGCTGGCTGTCACGGTCTCAGGAAGTCCTGCATGGTCTTTCGAGAGGCACAACAGGATAGATGTTTCATCTTCAATGGACTAACCCTGCGCTTCGCTGAAAATTCGCTTTCAACTATTTATCAAAACGTTAGTGGTGACCTGGGCTACACAATTGCGTGTGCCCGGTGGGTTCCCCGACCTCTGGCAGATAAAGACAAAGAAAAACGAAGAGGAGCTGCACTGACAAGGATGGCGATGAATATTTGAATCGTATTGTTAGTGATTACGAGACCTAAGTTTTCCCTAAATATACGGAAACAAGCGACAGTGAAGGCAATAGCATCGTTCACGAGACCTACCAAAACCTAAAATAATCAAACAAATCCAGCACATGAGAAAGATTAAGGATATCGAGTTTTGGCATCGGAAGAGCTCATCGGCGTTAAGGTTAGAGGAGTGATTATACACTTACCAGCCTATCATCAGATCCTCCACCGACTACTCCGCGCCGTTCAAAGCAAAAACGGCGAGTTTTGTTGTGCAGAACCAGTCTACCTCTTCACGATAACGTCTGGCTGCATTCTGCCGCGCTGACGAAGTTTTTGCTGAAGTTTTGTGAGCATGTTCTTACAACCTGAGCTTAACTTCGAGTGATTACCACCTTTTTCCCAAGCTGTACCTTTTCTTGGACCGAAAGTGCTGTGAAAATGACAATGGACTTAAGAGAGACATCAGTTTACTCAATCACTTGGCAGCAGCTAAGTATGTAAAAGGCAATGAAAAAGTAGGTGGAGCGCTATGACAAATCTTTAAATTTCCGTGGTCACTATGTTGAACATGGAGTTCTGTTTCCGTATTTCCTGGGGCTGTAACTATCTTCACCCATCGCCCAACTGGGCTCCTATCAACTGCAGCATCGCCATTCACTGCACACAAACGTTTATGGAACTTCACCACGGTTTCTTTTTCTGCACACAAGAATTTAATAACAGCACGCTGCTTGTAACGTGAGTCGTATGAGACGCCATGTTGACGCTGTATTACAGATCTGCCATTTGCTAGAGCGGTTCGAAACTCCACCGGCGCACAGAACAAACATCAAAGCACCATCAAGGACGTCTGTCTATGTACATTAAAGGCTCTTTAAAAAAAATGTGGGGCATTACTTATTGAACGAGCCTCGTACATAAGTTACGATGTATCACATTTTTTCAAAAACTATCATTAACACATGACACAATGTAGTTGACATTAAAACTTCTGAAACAAATGTAAGAACACCACCTTTCTCTCATATTCCTTCCACGAAGCACATATTCAGTACTTTGTACCACACATCTATGGCAATAAAACTGAAACATGTAATTCACATATTCTTAAATATATCACTAAAATGCTTTGTTGTAGTTGCAGACAGTCCCTGTAATGTATTCATTTCACAACAGATAAACAAACTAAGTGACAGCAAAATACAATAATAACAGTACAGAGTGCTTGGGGTATAAGTGCAGATGTATCCATTGGTGACTGAGGACAGTTTACTGAACAACTTACATCAATAGTTACTTCATTTTGTAACTAATAACTGCAGTTATTAGCAGTAGCACGTTTTTAGTTTCGTTAGTACCTCCAAGTGCAGGTGGCAAATTTTTTCCTGGGCAGTAGGTCAGGGGCTGAAGTGTGGTTGCATGGACGCAAAACCGTTAGTCTACTGTGACAGGGGTAGCCCAGTCACTGGTGCAGTTACGATCACGCAGAAAACATCAGGCAGTGAATTATGTGATGTGTCTCTGGGAAGACTGTTACATACAGATAAAAAAAGAGAAACTAACATACTGTAGTTGGTACATATCAAGGTAACAATTGGTAAAGTAGCTGCACTTACATGTGTAGCACCCTGTATAATGACCATTACATTGCTGCAGGGCCTAGACAATATTGTTAATTGATTGTGGTGGCCAGAACAACTAATAGCAGCCTGAAATTTTACAGCTTTTGCCAAGTCAGGAGTAAGGAGTCCATCAACCGAACGTTACGCCTAGTATCACAAGCATCTACAATTATCGTAAGGATAATCTTAAGGAGAGTTGAAAAGTTGTGTTGAATGAGCTATAGTTTGGATTCTAAAGGGTATTAGCAACAACAGAGGTGACTCTGCCTCTGAGGCTTCTTAAAATCAGCTACAGCAAAATGAACAGATTTATATTGCCTTTTCAATTCCGGAAAGCATATTTAAGAATGTTATCTAGCAATACATGTACAGAGTACTGAAAAAAGCATGTCCAAAATACAGTGACATACGGCTTATGCTCAGCTTCCATAACAAAGAAGGGACTGTGATTAGGAATTTTCGTAAGGAGCAACAACCAAAAGTTAGAAAAGGCGCGTCAAGGATGTCTACATTCAAGGCTTGGATTCAGGGAGATGAAGTTAGCGAAAACGATCAACTGGGGAACAAAGTTATCGGCATAAGAGGGATGCAGATGATATCGTCGTGGTCACGAAGACGAAGTAAGCTCAACAGAAGGTCTTCACTGCAATGGAAAGGGTTTTCTGTAACCGTTAGCTATGAATATAAACAAAGAAAGGCTGAAGTGATGGTATCTAGAGCTGACGGAGAATTTGAACCTTTAAGAACAAGAATTTGGAGAGAGGAAATAGAAATGATAGAGAAATTTGCCTATGTCGGAAGCAGGATGATATGAGAGGGTAGAAGCCGGAAAGAATTGGTAAAGACAATACAGCAGGTCAAAATAGTGCTTTATTTGAGAAAGAACTCATAGACTAGCAAGAACATCAGTTTTGAAATAGAGAATGGCTGATGAAAGCATTCGTCGGGGTCTGGCCTTATATGGATGTGAAACTTGGACGCCAGAGAAAGAAGGGAGCAGACGGCAGAAGCCATGGAGATTTGGTCCTAAATAAGAATAACCTTCAACTCGAGAGACGAAGTTACCGATGAAGAGGTACTCAGAAGAAAACAAGAAACTAGATTTCTGTGGATACACATTGTAAATAAAAGGAGGCAAACTGGTAGAACAACACTATAAAGCGCTATTGAGGGTTCGAATGACTGAGGATGACTAAGGATGTCATGCCTTCAACAGATTATGTATGAGTGATGTAAGGTGTGGTACGTATGCGGGAATGAAGAGGAAGGTAGACAGAAGACGATAATGGAGTACTGCTGCAGAAAAACCACAGGTTTGCACATTGAAGAAGAAGAAAAAGAAGTAGACGATGGTGATGATATTTGTTCTGGTCTGGGACAAACCCATTTTACGAAGTCCTCACGCTTTCCGGAATTCATAATGAAAACCCTTTCCAGCTGGTTGCGTTGAAATAATTACGGTCAGGTGCTTGGGATTGGGAATAGCGAAACTTTCTCCCCTCCTACACATCATTTCGGCACTCTACCGCCTAATCAAACGAACGGCATTTTATTTTTATGCGATATTTCATACTTTTTCTTGTTGTGTCAGATACTTTTCTCCCACTCTCCAGCATTCTTTCCACAATAGGTGTCCACCAATGAACAGTCCCTTCCAGATACCTGGTTCAACGCCCAATCATCTGGCTGCTCGCTATCATAGATGAACCGATCAACTAGTTCATCTATCGGCTGCTTGGCATGAATCATTAGAAACAACCTTCAACTCTTACCGCCTGCGTCGTCAATAGACTTGTTCATTCAAACACGTTCACTACATTTGCACTTACTTTAGGCCATTAATTTCATTCTATTACGAGCTCGTGGGATTTGGTGCTCTGAACTAGTAGATGGATAAGGAAATCAGGCACAAGCGATCTCCGAAAGGTACCAGTTAGTTGAATGTAGTCAATTACAGTCATTGGAAAAGGAATGGACAAGGTACAGGGACACAGTACTAGAAGTGGCTAAAGAATGTCTTGGAACAGTAGTGTGTAAAAGTAGGATGAAGCAAACAGCTTGGTGGAATGATACAGTCAAGGCAGCCTGTAAAAGGAAAAAGAAGGCGTATCAAAAATGGCTACATACCAGAACCCAGGTAGACAGAGAAAGATATGTTGAAGAAATAAACAAAGCCAAACAGATAATTGCAGCATCCAAGAAGAAATCGTGGGAAGACTTTGGAAACAGGTTGGAGACTATGGGTCAAGCTGCTGGAAAACCATTCTGGAGTGAAATTAGCAGTCTTCGAAAGGGAGGTAAGAAGGAAATGACAAGTATTTTGGACAGGTCAGGAAAACTGCTGGTGAATCCTGTGGATGCCTTGGGCAGATGGAGGGAATATTTTGAAGAGTTGCTCAATGTAGGTGAAAATGCGATCAGTAATGTTTCAGATTTCGAGGTAGAATGGGATAGGAATGATGATGGAAATAGGATCACATTTGAGGAAGTGGAAAAAATGGTCAATAGATTGCAGTGCAATAAAGCGGCTGGGGTGAATGAAATTAAGTCGGAACTCATCAAATACAGTGGAATGTCAGGTCTTAAATGGCTACACAGGATAATTGAAATGGCCTGGCAGTCGGGACAGGTTCCATCAGACTGGACAAAAGCAGTAATCACACCAATCTTTAAACATGGAAACAGAAAAGATTGTAACAACTACAGAGGTATCTCTTTAATCAACGTTGTGGGTAAAATCTTCTCAGGTATTGTTGAAAGGAAAGTGCGAGTATTAGTTGAGGACCAATTGGATGAAAATCAGTGTGGGTTTACGCCTGTTAGAGGTTGTTAGGACCAGATCTTTAGCTTACGGCAAATAATGGAGAAGTGTTATGAGTGGAACAGGGAATTGTATCTATGCTTTACAGATCTAGAAAAGGCATATGACCGGGTTCCTAGGAGGAAGTTATTGTCTGTTCTACAAGATTATGGAATAGGAGGCAAACTTTTGCAAGCAATTAAAGGTCTTTACATGGATAGTCAGGCAGCAGTTAGAGTTGACGGTAAATTGAGTTCATGGTTCAGAGTAGTTTCAGGGGTAAGACAAGGCTGCAACCTGTCTCTACTGTTGTTCATATTATTTATGGATCATATGTTGAAAAGAATAGACTGGCTGGGTGAGATTAAGATATGTGAACACAAAATAAGCAGTCTTGCATATGCGGATGACTTAGTTTTGATGGCAGATTCGATTGAAAGTTTGCAAAGTAATATTTCAGAGCTAGATCAGAAATGTAAGGACTATGGTATGAAGATTAGCATCTCCAAAACGAAAGTAATGTCAGTGGGAAAGAAATATAAACGGATTGAGTGCCAAATAGGAGGAACAAAGTTAGAACAGGTGGACGGTTTCAAGTACTTAGGATGCATATTCTCACAGGATGGCAACATAGTGAAAGAACTGGAAGCGAGGTGTAGCAAAGCTAATGTAGCGAGCACTCAGCTAACATCTACTCTCTTCTGCAAGAAGGAAGTCAGTACCGAGACTAAGTTATCTGTGCACCGTTCAATCTTTCGACCAACTTTGTTGTATGGGAGCGAAAGCTGGGTGGTTTCAGGTTACCTTATCAACAAGGTTGAGGTTACGGATATGAAAGTAGCTAGGATTATTGCAGGTACTAGTAGATGGGAACAATGGCAGGAGGGTGTCCACAATGAGGAAATCAAAGAAAAACTGGGAATGAACTCTATAGATGTAGCAGTCAGGGCGAACAGGCTTAGATGGTGGGGTCATGTTACACGCATGGGAGTAGCAAGGTTACCCAAGAGACTCATGGATTCAGCAGTAGAGGGTAGGAGGAGTCGGGGCAGACCGCGGAGAAGGTACCTGGATTCGGTTAAGAATGATTTTGAAGTAATAGGTTTAACATCAGAAGAGGCACCAATGTTAACACTGAATAGGGGATCATGGAGGAACTGTATAAGGGGGGCTATGCTCCAGACTGAACGCTGAAAGGCATAATCAGTCTTAAATGATGATGATGATGATGATGATGAACTAGTAGATGTCTGTGACATCCTACGGATATGGTGAGATGCTGGACGAGGGTGTAAATGAACTGATCAGATAGAATATTACGACCACCGATCTACAAACCCGTCCCGGCGATAGCAGCAACGACTGGCGAGGATTGACTGCTAATCAGACACGTGCATGGTAAATGTAGTATCAGTGAGCGTGCTGTAGAATGGGGATGGCGCCCGATCTATCTGAGTTTGAAGGAGGGCAGATTGTCATGGCCCGGAGGCTCGGTCCGAGCATTTCGGAAACTGCACGACTTGTAGGGTGTTCGAGGAGTGCTGTAATGAGCGTCTTCAGTAGGAGGCGAAACAAGGTGAAACCACGTCCAGACGTCGCTGGGTTGGGCGGCCATCGTTCATTTCAGATGTCGGACGTCGTAGGCTGGACAGACTGTTAAAACAGGATACGCGGTGCTATTAAATGAAGTCAATCTAACTAACTGCTCACCTTCAGAGGACGTCGTGTTTCCAAGTAGAAAAGAAATTAGCATATTTCATCAAAATATAAGGGGTATTAGAGATATGCTTAATGAACTGCTTATAGATGTCGACTCTGAAATTATTGATGTACCGGAGCACCACTTAAATAATTTGACAATTCAGAGGCTTCCTTTACCAGGATACAGATTAGCTGGCTATTTTTCAAGGAGTTCCTTGCGGGGTGGGGGAGTGGCTCTGTGCCGGCCACAGTGGTCTTGCGGTTAAAGGCGCTGCAGTCCGGAACCGCGGGACTGCTACTGTCGCAAGTTCGAATCCTGCCTCGGGCATGGATGTGTGTGATGTCCTTAGGTTAGTTAGGTTTAAGTAGTTCTAAGTTCTGGGGGACTGATGACTACATATGTTAAGTCCCATAGTGCTCAGAGCTATTTGAACCATTTTTGAGTGGCTCTGTACGTAAATAACAGTATTCCATTTTGAGTCCACAGACGTATGGCGACACTGCATTGATAAGACATGTTGTGCAGGGGCAGTTGAATTTAGTGAAACTAAATTTCCAATTGTTCTTGTTTGTAGGTCCCCTGACTCTGGTTTCAGAGCATTTCTGCTCACGCTAGAGAGGGTTTTTGATTCACTTTTTTTTTAAGTCGTACCAGAAATTAGTTATGTGTGGTGACTTTAGTGTTTATTTTATATATCATGATGCGAGAAAAAAGATATTGGTAGATCTTCTAAATTCATATTATGTGATGCAGACTGTGTTTTTCCAAATAGGGTGCAGTTGCACAGCCACAGACAATATTTTTGTTTATTCTTCATTACTAGATGGGATTCTGTTAGTATGATGGTGAATGGCCTTTCAGACCATGATACACAAATTTTAACACTAAAAGGCTTTTGTATTCAAACAAATACTACGTTTAACTGCACCAAACTATGTAAGAAATTCAATCCAGCAGGAATATAGGGTTTTTTTTAAACGTCTTCAAGGAACAAGAGTGGCAGGATGTTTATAGTGCCGATAACATAGATGACAAATATAATGCTTTCCTTGATACATTTCTCATGCTCTTTGGGAGTTGCTTTCCATTAGTACGCTCTAAACGGGGTACTAGCAGTAAAAGGCAACCTGGGTGGTTGACTAGTTGGATAAAGATATCATGTAGAACAAAGCGGGAATTAAATCAAAATGTTAGAAGTAGTCACAATCAAGCTACTGTTGCCCATTACAAACAGCATTGTAAGGTGCCTAAAAATGTTATTAGGAAGGCAAAGAGTATATGGTGCGCAAATAGTACAGCTAAGTCACAGGATAAAATTAAAACCATATAGTCAGTTGTGAAGGAAGTGTCTGGTCAGTAGCACAAAGTCGTCGATGTAAAGTCAGTTCGTAGTAAAAATATTTCTGTTACTGATAAACGAGATACATGTACAGTATCTAATAATCATTTTCTGAGCATTGTTGGTGAACTAAATAAAAAATTAGTTTTTACATGGAATCATGTAGCTCTCTTGGCAAATGCCTTTTCGTGATTGATGTCTGAAATACTCCTCTGTGATACTGACAAGTGGGGAGATTGAGTAAATAGCCTAATTAAATCACGGAAGACAAAGGACTCTCATGGATATGATGAAGTTTGTAGCAGAATAGTAAAGTACTGTACTGCACATGTTAGCCCTGAATTTATCCATGTTTGTAATTTTTCCTTCAGGAATGGTTAGTTTCGTGAACGGTTAAAGCATTCAGTAGTAAAGGCGCCGTATAAAAAGGGAGAAAGGGATTGTGTGGACAATTTTAGACCTATTTCTATGCCATCAGTGTTTGATAAAGTTATTGAAAAGGCTGTGTATGTAAGGATAATTGATCATTTTATATCACACGATTTGCTATAAAATGTATAGTTCTGCTTTAGAAGGTGTATAACAACTGAAATTGCTATATCCTCTTTTCTCTGCGATGTATTGGATGGGTTAAACGAAAGGTTCCGAAAGCTAGGCATATTTTTTTGATTTAACTAAGGCGTTTGATAGTTTTGATCACAAAATATCCAGAAGTTATACTATCACGGAATACAGGGAGTAGCTCAGAATGGATTCACCTCTCACTTTAGCAACAAACAGCAAAAGGTCATTAGTGACAGTGGTGAGAATGGCTGTGATGTGGAGTCTAAGTGAGGTACAGTCAAATGGGCTGGTGCCCCAGGGATCAGTGTTGGGGCCATTCCACTTCCTTATTTATATAAATGATATCACCTCTAATATTACGGGTAACTCTAAAATGTTTCTGTTTTCTGATGACACTGGCTTGGTAGTAAAGGTTGTTGTGTGCAACATTGGATCGGTTTCCAATAGTGCAGTTCATAATATACGTTCATGGCTTGTAGAAAATAAACTAACGCTAAATTACAGTAAGACTCAGTTTTTAAAATTTCTGGCACACAATTCAACAAAACCAGACGTTTTAATTTCACATAATGGACATATGATTAGTGAAACTGAACAGTTCAAATTTCTAGGTGTTCAGATAGATAGTAAACTGTCGGCGAAAGATCCGAAAATTAATCTACATCGCTTATTTACATTCGCTTATGTCTTATGGTATTATATTTTGGGGGTAACTCTTCCCATTCTAGAAGGATATTTATGGCTCGGGCAATAAGTGGTGTAAGTTCACGAACCTCTTGTCCACCCCTGTTCACGAGTCTCGGTATTTTGACAATGGCCTCTCAATATATATATATTTCTTATTGTCAGTCCTTGTTAACAACATTAGCTTATTCTCAAGAATAAGCGACTTTCACTCAGTTAATATTCGTCAGAAGTCAAGCCTGCTTTGGGATCGGACTTCCTTAACTATTGTGCAGAATGGTGTGCAGTATAGAGCTGCATCTATTTTCAAGAAGCTAGCACAGAATTAAAAAGTCTTAGCAGTAATCCACGCGCTTTCAAATCGAAACTGAAGAGTTTACTCGTGGGTCCCTCCTATCGTCTCGAGGAGTTCCTTGAAAAATTTAGCTGATTCTTGTTGTTGATTGCGTTTACTTAAACTTACGGACTGACTTTTTCCAGGGTCATAAACATTTTATTTTTATCTGTTATTACTTTTATGTTGTATTTCATGTACTGACACGTTCTATAACCTTGGATATTCCTCAGTTTTATCCTATGGAGCTTGATGCGTAAATAAATAAAAATAAAAATTATCCGTGCCAAAGGTGGACCGGCTATTAGATAGTTGGTCATAATGTTATGTCTTACCAGTGTACATAGCGGATATTCGGGATATCCGAGGAGCGCATGGAGTGCTAGGAAATAAGGGTACATGACTATTCTGTAATTCATAGCCAAGTGTTTGGCAGAGGGTTGACAGAACGACTTACTGTCCCGCCACTAATATTCATTCTCACAGGAAAAATTAACTGAAAGTACGTCTGTCGAGTATCCATAGTGTTCGTAGGTTAAGTTAAATAGACTATGAAACTTCCGCATAGACCTCGAGTCCTACTTCCTTCCCTACGATGAGAGATTAAATCGCGTCCCAGATAGTAGTCATCGCAATGGAAACGGATCCCAGCGCGCAGGTGCCGGAAAGTGGCTTGACGGAGATGGAGGTTTGCTTTAGCACCGACTACGATCTTTACTTCGTAAGATATGATCCACTACTCGGAAACGTATGGTCAGTCCCAAGACGACATCACAAACAGTGTACAGTCACCAAACCGTTAACAACTAATCATGGTCCGCTTGACACACTACTGGAAATTGAAATAAGAACACCGTGAATTCATTGCCCCAGGAAGGGGAAACTTTATTGACACATTCCTGGGGTCAGATACATCACATGATCACACTGACAGAACCACGGGCACATAGACACAGGCAACAGAGCATGCACATTGTCGGCACTAGTACAGTGTATATCCACCTTTCGCAGCAATGCAGGCTGCTATTCTCCCATGGAGACGATCGTAGAGATGCTGGATGTAGTCCTGTGGAACGGCTTGCCATGCCATTTCCACCTGGCGCCTCAGTTGGACCAGCGTTCGTGCTGGACGTGCAGACCGCGTGAGACGACGCTTCATCCAGTCCCAAACATGCTCAATGGGGGACAGATCCGGAGATCTTGCTGGCCAGGGTAGTTGACTTACACCTTCTAGAGCACGTTGGGTGGCACGGGATACATGCGGACGTGCATTGTCCTGTTGGAACAGCAAGTTCCCTTGCCGGTCTAGGAATGGTAGAACGATGGGTTCGATGACGGTTTGGATGTACCGTGCACTATTCAGTGTCCCCTCGACGATCACCAGTGGTGTACGGCCAGTGTAGGAGATCGCTCCCCACACCATAATGCCGGGTGTTGGCCCTGTGTGCCTCGGTCGTATGCAGTCCTGATTGTGGCGGTCACCTGCACGGCGCCAAACACGCATACGACCATCATTGGCACTAAGGCAGAAGCGACTCTCATCGCTGAAGACGACACGTCTCCATTCGTCCCTCCATTCACGCCTGTCGCGACACCACTGGAGGCGGGCTGCACGATGTTGGGGCGTGAGCGGAAGACGGCCTAACGGTGTGCGGGACCGTAGCCCAGCTTCATGGAGACGGTTGCGAATGGTCCTCGCCGATACCCCAGGAGCAACAGTGTCCCTAATTTGCTGGGAAGTGGCGGTGCGGTCCCCTACGGCACTGCGTAGGATCCTACGATCTTGGCGTGCATCCGTGCGTCGCTGCGGTCCAGTCCCAGGTCGACGGGCACGTGCACCTTCCGCCGACCACTGGCGACAACATCGATGTACTGTGGAGACCTCACGCCCCACGTGTTGAGCAATTCGGCGGTACGTCCACCCGGCCTCCCGCATGCCCACTATACGCCCTCGCTCAAAGTCCGTCAACTGCACATACGGTTCACGTCCACGCTGTCGCGGCATGCTACCAGTGTTAAAGACTGCGATGGAGCTCCGTATGCCACGGCAAACTGGCTGACACTGACGGCGGCGGTGCACAAATGCTGCGCAGCTAGCGCCATTCGACGGCCAACACCGCGGTTCCTGGTGTGTCCGCTGTGCCGTGCGTGTGATCATTGCTTGTACAGCCCTCTCGCAGTGTCCGGAGCAAGTATGGTGGGTCTGACACACCGGTGTCAATGTGTTCTTTTTTCCATTTCCAGGAGTGTAGATGCACTCTACAAAGACATCGGAATACATTCACTCAGGGAGGAAAATAAGTAAACAGTTACGTAAATCAGAGAAACAGTCTCCTCTGCGAGCAGACAACCACTGTTTCAAACACTGGTGGCAGAAATGGGAAAAATTGGGGTTTAGCAAAGAACGGACGACCTTGGGTGCTGTGGATGTATCCAAAGTCATGTAAGAACGACCTCAAAGGTCTGCATGATTTGACGGAATCAAATGAGCATGATCAAAACGAGGGGAACGCGACCTAACATGGCATGAGTTCGGTTCTCCCAAGAACAGGAGAGCCGTCGCACGCTCTCTCAGACTTAGTCATAGCAGTCGGACGCCCTGGCGGTGCCCGCGACCCCTTCGTTTGTCAGCGCTCTGTTCTCCCTTCTCGCGCGAGATGTTCAGCTCATTCCACTCTCCTTAACAGTGGGGGGGGGGGGGGGGAACACGAAATGCGTTAAATTTTAAAGTGACCAGTCAAACTCTGTGCCACCTTTGATAACATTTCTATTCTCGTCTGCTTGTAGCCATTACTCCGACGCCTCAACCCTTCTGCGAGTGTTAATTTCCAAAGGAGGAAAAATTTTCAGTCGTCCCACGGCTAACAACTATGAGTCGCCTGTCTCGTTCACAACTGGCCATCTCCGCATCTTCCAGAACGGCGCTCGGCCAAAGGTAACGGGCCGAAGAGGACCGGTGGTTTTGAAACACTCCAATCATGGCCCATGCGTTTCTTGTCCCGTTTTCTGTTGTGATCCGAGTCGTCTGCCGCTGCTCCGAGTAGCCTAATATTTGCTAATGATAAATGGATGGAAGGTGGCCAATTGGATCTGTCACCGCAGGAATCTGGATAAACACAACTGCACTTTAAACAAGTATATTATACTCAACTTGCACACGAAGAACTGCTACACTACTGACTACTTGTGGAAGAGCCTGACGCGGATGTGCGACTAAGTACACTGAATGTTTGCAGGTAGAGATAACTATCAACAACTCAGTATAACTTGACACAAAATGTTTTCTGAGTATCGTAATGTAAACTTGGGGAAACCAAAGTTTCGGCCACGCTTACAGTGGTCTTCTTCTGCGTCTACATCGGTAGACCCAGAAGAAACCCGCTGGAACCATGGCCGAAACTTTGGTTTCTTCAGTATAGTTTTTCCTTTCTTTCGGCTCGGAAACCCTCTGTCTCACCTGACTTTGGCCACGGAGAGCTACGCAATTATAAACTCGGTGTAACGCGACGAGGAAGTAATCTCAACTACAAGTAATCTTGAAGTAGAAGAATGGTGCTCAGGTGCCCTCCACCGTTCTGGTGGTCTTCAGTTGTCGGCGGCCTGGAGGTTCTTCGCTGGTGGCAATGTTCGCTGCCGGTGCAGGCAGGAATCTTCGAGGCGCCGGCTTCGGCAGTACTGATAGGCTATGATACCAAACTTTCGTCCTACACTTCTCTCATATCCAAAACTCTCCAGCCAGTGATGGAGAGGAGCTTTCCTGGGAAACTGAACATGTCAGTCACACTCTCCTTGGCAGTTCCTATTCCATCTCCGTCATGCAAAGCCCTCTTTCTCATTTCCGAAGCTACGAGATTTTCATTAAAATCTGCCTTGTTGCTGGCGCGAGGCACGTCTATGTCACGCTAGAAGTAATATTTTGTTTCAGGACGTGGGAAGTATTCGTTACCATAAAAAAAGTAGCGACGTTCCTGCCTACACTGTATTTCTCCTTACTCTGTCACGATGATGCGTTAATTTCCGACCAGCAACACAATGACACGACTACAGTCGCACGTGGAACGAGGAATACATGAGCTTAAATGAAATGCATCTTCCTTCCAGAAGGCTTTAGTGCAGTCTGACGCAGGCAAGATTGACATGGCAGACAATCTACGGCGCTATCGTCATCACACATGGACTACTAATCACGTGCCGGACGTGGTGGCCAAGCTGTTCTAGGCGATTCAGTCCGCAACCAGGCGACTGCTGCGGTCGCAGGCTCGAATCCTGCCTCGGGCATGGATGTGTGTGATGTCCTTAGGTTAGTTAGGTTTAAGTAGTTCTAAGTTCTAGGGCACTGATGACCTCAGATGTTAAGTTGCATAGTACTCAGAGCCATTTGAACTAATCACGTTCCTCCGTTTCCGAATATTTGTTTTCAGCTACACTCTCGAACAGCACGTAGGAAAAACGAACAGCCGCGTGTATCCGACCGTACTCTTGCTTCTGTTCTCTAATCACGATGGCCATTTCTCATTTTGTAGGTATGATTCAGATCAGTGTTCTGGGATCATCTGGACGAAGGTAGTAATTAACATTTCTTGAAAAAAATCTCGCCTCAACGAAAAGCGCCTTTGTTTTAGTAATTGTCGTCTCAACATGCTTATTATATCTGTCACTCTCTCACTGCTACGCAATGGCACGGAACTACCTGCTTCCTTTCATGTTTTCCGATGACCTCCGTTACTCTGGTTCGATAAGGATCTGACCCACAGCACGCAGCAGTACTTCAGAAGAGGGCGGAAAAGTGCAGTGTAGGCGATGTCTTTAGCAGATATGCTGCATCTTGAAAGTGTTCTGCAATGTAGTTTTGTTTCGCCCCTTCACATGTTTTCTATTTGATGGTTCTACTTTATGTTGTTCGTAATTGTAGTCCCTAGGTATTTCATTGGTTCGACAACCTTTAAAATTGTGTGATTCATCGGGTAGCAGACATCCAGCGGTATTTTTTGTAGTGCTCATGTGGAATACGTTACACTTTTTATTGGTTGGGTCAATTGCCACTTTTCCCACTTTTACTGAGTTATTTTGCAGCTCGTTTTGGTCTTCTGATAATTTTAGCAGACGCTTACTGACAGAATTTTGTAGATTAAGAACAGCAAAGGGACTATACTCGGAGAGCGAATGATATCATTTCTGATTTACTGGATGATTTCCCATCAGTTACCTTTCTGATAGGAAATCGTACATCCAGTTGCACATCTAAGACCATATTTGGCAGGCACGCGGTTTTGTTAGAATCTGCTTGTGGTGAACTGGTTCACAAGCCTTCTGGAAATCTAGTAATATGGAGTCAAGTAGAGATCCACTGTCGATAGCACTTGTTACTTCGTGGGAATAATGGGCCAATTGAGTTTCACAATAACGATGCAAATTGAGTTTCACGATAACGATTATTTTTTAGGTCAAATTTAAAATCCATGTAGTCACAACAAGAAACACATAAAAGTAATGACAACTGCATGTTACAAATATTTCCGTCGCAGTACTGAAAATGCTCGTACAACTTATAAATCTTACCAGCTGAACTAAACAGATCACAGAAACCCAAATTCCATGGCTCGTGCTCGATCGACCTGAAAAACTGAGTAACAATAGCAAGTCATTACCGTTCCCAGAATGGTTCTAGGTGCCTGAACACACTGGTTCAACATTAATAGTCAGACCTGAACAGATTAATTCAATTGCGCAAGGCACGTCGATGTATGTAGGTTTCTCCCTCTATCACACTATGTGGCCCTGCTAATTGTCAAGTCAATCAGGTTGTTGTTGGATTTACTAAATTAAGGAAAATTTCACTTTAAATGTTTTATTGGAATATAACAGACTGAAGACGACAAAATTCATGAAGTGAATCAGTTTTCGCGTGATACATACCAATCCAGAGCACTTTTCTTGCTCATAAAGAACCAATCGTACTCCGGAGACACACCGACCAGTCCGCCAAATATCATTTTGAAGCTAGAACCGTAAAGCGGCAGAATTTCAGGGATTCATGCACGCTGGAAGAAGATGAGGGTTGAGGATAATATGGAAGAATAAATATATTTCTTTGTCTGCTACTAGCTGAATTTCCATAGCACATCATGCGATGACGACAGGTCTAGAGTACTGACAACATCCTCTGACAAATTGCAACAATAGATGACTGTAACTTATAACACTAACTCCCAAGACGACAACAAATATTTCTATTACAGCACGAGTGACTTTTAAGTCGTTAGAGCTGATCATAAAACACAGAAATTTACTGTCCAATACGACTGTCTTTGTGTGAATGTAGAACTTGCATCACAATTGCGAAAAAATTATTCCTCTGTAACCAATTTTCCAGTGCGTTCTCTCCTCATTCAACATAAGCAATTCACAAGAGTTTCTCTACATGTGTCGGGGAAGTGGGTGTAACAGGTAATCAAATAAATCTCTTTTTGTTGTAATTTGTGTCTGCTGTTATTTTGGTATACATACATATTTCACGCAGCTTCACTTGATTGAGTAGAATATTACTGTTACATTTGGGACACTTTAACTCGTTACAATATCTCAAATAGAGGTTGTGTATCTTATCAGTTATATTGATTGGAGACATCTGATATCTTTCTTACAAATTTAAAAACACAAATTGTTTGATTTCTTGAGACTCTTTTCGTGTTGCATTCATGGTTATCCACAGCGGGACTGAAACAGAACCAAGGTAATAAATTAAGGAGCGGAAACAGCGGTGCTCCTCATTTATCTGCTATCGAAGCAACACGATTAACTTTTGAGTAAGATATTGAACTGCGTCAGTTTCAACAAGTTTTTTTATAGTAGGTCTATGCTGATCACGTTATTACAGCTATACTTAAAAATTCATAATCTAAAGAACGAGTTATCGGTCGGCAGTGGACTGAGTTAGAGTACAGATTGAGAAGAAAATGCTTTCTTTCTCGACGAACTTCTCTTTCATGAATGATGGTGTAGGAATTAAAATTCAGGGAGAAGAAATAAAAACTATGAGGTTTATCGATGACATCGTAATTCTTGCAGAGATTGCAAAGTACATGGAAGAGGAGATGAACGGAATGGACAGTTTTTCCAAAGGAGGACGTGAGATGAACATCAACAAAACCAAAACGAGGGTAGTGCAATGTAATCTAAATAAATGCTAAGGGAATCGTAGTAGGAAACGAGACACTTAAAGCAGTAGATTGACAGAAAGAAGGGATACGTTGACGGGACACATTCTGTGCTATGAGAACGAGTTCCGCTTCGAGCGCCGAGCGGGAAGGTCCTTGTTTATTTCACTTGCTGTAGCGTCGCTTGTGTGATGTTTTCCTTGTTAGTGTTGCTCTGTCGGCCGAGTGAGTCGTAACGCCTCCGCTCCGCCTTACTGTCTGTTTGTGTTCGTCTACTTGCAGCGGCGTCAGCCGCTCGGCTGTGGCTACCATGGTTTCAACGTGTGTTCCACGAAAAGGTACTGTGACCCATACTTTCGATAAAACAACACGACACGTGCAGGCCGGGTCTCTAGAAATTCACGATTGGCTTGTCGATACAATTCATGTAAACTCTGATCAGGTCCACACCGCTTATTTTGATGCAGACGAGTACGTGTTTTACGATAAATTTATGAATTCTTTCACTTTGAAAGATTGAGGTCGCGACATGGTTCTCAAGTCCCGTTCAAGCATCGCGATAATTCCGTTAGTATAGTGTCTGTGGTGTCACCGCCAGACACCACACTTGCTAGGTGGTAGCTTTAAATCGGCCGCGGTCCAGTAGTACATGTCGGACCCGCGTGTCGCCACTGTCAGTATTTGCAGACCGAGCGCCACCACACGGCAGGTCTAGAGAGACGGACTAGCACTCGCCCCAGTTGTACGACGACTTTGCTAGCGACTACACTGACGAAGCCTTTCTCTCATTTGTCGAGAGACAGTTAGAATAGCCTTCAGCTAAGTCCATGGCTACGACCTAGCAAGGCGCCATTAACCATATCTGGAGAGTGTCTCATTTGTATAGTCAAGAGCGATGTACCACAAGGATGAATTAAAGTTAAGTAAACAGACGCTACGTACTTTTCTTTAGTGCATTAATAATGTATCCTGTTCCAGACTTCACGCCAGTCGGCGTGTGTGTACGCGTGCCTTTCGGTTACCCGTCACTGTGGACTGGCTGTCTTGTCAGTCCACTACAGTGTCACTCGCAGATGCTGAAATTGAATATACCAATGTTCCACTGTTCAACCTTTCACCGGAAGTCGATGTCAATTTTATGAAGAACATATTGACTCCTTATGGTAACGTGAAAAACGTCCGTTGTGAACGCCGGTCTACTCAACGCAAATTACAGTGTTATAGCGGAAATCGTTCCGTGGAATTGCATGTCAAATGGAATATTCCGTCACTTTTACAAGTGTGTGGTTACCGTGTTCGTATGATGTATACTGGTCAAGAGGTAACCAGCTTCCTATGTAAGGAAAGTGGGCACGTTAGGTCTAATTGCTCGCAGACGTTTTTTGTATTAAAGCCGTCGTCAGTGCAGCGTCGCAAATGGACGGTTGCTGATATTGTTACTTCCGCTCCCGCTCCTGGTTCGGATCATGATTAACAAACATTCAATTATCATAATCGTCCGAGTTAATTTCCGCCTTTACCTCAATGACAGGTTCAGAATCGTATTGCCCCCAGGACAGAACCTGTAACGGTGACAAACAAGCGACGTCGCACCCAAGATGGTGACGGTGAGGATTTCGCTGTGCCCTCTGCCTCCACCTCCTGCGCATCGATTGTGTCCCCTGTTCCTCTCGATACTACGACACCTCCTGTCCGTGGTACAGTGAGTGGCGAAAAAGTTATCTCCAGCACCCCTCCTGCTCGGTCCGCAGCTCGTGGTCGTGCGGTAGCGTTCTCGCTTCCCGCGCACGGGTTCCCGGGTTCGATTCCCGGTGGGGTCAGGGATTTTCTCTGCCTCGTGATGACTGGGTGTTGTGTGATGTCCTTAGGTTAGTTAGGTTTAAGTAGTTCTAAGTTCTAGGGGACTGATAACCATAGATGTTGAGTCCCATAGTGCTCAGAGCCATTTGAGCCTACTGCTCGCAATGTGGCTCCTTCTGAGCTGCCTATGTTGAGGACTGAGACGATGCAATGTCCTCCTGCTCCTTCGTTTTCAGCCGCCGACGGTTTCCCGGATCTGTTGACTACCCAAGTATCACCTGTTGCATTGGCAGTTCCACAGAATGTTTCCGCCTTGATGACTGAAACTGCATTACTTGACCCTAAATCTGAGGGGCAGGAATCTGTGCCTTTGACCCCTCACACACCTCCGTCTGCTGAGGCCACCATGCCACATAGCCGACAGAAACGGCGTAGACAACCTGACCGTGCGACGGCACGTAATAGAACTAAGAAAACAGGTTGCGATGATGGGGGTTATGGTGCCCCGATGTCTGCTTTGCGGTTTCCGCAATGGAACTTGATTCTCAGCTGTCTGCGTCATTCTCCTCGGACGTACCGTACATCCCTGTATAGCTGTGATCAATGACCCAAGCCTACACGTTCCTTTCCTTAAATGTTAATCGTGTGGAATCAGAATTGCGACCGGCTTCACTGCGTCAGCTTATTTATGATTCATGTGCGGACATAGTCTTCTTACACGAGGTGTTATTTAGGCATTTTTCATTACCTGGTTATGGTGTGATCTTTAATGTAGCATCCGAATATTCTACGGGGACCACCTTATTCTTTCGCGAATTTTATATGCTCCTTCTGGCACTGGTCGCGCAGTGGATCGTTAGCGTTTTTATAAAGAGGATATTGTTTATCTGCTTCGTAAGAGTCCTCTGGGTATTCTGTTGAGTGGTGATTATAGCTGTGTGTTGCGTCCTAAAGTCCTACAGATCAATCTCCAAATTTTATTTTCGGTCGCGAATTACATGAATTATTCCGATCCTTACGCCTGGAAGACGTCTGGAAATGTAAATACCCGATGCTAAAATTTATCCACTTAACTGCGACTTCTAGAACGGTTAGATAGGTTTTACTTATACTGCCTGCGCGATTGTATTCTTAATGTTGAAATCCCAGCTTCCTTTACAAATCACTGCCCTGTGAGTACACTTCTCAGCCGGCCGCGGTGGTCTAGCGGTTCTGGCGCTGCAGTCCGGAACCGTGGGACTGCTACGGTCGCAGGTTCGAATCCTGCCTCGGGCATGGGTGTGTGTGATGTCCTTAGGTTAGTTAGGTTTAAGTAGTTCTAAGTTCTAGGGGACTTATGACCTAAGCTGTTGAGTCCCATAGTGCTCAGAGCCATTTGAACCATTTTTGAAGTACACTTCTCAATCTAGAACGGCAACCAGTCAAATTGTTTCGCAACCCGTGGATGTTAAACGACGCTCACCTAGCTGACCTCTGTCTTGACGACGTGATGCGAGCCGTGTGGGAGCGTTGTCTACGGTCCACTGGGACGTATTCTTCCATCCTTGACTGGTGGACACTGCAGGAAAAGCGAGGCTCTGGCAAACTTTGATACTTGTCTGTGCTGCCAAAGCGCAAGACTTGCGGAGAACTTACTAATATTACTATACCATCGTGAGTGGAATTTATGGTGCTTCGGATCACGCCCCTCTGCAAATTGCAGATGTTAGGCGTGTAAAAGGAAAATTCATAACCTTGAAAAGAATACGAATGGAAGTGTTGAGAATGCGATCCAAGCCACGATCATTGGTGACGGAAGAACTGAGTTCCTTATATCATTTACTTTGGCATCATACCCGTCACCGACGCGCTTGTATTCATTCTCTCACGATAGATAATGGACGTATCGTATCGAAGGAAGCTGATATACTGCGTGTCTTACACCAAAACTATGTAGATACCTACTACATCGATGAGTCCAATGCAAACCCACTAGTCAGCATCTTGGATACGACAATTACACCTGAGCAAAATGAAATGCTCTTCACTGCGTTTCAGCTTCCCAAGGAATTTTACGTGCGCTTTTGGCCGCTGTTGGGTGCTACCTTGAAGTCCCTTTTGAAATGTGACAGGGTAGAGTAGTGCCGACCTCGTCCAAAGTGGAAAAAAATATTTTAATC
This sequence comes from Schistocerca cancellata, assembly GCF_023864275.1. Lineage (NCBI taxonomy): Eukaryota > Metazoa > Arthropoda > Insecta > Orthoptera > Acrididae > Schistocerca > Schistocerca cancellata. The sequence goes on from NC_064634.1 coordinate 481,293,508, forward strand.
CCAAAACGCTCTGGACCGGCTTCTCATGATAGCTCTCACCAAATTACTTTGGTAAACTTTGATTATAAGGCTGTGGCGAGGGCAGTTAATAATAGGATGTGGGTTCTGATGGAGATGATAGTTGCTAAACATCAGAGCTGCATACCTGATCGTATCATTCTTACCCCTATAGTTGAATGTCGTGAATTGGTTTCTGTTGCTCTTGTAACGGTCCGTCCCTCGTGCTCTTGCTTTCCTGGACTTTGATAAGCCAATTGATCGTGTTAACCACGACAGTTTGCTTCGGATTTTGGATGCAGTTCGTTTTACTGTTGACACACGGCGAGTGCTCTCAAATCTGTTTACGGGTATTTTAGCTTCAGTGGTTGTTAATGGCCAACTGACACCCTCGACAAACATCCGTCGGAATGTTTCAAGGGAGCACATTGTCAATGACGTTGTATTGTCTCTGGAGCCCCTACTTCGTATGGTAGCATCGTAGCTGAAAGGTTGGACGCTTCTCGGAATGTCTATAGGTGTTCGTGCACACGCGGATGACGTGATGGTTCTACTACGCAATTCTCTTCGACTGAAGGCTGTAATCGATGATTATTGTCGGAGTTCAGGTGCACTACTTAATGAAGGTAAATGCAGGCTTCTTACTTTGCGAGATTTTGATGACGTCGTTGTTCCATGGGCTACTGCGGTGGATCGGCATACGCCTCTCGGTTATATCATTCATCGTTGTCCACTCAAGATGGCGACGCTCAGCTGGAAGTCTGTTACGAAAAAAATTCAAGAAGAGATACCAGAACAAAAAATTAGTTCTCTTACTCTGCTCCAGAAAGTCCGAATACTGGATACATATGTCTTATGCAAAGCTTATTATGTGGCCCAAGTTGACCCGCTTCCCTCGATGACGGCGAAGAAACTACAGCAATTGTCTGGTCGTTTCTTATGGAAAAGACAAATCTTTCGCTTACGGTATGAGGTGGCCACAAAGCTTCGTTCCTTTGGGGAGTTGGGCCAGGCTGACAAACGAAGGAAGACATAGATGCTATATGTGCGACGTACGTTTTTGAAGATGACTCAAGAAACTCACACATTCATGTCTCGATTGTGTCCGCCCTGCTAGTCTTGAACACCCTATTAATGTTGGTCGCATAAATTATAAGTTAAAACACGTTCGTGACATCTATCTTGCGGTGAGCTATTTAGGGGCTGACATTTTATTGAAACCCGTCCTCACCATGAAATTCCTACAGACTCGTTGGAAAGCAGTTCCTTGTCCGAACATCGTTGAAAGAGAAATGCTGCAAACAACCTGGACGACAGTTTGGTGCAATATCAGTCTTCAGATTTTGCAGATGCCCATAGAGTTCTCTTGGTATAAGGTAGTAAATAACTCGATTCAAACGAACATGCAACTTTTCCGTATTGGGCTTAGCGACACAGATTTATGTAGTCGTTCTACGTCTACGGACTCGATACGACATCGCTTTACTTGTGGAGGTCCCAAATGGGTCCTGGATTAGTGCGCAAATGGCCTTCCTTACCCGATTTCTGAGATTTTGTACACTACGGACATCATATTCTGACCAGAATCTTCCTTCTTTCCACGATGGAAACCCATACCGCTTTGTGGTTGCTAGGAGACTTCGTTTATTATGTTGTAGAAGGCGAGGTGGAAGATCACATAAACTTCATGCAGTACATGATCACGGTCTACTGGGCATGCTTGCGAATATCTCGATATCGAGACCTCTTCGCCAACAAGTTGAATCTTGTTTTCCATCGGCGAGGCGTTGGTTAATTTTATTTTTCTGGTGATAGGTGTTTTCCTTGTTATGTATGTTTCCATTTGATTTGCTTCGGCTTGTACTCTCCTACTTTACCTGCTCGTTCTGTTTTGTGTATAGATGAAGTATATACAAGGGTTTTAACTCAGGTAGTGGCAGCTATTCATTCACAACCGATACAAAAGACTTACATGTTTGCATCTGTAACCGTCCTTCAAAGTTGTCACCAGCGTTGCGTAGAACCCGTTGCCACCGATGTCGAAGGCGTAATATACCGTTAGCAGAACCTGTTCTGTTGATGGTGCGAATGGAGCGGTCTGCTGTCTGTCGAATCCTTGGAACAGTTCTGAGGCGAATGCCACGAAGTGGTTCATTCAACTTCGGAATCAAATCAAAGTCACAAAGACTTAAGTCCTGGTAGTATGGTGGATGGTACAGTACTTCCCAGTCCCATCGACCGAACAGAGTGTTGTGACTTGGCAAGACAGCCAAGCCACTATGATTGGTAGCCGAAAGGCACGCGTTAAAGCTCACGCAGGCTGGCGTGTGCTCTGGAACAGTTAAAGGAGTTTATAGTAGGAAGAAAAGTACGTAGCTTCTGGAATACTTAACTTTAATCCATAATTGACGAACATCGGTCTGACGGTACGTGCATCACAAGATAAATAGCAAATGATAATGGCGCCTTGCTAGGTCGTAGCAAATGACGTAGCTGAAGGCTATGCTAACTATCGTCTCGGCAAATGAGAGCGTAATTTGTCAGAGAACCATCTCTAGCAAAGTCGACTGTACAACTGGGGCGAGTGCTAGGAAGATGCTCTAGACCTGCCGTGTGGCGGCGCTCGGTCTGCAATCACTGACAGTGGCGACACGCGGGTCCGACGTATACTAACGGACCGCGGCCGATTTAAAGGCTACCACGTAGCAAGTGTGGTGCCTGGCGGTGACACCACACAGAGCAGCCACAGCTTGCGCTGTATGCGCCCGCGCATTGTCGTGCAAAATGATGGGTGGGTTACGCTGAAAGTGTCGCCACTTCTTTCTCAAAGCTGGTCGCAGGTGATGCTCCAAAAACGAACAGTAGTACTGTGCATTGAAGGTATGTCGTGGAGTAACGTAATGCGTTATGATAACACCATCACAGTCGTACACGAGAATCACGATAACTTTCACCATAGTGCGGCTCTGACGCACTTTCGACTTTCGCGGCGACCCATAATGACGCCACTCGTAAGACTAGCGCTTCAGTTTTGGCTCGTACGATGTTGCCCGTGTCTCATCTAGCGTTACGGTAGGGCGTAAGAAAGCCTCTCCTTCGCACTCATAGCGCTCCAAGTACGTCGGAGCAGCGTCTTAAGGCATCCATATCCGCCTTTGTGTAAGTCATGAAGAACCAATCGTGATGCAGTGTTTCGCACGCCCAGCAGTTCCTTCAGGATGCGAAGCACAGTCGGTAAACGCTAATCCGGTTTCGTGGGCGAGCTCACGAATCGTATGGCGTCAATCAACGTTCACAAACGTGGCAACAGCATGCACTTCTTCTTCAGAGACGCTAGGACGAACTGCCCGATGTAGTCTGCCACAGTTTTCCGACCTTCGTTGAAGCCTTTACTCAACGTGCCACTGTTCTGTACGGCAATGCCGATTCTCCGCACGCCTCTTAAAGAACTTGATGACACTGTCGTGCTGTACGACCTCTGGCACATTCAGTCTTGATCCAACTACGTTGTTCCTGTTTCGAAAACATAGTGACACCGTTACGTTAGAAATCTCGCTCGCAACTGACTGTGTTTAAAAAAATGTTCAAATGTGTGTGAAATCTTATGGGACTAAACTGCTAGGGTTATCAGTCCCTAAGCTTACACACTACTTAACCTAAATTAACCTAAGGACAAACATACACACCCATGCACGAGGGAGGACTCGAACGCCGGCCGGTGTGGCCGTGCGGTTCTAGGCGCTTCAGTCTGGAACCGCGTGACCGCTACGATCGCAGGTTCGAATCCTGCCTGGGGCATGGATGTGTGTGATGTCCTTAGTTTAGTTAGGTTTAAGTAGTTCTAAGATCTAGGGGACTGATGACCACAAATGTTAAGTCCCATAGTGCTCAGAGCCATTTGAGGACTCGAACCTCCGCCGGGACCAGCCGCACAGTCCATGACTGAAGCGCCTTAGACTGTTTTTCTCTCGACTATGCGCACGCCGGTGACGTGGGACCGGCGAGTCCATTTGCTCAGAGGTAAGGTAGGTATGTCAACAACGTGTGCTATCAGCGACAACAGTAGATTCCATTGCATAGTGTATTCACAGCAGTGTTGCCACTATTTAAGTTCCAACCTACGTATGCACATGAGTGATACAATCTTTCAAATCAGATTGGAGTTTTTCTTAGATTGCTACTTAGAAGATAGTCTGATCTCGTTGTCTTTCTGCTTTTAGAATCTATATGTATATATAATTATGATATAGACTAAAAGCAGAAAGACAACGAGATCAGAGTATACTCTAAATAGCAATCTAAGAAAAACTCCAATCTCATTTCAAGGATTATATGATAAATAAAAATTAGAAAATTAAATAAATATAAAAAAGTGTATAAAAATGGTTTATACATACCATGAGAGCATGGTGATGGTTTTTCGGCTATGTTCTCGGTCTTTTTTCCTTTATCCATTTACTGTTGTTTTGTTATCATACTTAACTTTTTCTCCCATTTGCAGCGCATACTACATCATGATTTGACTATGGTGTACTGAAGTTTCATGATAGTACTCTGATAATAAAAAGAAAGAAAGGGGCCGTGAGTCGTACTTGGGTAGCTCAGTTGGTAGAGAAGTTGCCTGCGAAAGATAAAGGTCCCGAGTTCGAGTCTCGTTTCGGCACATTTTTAATCTGCCAGGAACTTGCAGAAAGATGTAGGTTGCAGTAGTTATTCGGAGCTGAAGGGGCTTGCACAAGACAGAGTACCATGGAAAGCTGCATCAAATCAGTATTCTGACTGAAGACAACAAGTGGAGCAGTTGTGTATGCATGCAGGCCCATGATATAGCTGTGACAGTTGTCATAAACTGTGTAATACATCATTCTTTTGTGGTGTAGGAATGAATTTGAATGAACTGCATTAATTTTTCCAACAAACTGAAAATTGTCGCCTTGAATCTGTATGGTAGTTTCTGTAGACGGAAACAACATATTGAACGGGTATTTTCTGTGATGTTTTCACGTTACTACAATTTACCGTATCTCGGCAACTAATTATAAATTACTATTTTTTATAGTAACATATCTTTGATGATTAGTTGTCAGTGAAGTTATTCAATCACAGCACATGTTCCGTTTTCAGATACTGTTGCACTTTAATTTTTCTGCATCAGACTGGAAGAAATATAAAGAAACAAGACGTTGGATACTTTAAATAGTTTCATGACAGCTTCGTTTGAAATAAGCTTTCCTAATTCGAAAACCACACTCATAACTGCTCCAACAGAAATTTAACATATACTGTAACTGCAGCAGCTTCAGAGGAACAAACTTATACAACAGTTTAAATGGCTCTGAGCACTATGGGACTTAACTTCTAAGGTCATCAGTCCCATAGAACTTAGAACTACTTAAACCTAACTAACCTAAGGACATAACACTCATCCATGCCCGAGGCAGGATTCGAACCTGCGACCGTAGCGGTCGCGCGGTTCCAGACTGTAGCGCCTAGAACCGCTCGGCCAAACCCGGCCGGCATACAACAATGTGACAGCAACTGAAACAATGGTGTCATATGGATAGCAAGACCAACAGATATATATGTAGCAAAACAATATTCTATAAGAGGTTAAATTATCTAAAGAAAAATTTGAAATATTGCATGGGTGAAGATGGCAATAAGCCGAAATTGGCCTGTAGTACTAACCAATATAATCAGACACATCTTCGGTCTCATAACATAATATACGCAGCGGGCCTGAGTGAGTACAAATACGCCCCACTTTCAGATATTCACTGTAAGCACCGTCTTTTATGAGAATGTCTTCTATGTCTTCAGAATTTGAATCTACGTTTCAAGAAAACAGCGAAAGGGCTACACAGACCTTATCTTTTCTTCCTTCCGAAAATCGTAGAACTTCATTTGGTGACAGCGATAGACAAAGAATAGTTACGTACCCTACGGAATTACAACTGTGGAACTTGGGTTGTTACCGATCATCGTTTTTGGTATGCAATTATGACTGGGATTGATCCTAGTAGCGACCGTTTTCGGAAATGTGACTAGCGCCTTGTGCTACGCTACTGTATGCAAGTTTATTGCCACTGTGTGCTGACGTTCTCTAACTGACGTGTGAGGCTTGTTATTCGGTGTGGAGTCTGCAGCCGACGTAGCTGAACACGTGGCTGTGCCTGAAGTCTCATCAGCGCCAGATGCGACCCTTACGTAAGTTCCGTCTGCCGGCAGAGACGTGCAGGTCATCTAAGTGCTACATCCACAACATGTGCGTCTGTTTCATTCAACATGCTAGCTCACATGGAAGTAAAAAGAACTATGAGAAATTCCACAAATGTTAGAAAGCTATACACACATAATAATGAAAATAGTAAAAATAAAATGACAAGAAATATATGGGCTTCTGTATGAGGCAGATATCTACTCTTCTTTTACCACGGGACCAGCAAGACACATCTACGTCAGGTTGTTTGTTCTTTATTGTTATTTTAACGTCTTAGACAAAAGGTGGGCCGGCAGCGACAATATTACGCCGCTCTTCGGCCACAGATATTACAAACAGAAACAAGGAAGACACAGAAAAACAAAACAAAATGAAGGACAAAAAGCAGTAGACACATGAGCAAAAATCACGGAGCCGTTCACAGGTGTAGTAAAATAAAAAAAGTTCAGCACTTGTACACGAACACTGATGACTGAAATGACACACGTGAACGATGGAGTGTGGGCGTGGGAGGTGAAAGCACTGAAGCACTAACACGACGGCACACACAAAGAACCGATGCCGATGATCTCTGGTGCGCGAATGTTCACTTGATGTGCACGAGTCCAGGGACCTGCCAAAAGGGGAAAAGAGGACGAGGGGAGAGTGTAGATGCCAGTGGCAGAGGAGATGGGAGGGGGAGGAAAGAAGGAACAGGGGGGTAGGGGAACCCCGGGGGGAGGAGGGGGAGGAATGGAGGGGGGAGAGGAGGTAGAGAGGGTGCCCTAAGGAAAAACCACAGGGTGTGGAAAGAGAGGATCAAAGTTGGTGGAAGAGGTAGATGGAGGGGATGAGGGCATGATCAGGGAGGGGAAGTTGGTGGAAGCCACCTTGGGCGAGGGCATGGAGAGTGGAGAGATGGAGAGCAGGTGGGACGTGGGAGTACAGGCACGGCAGTGGTCAGGGGTGGGAGAGGATGGTAGAGACAAGTGGGTGAGGGGGATCAAGTTTACGGGAGGTGTAGAGGATCCGTATCCGTTCGAGGAAAAGGAGGAGGTGCGGGAACGGAATAAGGTAATATAGGATCCGCGTGGAGGAGGGGAGACAGATGCGATAGGCGAAGTGAAGCGCATGGCATTCTAGGATTTTAAGGGATTTGTAAAAGGTAAGAGGGGTGGAGATCCATGGAGGGTGGCATAGCGGAGGATAGGGCGGATGAGGGACTTATAGGTGTGGAAGTTGATGGAGGGGTCCAACCCCATGTATGGCCAGAAAGGAGCTTGAGGAGACAGAGGCGGGAACGTGCCTTGCTTCGATTGTCCGGAGAGGGGGGGGGGGGGGGGTCCAGAAGACGCGATCGTCAAGGGTGACGCCAAGGTACTTGAGGGTGAGGGTGAAGGTGATAGGACGGCTATAAATGGTGATATAGAAGTCGAGGAGACGGAAGCAAGGGGTGGTGTTGCCTACAATGATCCCCTGGGTCTCGGAAGGATTGTACGTCATGTTGCTGTGAACAACGGCTTTATAGGAAACACTGGCGCGAAGACCCACGCGCAATGTTGGCCCTCAGAGAAGCGCCCTCTACCAAAATCCACACCATCTGCAAATACTGTTCCATTTGTTGCGCGCAAGCACATGCTTAAAAGTGAAACTACCTGTCCGTCCTCTGTCGGAACGCGCGCTCTCAGCGCTAAAAATAAACGTCAGATGTTGCAAGACATGTCATTACGAATAAAATGTTTTCTCTCAGTACCCAGGAAAATAAGGAAACATCTACTTAAAGTAGTCTTCTGGTCATCGGCGCATGTTAGTGCTCTTCTCGGTTCGGTTTACCGAGAACCAGGGAAACGTTTGACTATGGCGCCTCGAGCGTGTATTTCGTAGAGAGCTAAGTGTAGTTTTCACCTTTACGCAGGCGCCAGCGCTTCACAGATGGAACAGTTTTTGCAGAGGGCATGGATTTCGATAGAGGACGCTCCTGGTGACGGCCGCCAATGCGCTTGAACCTCCGCACCAAATTTTGCTATAAAGATGACACCGTGAAGCAGCAGTCTCCTGAGTCGGACACCTGAAGATAGCTGAATAATTGTCAGCCGAAATACTGGAGCAAGATGCTTTAACGTCATTTCTAAACGCTATATTCTATATTGGATGTAACCTGTATCATGATTATCACAATATCTGCATTTAAAAAAGTAGAATACCTGTTTAGACGTAAGGCAGGGCCTAATGCGTTTACTGTTTTCAGGATACATGAACAAGTAAATAAGAGAACACGTCTTGTTCCTCTCTTTCCAGTGTTGTACCTAATGGATATAACAAGTTATTCTATCCTCAGGTGGTGCTACACAATAACGCACTAAAGACCATAATTTGCTTAACATTACAACATAAGACATCAACTATCAAGACATCCAGGTCATCTATGTTTTTTACCATACCTCGAATCCACGACCCATGACTTCGTTTGAAATCATTTTACACACAGGGCTAATCTGTCTACCTACAGGGTGTTCAGAGGTAATTAGTTTACATTAAAACGGGAGGTAGAGAGCACCAAAACAAATATATAGGGTATCTGAAAAAGAACTCCCTAGTTTTAAGTATAAATTTAATGGGGAAGTTAAGGAAAAATTATATCAATAAGTACATATCATGAAAGAGAACAAGTTTTATTTAATTTCAGTAGACGTCAACGTGCAATCCATTCATTGCCCTGCTTCTACGAGACAATATTCCACTTGTCGCCACGTATTCATCAACATTTCAAATGTAACTGTCCCAACCGCCGCGACGATTCTTTCCTGTAAATGGTTGACGTCTCTGATGTTTCCAGTGTACATAACATTTCTGATGTGGCCCCAAAAGATGAAGTCCAAAGGGGTTAAGTCTGGGCTTCGTCGTGGCCAAGGTATTGGGCCAGCCCTGCCTGTCCACTTTCCTGGAAAGCGAGTGTCAAGACCTGCACGCGCATGGTTACTAGAATGAGGTGGGGCGCCATCTTGTTGGAAAAACACAACCCCTTTTTCCGCCTCAGTATCGTCCATTTTGGGAAAGGCGCACTCTGTCAACATGACGCAGTAAACGTAGACATTGTTACTGAGTTGCTCTGTGCTGCACTGCACGCATGCCTGGACTGAACTGAGGGAACAGAGGGGAAAAAAACAGTACTCGTGCACACTCAAGGTCAAGCAGACCTGCCAACTGCAGGGGGCCAAGCTTGAAGAGTTGATGAACCAAACACCGCAAACTAGAATAGTGTATGTCACTATGTACAGATTGTAGGACACATTAAAACTAGGGAGTTCTTTTTCAAACACACTTGTACAAATGGGCCTTAACGGAAATTTCTGATGCTGCGCACGATTTACACTGGAGGTACTTTAGCAAACACAAACATTCACAGGAAATGACCGACCATTGGCCTGCCTGCCCGCAGTGCATTGTCAGCCTAATGACTGTCATGTTCGTTCAGAGGTTCCTGCCATGTTTGCAGTGGTGCTAGCAGAGAAGGCAGTTCTAACGACGAGGTCTTCATTTGTTTCCACAGCGGTTTCACACGCCAGTTGCTCCATACACCCCCAGAGAAAGGTACCCAAACACACACACACACACACACACACACACACACACACACGAGGTCGGACTGCTTGGGGAGCCAGGCCACAGGACACCTCAGCCGATGCATAAATCCCTGAAGGTAGCTCTCAGATGTCTCCTCAAAGCAATGCTGAAATGAGCTGGCGTCCCGTCTTCTCTCTAGCCCGCAGCTCGTGGTCGTGCGGTAGCGTTCTCGCTTCCCACGCCCGGGTTCCCGGGTTCGATTCCCGGCGGGGTCAGGGATTTTCTCTTCCTCGTGATGGCTGGGTGTTGTGTGCTGTTCTTAGGTTAGTTAGGTTTAAGTAGTTCTAAGTCCTAGGGGACTGATGACCATAGATGTTAAGTCCCATAGTGCTCAGAGCCATTTGAACCATTTTTCCCGTCTTCTCGAAGTACGCCCTTCGTCCAATATCCAAATGTGCATGCTCCAGCAGTTCTGACAAAACATATTACATGAAGTTGCGATATCTTCATCTTTTGAGGCGGGATCAAAGAATATATGATCCAGTCAACCTATCACCATAAAAGCCAGCGCACACATTAACACTGAATCGCTCTTGATTAGTGCGTGGCCGAGTACCTTGTGGATTCACGCGTGCCCAAACATTATATTTAAGGATATTTTCAGTATCCATTACTAGTCAGTGGCACTGACTCTGCAGTTTACCACTAACAAAATGTTCCCTAACATTACATGCTGACCTTGGCGACCATATGTTACTTACCTAAATATATTTGTTTCGATGTTCTTTAGATATGTGTTAATCTGAACGAATATTCTTGGTACACCCTGAATACTTCTTTAATACTACGCAAAAAGCAACTGTCGATCACTGGAATAAGGAGAGAGCAAGGACAGTTTCAAATTATTCATGAAGGCAAGCATCACCCTCCCCTTCTGGGAAATCCACAGCCCATAGGAGCGACTGCCCTCTCCCTCTATAGCAAATCTGCAGACCATCACAGGGTCGCTCCCCATTCCCCCTCAGGGAAAACCTCTTCCCCCCTTCCCCTCCTGTCCACCACTTTCCCTCTCTCTTCTTACTTGGAAATTAGTGACAAAAAACTCAGTTTGTGCTGAGTTGCTGGAGTGGAAGAATTTAATTTTTTATTTATGTTTGTGGTTATACTGCATGTTAATCATCCTCTGCCCCATCTCTACCCCTCCCTACCCGTTCCTACCCACTATTGGTGAAAAATTCAAAATCAGTGGGACACTGAAATTTTCGTGGTAAATTCGAATTGTCACAATAAATTCAAATCGTAATTACATTGCATTGCAAGGGACATACCTACAATAGATAATAATAGTAACAATAATAATATGTTGTGTATTTATAAAATTCAATCTGCATTTCGGTGGTGTGGAAGGATGCAGGATACTCATTTTATTTCATGAACATTAGAATACTGGCACTGTCAGTGATGTCAAAGTCCAAGATGGTCAACCCAGAATACCGGCTGAGGGGTAACATACCACTTCGAAGAAATTGATGTGTTATTCCCTCTGCCTCTCTATCTGATGAAGGGTAGTCATGACACCGAGCAAGTACTTTTGTTGTTTTGGTAAATACGTTTTTCATGACATTGAGCAAGCACTTTTGTTATTTTAGTAAATACGATTTCTTTTGGACCACATATTGCAAGGCAAATTTGGTTTCTTTTGTGCACGTCATGAGATTGGAAGTGAAATCCACTATGAGGAAGCCGAAAGGCACGCGTTTTAGCTCACGCAGGCTGGCGTGAGGTCTGGAACAGGTCAAGGATATGAGACTAGCAAATAAAGTACGTAGCTGCTGGAATACTTAACTTTAATCCATAATTGGTGAACATCGCTTTTGACGGTACATGTTTTACAGCATCAATAGTAACTGGTAATGGCGCCTTGCTAGGTCGTAGCAAATGACGTAGCTGAAGGCTATGCTAACTATCGTCTGGGCAAAGGAGAGCGTAATTTGTCGGCTGTACAACTGGGGCGACTGCTAGGAAGACTCTCTAGACCTGCCGTGTGGCGGCGCTCGGTCTGCAATCACTGACAGTGGCGACACGCGGGTCCGACGTATACTAACGGACCGCGGCCGATTTAAAGGCTACCACCTAGAAAGTGTGGTGTCTGGCGGTGACACCACATTCCTCCCCCGCAAATCGGCGGACGGTTGTGGCATAAGGCTTCCACCCGCCGTGGAGAGGACCCCATGTTGGCGTATGCGACGAGGTGGGGAGCCTAACAACAGGCGAGGCTGTGCCACCCGCACCCTGCCATTCGGTCCAAGGGGAGCTAGGAAACGCCTGAAAACCTGCTTCAGGGTGCACGCCAACATGCGGTGTATGCGCCGGTAGAGGGACAGGAGGGGCCGAAGGGTCGACCTCCATCGGGCCAGGCCACCCGACGGGCGAAGACGACAAATGGTCCGGAGCGGGCAAGAGTTCCATGGTGGAGGACAACTGGTCACGGGAAGCGATCAGCGGCGCGTGACCCAGGGAGGCGCCCGGCGGTTGCAGTGACGCGTCCACTGCGGGCATCGCCGGCGGGAGAACAGGCGGCGGCGCGTCGCCATGGGGCAAAATGGAAGGCAGCGTCGGTAACACCTGGGGCTGAGGCGAGCCAGTAGATGGGTCCCCAGGGCGCTGACCGGACGGCACCGTCGGTGAAAGCAGACGGGGAGCGGCAGATCCCGTGCGACGACAGAGGCGCAGCTGATGGAGATGCCGACGCACCTCACCAGGGGCCCTCAAAACCAGATACATAGCGCGGCCGAGGCAGCGAAGTATGCGCCCTTCGAGCCAACGCCGTGAACCTCGATAGTTGCGGTAATAGACAACGTCGCCTGGAGCAAAAGCAGGTGTCTGCCGCGGCACAGGAACCTGATGCGGCGGATGTAGCAAAGACATCAAGGTGCGATGAGGGCGACCGTGAAGCAACTCAGCCGTCGAGCGACCATCTCGGGGCTGAGAGCGATACGAGGACAAAAATAGCAATAACGCAGCCTCCCGAGAATGCGACTCTTTCAACTTCAACATCTGTGACTTGAAAGTCCTGACCAATCGTTCAGCGGCACCGTTTGACTGTGGCGAAAACGGCGCGGACGTTAGATGTTGAATACCACTGGCCTTGCAAATGACTGAAATTCTGCGGACATGAATTGTGGGCCATTGTCGGAAACAATAGTCTGTGGAAAACCTTCAATGCAAAAGATAGCAGATAACACTTGGATGGTGGCAGATGACGTCGTGGAAGACATCCAGACAACAAAATGAAAATTACTGAATGAATCTACCACAACCAACCATCGAGCATTCCAGAACGGTCCAGCAAAATCGATGTGTAAGCGTTGCCAAGGGGAAGTGGCTTTAGGCCATGCAAAGAATTTCTGCGGTGGTGCTGATTGTTGTTCGGCACAGCCCGCATCTCGTGGTCGTGCGGTAGCGTTCTCGCTTCCCACGCCCGGGTTCCCGGGTTCGATTCCCGGCGGGGTCAGGGATTTTCTCTGCCTCGTGATGGCTGGGTGTTGTGTGCTGTCCTTAGGTTAGTTAGGTTTAAGTCGTTCTAAGTTCTAGGGGACTGATGACCATAGAAGTTAAGTCCCATAGTGCTCAGAGCCATTTGAACCATTTTTTTTTGTTGTTCGGCACACACCATACAAGAAGAGCACATATTCGTAGTCGCGGCATCGATTCCGAACCAAGCACAGTGCTGACGAACAAGTTGTTTCGTTCGCACTATACCCCAATGTCCTTTGTGGAGAAGCTTTAAGACAGAGGACTGTAACGAACGTGGGACCACGACCCTGGACTGATCATTATCAGAACGCAACAGCAAAACACCACGTTGTACAAAAAGTCTCTCCATGTGAGCAAACAATCGGCGAACCAACGGATCCCCGATCCGTGACTTTGACAAGGGCCATTGCGTAGCAACAAAACGCAGAACGGTAGCAAGGACAGGGTCGGCAGCTGTGGCTGTAGCTACACGACGAAAATCAATCGGAAACGATTCGACCACTTCATCGGTTTCCGAATCAATGAACATGCACAAGTTCGGAAGAATCGAATGCTCTATTCTCAGCAACAGGCAAACGGGGCAACGCATCGGCGTTTCCGTGCTTAGCAGTGGACCGATACAAGATATCGTAGCGGTACTGCGAGAGGAAAAGAGACCAGCGAATGAATTTCTGCGCTGTACGTGGAGGTACAGGCTTGGTTGGATGAAAAAACGATGTCAAAGGTTTGTGATCTGTGATGATGGTAAAGTGACGACCATACAAGAAATCATGAAACTTTGTAACACCAAATACGAGAGCCAATGATTCTTTCTCTATGTGTGAATAATGTCGTTGCGCAGACGAGAGCAATTTGGACGCAAAGGCAATAGGGCGATCGTGCGATCCATCTTTGTGTGCAAGCACAGCACCGATCCCGAAATCCGATGCATCCACCATCAACAAAACGGGTTCCTGGGGATCGAATGGCGTAAGGCAAGTATTGGAAAGCAACGCCGATTTCAACTGGCGAAAGGCGCGTTCGCATTCCGTCGTCCAGACGAACGGAACACCTTTACGGCATAAGCGATGAAGCGGAGCTGAAATGGAAGAGGCGTGGCGCACATAGCGATGATAATAATTAATTTTTTCCAGCACACTCTGTAGCTGCTTCAAATTCTGCGGTGAAGGCAAGTCTTGTATGCCTTGGGCATTTAGTACATGTCCCAGATAGGGTAAGTCACGAGCAAAAAACACACCTTTGTCCTTCCGCAAGCGAAGACCATTTTGTCGCAAGACCTGAAATAATGTTCTGAGAGTGGCTAAATGTTCTTCTTCCGTCTTTCCGGAGATCACAATAAGGTCCAGATAGTTTGCTGCAGTAGGGACCGACGCACAAACAGTTTGTAGATATTGCTGAAACAATGCAGGGGCGGAGGCACACCCGAATGGCAGTCGTTTGAATCGATACAAACCAAGATGCGTGTTAACCACCAAAACGCGCTGGAATTCTTCGTCCACCGGTATTTGTAAGTACGCATCTGCTAGGTCCAACTTCGAAAAATATTTACCCGGGCACAGTTTGTCAAAAAGATCTTCCGGGCGGGGTAAAGGAAAAGTTGCAGTCACTAGTTGTGGGTTCACTGTTGCCTTGAAGTCCATACAAAGTCTCAATTTTCTAGAAGGTTTTGGCAAAATTACTAAGAGTGATGCCCAGAGAGAAGCCTGCACACGTTCAATTACACCTTGTGATTCCAAATCGTGTAATGTTTTTGCGACCTCATCACGCAATGCGTGGGAAACATTGCGCGCTCTGAAAAATTTCGGTTGTGCGTTTACTTTCAGTTCCAAATGTGCTTTATAGTTCTTAGCGCAACCAAGGCCCGCTGCAAAAATGTCTGCAAATTCTTCACATAGACAAGAAACACTGTCTGAAGGCACAGTCTGGTTCACTGAGAGGACCTGATTTACTATAGACAAGTTAAGCAACTGAAATAAATCCAAACCAAACAAGTTCACTGCAGAAGAAGAACGAAGGGCGTAAAATGAAACAAGTTTTGTTTGTCCCTTGTATGTTGCAAGAAGGCTGCACTGTCCTAACACAGGGATCGCTTGTCCTGAATAATTACTTAACTTAACATTTGCGGCATGCAATGGAGTTTGCCCAGCTGTTTGTAAGTATCTTGATTGATCAGTGAAACAGCAGGTTCGGTATCGAGCTGGAATGGTATCACTTTGCAGTTAATGTCCAAGTCTACAAAAAGTTTATTGTCCTCCTGACGACAAGAGCGACTGTCTCATGAAACGTGAACTGACACTGGTACAGAATCACTTGCGACTTGACGGGATTTCCGGCGATGTCGACGCACATTATTTGCGGGACGAACACAGTCACTATTAGAGAGACTAGCACTGGGAGGAGTCGCATGAACTACATGAATTTCCATAGGCGAAGTTTCACTAGCCTGAGTATCGTTGGTTCGATTCCGATTCCGGCGCGAAGCAAAGGGCCTGGAATGGTTTTGAGCTTCTGATCAGAGCTTTTTTTGGCAAATACTTTGAAAATGTCCTTTTTTATTACAGAAAAAGCAAATAGCCTGGCGTGATGGGCAATTCTCACTCAAATGTCTAGTAGCACACTGCGGGCATGATTTCACTGAATTTGCTTGCTGGCGCGGTACACGTGGCCGAGAGACATTCGGCTTTGGCGCGGCCGGGCGCTAGGACTGTTTACTGTTCCGTGCAGCTCGCCCGGCAGGCCAGTTAACCTGACACATGGGTGGCGCAGTTTCAAATGATTCTTGAGCAAAGTCGAGTGTGTCCTGCCGATCCAATATGTCCATCAGTTGGTGAAGGGAGAGATTGACTAGTTTAAAAATCTGTTCTCTTATACGAACATCAGAAACGTCCTGTACAATTGCATCACGCACTATAGTATCTGAATAAGGGAGTCCACAATGACACTCAAAAGCACAATTCCTAGTAAGGCCTTGCATGATTGCAACCCACTCCCTATTAGTCTGACCTGCCGTACATTTTGTACGAAAGAAAGTATACCGTTTTGCAACTACATTGACTGATTCTTTGAAATATGCATCTAATGCAGACAATATTTCTTAGTAGGACAGAGTTGCTATGTCGCGTCGGGGAAATAATTTGACTATCACACGGTACGTTTGGACGCCGATGGACGAAAGGAGAAAAGGCTGCCGCTCATTACCTTGAATTCTGTAGGCGGCGAGATGGAATCCAAATTGGCGTGACCACTCCGTCCAGCTTTCCAGTGCCGCATCAAAAGGACGGCAAGGTGGTGCAACTGCGTGTTGTGACTGCGTGAGCGGTGGAGCGGCGGCTGCCGCATCGTTTTGCAGTGCACGGTGACCCTGGACGAGCTGTCCAAGGGCATCCAGTAAGGCCTGCGTCTGCTGATTCTGTAAGCGATAAAATTCGGACAGTACATCTGGAGATTGTGGCGTAGCCAGTACACAAGTAAATCAGGGCAGTATAGTTACGGACGCGAATTGGCCTCGTCGCCAACTGTTGTGGATTGGCAAGACAGCCAATTCACTATGAGGAAGCCGAAAGGCACGCGTTTTAGCTCACGCAGGCTGGTGTGAGGTCTGGAACAGGTCAAGGATCTGAGACTAGCAAATAAAGTACGTAGCTGCTGGAATACTTAACTTTAATCCATAATTGGTGAACATCGCTCTTGACGGTACATGTTTTACAGCATCAATAGTAACTGGTAATGGCGCCTTGCTAGGTCGTAGCAAATGACGTAGCTGAAGGCTATGCTAACTATCGTCTCGGCAAAGGAGAGCGTAATTTGTCAGTGAACCATCGCTAGCAAAGTCGGCTGTACAACTGGGGCGACTGCTAGGAAGACTCTCTAGGCCTGCTGTGTGGCGGCGCTCGGTCTGCAATCACTGATAGTGGCGACACGCGGGTCCGACGTATACTAACGGACCGCGGCCGATTTAAAGGCTACCACTTAGAAAGTGTGGTGTCTGGCGGTGACACCACAGATAGCGTAGCACAAGACACTCCCGGAAGTCTAGTCAGTATCCCTATGTACAAAGGACAGTTAATAACAACAAGACAGTAAACTACCAGTGAATTGCAGTGGTGTAGCCTCCTGCTGCTGATCTACCAGTGCTGTTATATATATCAATGCTCCCTGTATACAAGAGTCATGTAGCAACGTAAATAGGTATCTATTTATGAGTCGCAAGTCGCAGCCTACCCAACAGAAACGTGGGAAATAATTCAATTATTCTTTTTATGACTCGGAAACTGGACCGCTTAGTGAGCTACTGCACTGTGCGGCCACACGCACGCGTTCTAGCAACGACCTACGTAACATTCTAGTAGTGTGTTTCGTGACTGTTTCTTCTCGTGCGAAGCCACTTGTCTGTCGCGCCCTCCGCTCCTGGGACATTTCGTAATCGCGGCATCGGACCGCCTGCTGGTCAGACGTCCCCATCGGATCCAACGCAAGTTTGTAGTTGAATTCGTCACATGGATTCCAACTCGCAGTCAACGTTTCTGAGA
The DNA here is from genome assembly GCF_023864275.1 of Schistocerca cancellata. Lineage (NCBI taxonomy): Eukaryota > Metazoa > Arthropoda > Insecta > Orthoptera > Acrididae > Schistocerca > Schistocerca cancellata. The sequence goes on from NC_064634.1 coordinate 481,311,334, forward strand.
TCAGTGGTCATCAGTCGTAGGGTTTTTTAACATTTCTTGCGACTCCCAGGTAGTACTACGATTTAAGTGACTTACCACATAGGATCATATGCCGGTAACAGAGTCTCTCTCAGAACAGAGGCTAATGGTAAAAGCTTTCTCCGTCGCCAATAACTCGTGCAGCAGGGAGAGAGAGAGAGAGAGAGAGAGAGAGAGAGAGAGAGGGTGGGGGCGTAGTACCTGTCCTAGCTTGGTGAAACCAAACAGTTCATCTCCTCTTACAGATTTTTTGCTTCGTAAACAAAATTCAGAATACCATCCTGTACAAGCATTACTATTGGTTCCCACCCAATTAGTGAGTATATATACCTGTTAGTAGATAGAACTCCACTATGTCGACGAAATCGGCACACGCACCCATAACATTAACTTATCAAAAGTACCCAAACATCTATTAGTCTGTATTAATATGATATACAATCTCAGAATATGAATTTTTAATAAATCATGAGCACCTTTCAGTGAAATTCTATTTTCCAAACACTCTTGTACAGTTATTTGCACAACTGTGTCACGTGCCTGACAGATGCTTCTGTATAAACGTAATCTGTCTGTATAATAACTTTGTCAACAGTTTGGTTGAATGAGATGTTAACCTGTGTGTGCAATTGTTTCCGCACCTGGACAGCGTTCTGATGTTAATAATAAAAGCTTTCCCTCTCACTCAAACAACAGCTAGAGCATAGAGAAGTAATGAGTGCAGTAGATTCCTTTCAAAAGCACCCTCCAGTAATAATGCAGCTATTACATTCTGTCGATCGTGCACCATAAAACAGAGCATTCAGCTGTTAGTGACCCCAGGCTCACAAAAGCAGTCCTAACCCTACTCCGAAGGCCTGGGTGCTTAAATAACACTGTAGTAAATGACAGAATGTTGAACAATGTGCTTCCCGCCCTCCCACACGCAAAAGAAAACGTTCTAAGATGTGTTTTAGAGATATGCCGGAAAAGCTGACACAGTGAACAACAGGAAAATACCTGTCTGCCAACTGCCTCATCCAGAACGTGTATGAGAAGGCAGGTTTTGGGTTTCGCTCAGAATACAGTCCTGAATACAGTTCTGTAGAAGCGTTCCTATCGCTTCCCACAAAATTAGTGGGCAGAGTAGAATTTCAGTTAGCAGTGTGAGATATAAACGAAGTGCAGTTTTACCCCTGTCGTTTGCAGTCACTGTGTGATAATTTAGCACTCTTCTTTCACCAGTTTCAAGCCAAGTAAGAAGGGTGTGGCCGTTTATTTCGCGAAATATTATTGCTGAACTTTACAGAACCCACACTTGTGAGAGGTAACTGTACGATTCACATCTCACATAAGGCACCTAAGTCAAATCACCCAACTCTGTGCTCGAAAGGATGAAAATTATACCGAAAGAAGTGAATTTTTCGTCATACCACTAGACTTTCGTTTCATCCATACATAAATATTTTGATACTAGCAGGATGTCTACGTGTTCTTTTGATGTCCAAAATCAATCGCAGTAGTGTCTGTCTTTACAGAAGATGTCATTACCGACTTTTGCGTGTGTGTGTGTGTGTGTAAACTTGTTTGTTGTAGTACAGAACAAAACAGGATCAGAATTCTGCACAAATAAGTCCAATTCTCAAGCGCTGATTGTGTTACTAGATTACAACGTGTAAGAACCACCAATTCAGTCATAATTCCTCAACACCGAATTCCGCTGTGTTGGTGCATCTCTTTCAGTGTCGCGTCTGGGTATTACATGGATTATACAGGCCCTTGATAGGCTGAAACGTACAGAATACAAGGGAAGCAATACTGTCTCCAGAGAGGGCATAAGACTTCCTCCAAAACTGAACTGTTGACTAACGCTAGCGATATGGACCTTTGGTTGTTTGTACTACAATGTTCCATACTCATTTCTGACGAGCAGTGCAGTTTTGCAGTCGGCAGACTGTTTTTTTTTTTTTAATCTTTCTTGTGGAATAATGAAAAAACCCTAATAACGGTTTAACGGTATCCAACAGTTCTTTTACCCTTACAACTGAACTATTTTGTTTCTTTGCGTAAATTATGTCGATGGCAACCGAGGATGCTCGTAATCGAATGAAGAGGGGAATTAGTCCCCTGTTACTATGATTAACTCTTCCATATAATATCTAAATCAATTCTGATGTATGTCTGTAACAGCATACCTATACAGGATGCCCTTTACCGTTCGCCATGGCGAGAAAAATTCCTTAATCCTGTGCAGATGGTACAGCTTCGGTTCTTCACAACATGATTTCTCTATTTTCCGTCTGCCTGTATCACGCCTAAGGAGACCACTTTTGTGGTATCTCTGCGGAAGCTTCGCTTTAGATTTCGCTAAATCCGTGTCTCAGATGAACAGTAATAAGTGTTGCAGAAGGCCTTATATATCGTCCGCAGCTCGTGGTTGTGTGGTAGCGTTCTCGCTTCCCGCGCCCGAGTTCCAGTGTTCGATTCCCGGCGGGGTCAGGAATTTTCTCTGCCTCGTGATGACTGGGTCTTGTGTGATGTCCTTAGGTTAGTTAGGTTTACGTAGTTCTAAGTTCTAGGGGACTGATGACCATAGATGATAAGTCCCATAGTGCTCAGAGCCATTTGAACCATTTGAACCTTATATATCCACCAGGAGCTATATCATCGATAGCTTCGCTTTCGATTTTGCTGAATCCGTGTCTTAGATGAACAGTAATAAGTGTTGCAGAAGACATTACATATTCACCAGGACCCATATGTATCTTGGAAAACACCTAGAATATTTAATAATTTTTTCATAATACGTGGCCATTAGACTTTTATCTATTTACAGTGCTACATTATCAATTACACAATCATGATTTCGGCTTCAAAGTGCCATTATCAAGTATTTTAAGTGTTATTCATTGCCTAAGATGGCGTGCTGTCGTATTAAAACACACTATTAGACACATCTAACAGTGGAGGTTTGAAACGTTGAGATGAAACGAATAACCCATGGGTTGAGCATGCTGTTTTCTTTTCCAAGAGGTGTAACTCATCAGCAACCAGTGACAGTAATAACTGCCATATTAATTAGCACATGACGTTTACAGAAAAAAATAATACGTTTTCCTCAGAGCAAATGCTCTAAGCGAGCCTCTTGTACGTGCAAACGTTGCGTGACTCCCTGGACCATACAGCTCTGGACTTTTCGCAGCATGGCTGCATCCACAAATACAAGATATGCATGAACATTTACTATCAGTTTTTCCACATGTGTCGTCTGAATAAAATACAAATGCTCCTTCAAGCGTCCCGAGAGGTGGAAATCCAAGGTATTTAGGTCCGGCGAACGTGGAGACCATACTACTGGACTTCCCCGTCCAAGCCATTTCCCTGGAAATGTTCTGTCTAAATACTGTCGCACGTTAATTCCACAGTGTAGCGGTGCAGCATCATGTCAGAACTATAAGATCTGCTGAACATGACGAGGAACATCTTCCAGTGTGCCAGGCAAATGCTTTGAGAGGAGTGCAGTCAACCGGGTGGCCAACAAGTAGAGATTCAAACTCCTGTCTCCCAGTATTCTGGCCCAGACTTTGAAGCAAAACGAACTAGATATGCACGGCCGCAAAAGCTGCAAAAGCCACAGCTGCAAAATACTAACACGAATTCTTTACAGACGAATGGAAAAACTGGTAGAAGCCGACCTCGGGGAAGATCAGTTTGGATTCCGTAGAAATACTGGAACACGTGAGGCAATACTGACCTTACGACTTATCTTAGAAGAAAGATTAAGGAAAGGCAAACCTACGTTTCTAGCATTTGTAGACTTAGAGAAAGCTTTTGACAATGTTGACTGGAATACTCTCTTTCAAATTCTAAAGGTGGCAGGGGTAAAATACAGGGAGCGAAAGGCTATTTACAACTTGTATAGAAACCAGATGGCAGTTATAAGAGTCGAGGGGCATGAGAGGGAAGCTGCGGTTGGGAAGGGAGTGAGACAGGGTTGCAACCTCTCCCCAATGTTATTCAATCTGTATATTGAGCAAGCAGTAAAGGAAACAAAAGAAAATTTCGGAGTAGGTATTAAAATCCATGGAGAAGAAATAAAAACTTTGAGGTTCGCCGATGACATTGTAATTCTGTCAGAGACAGCAAAGGACTTGGAAGAGCAGTTGAACGGAATGGATGGTGTCTTGAAGGGAGGATATAAGATGAACATCAACAAAAGCAAAACGAGGATAATGGAATGTAGTCGAATTAAGTCGGGTGATGCTGAGGGTATTAGATTAGGAAATGAGACACTTAAAGTAGTAAAGGAGTTTTGCTATTTGGGGAGCAAAATAACTGATGATGGTCGAAGTAGAGAGGATATAAAATGTAGACTGGCAATGGCAAGGAAAGCGTTTCTGAAGAAGAGAAATTTGTTAACATCGAGTATAGATTTAAGTGTCAGGAAGTCATTTCTGAAAGTATTTGTATGGAGTGTAGCCATGTATGGAAGTGAAACATGGACGGTAAATAGTTTGGACAAGAAGAGAATAGAAGCTTTCGAAATGTGGTGCTACAGAAGAATGCTGAAGATTAGATGGGTAGATCACATATCTAATGAGGAAGTATTGAATAGGATTGGGGAGAAGAGAAGTTTGTGGCACAACTTGACCAAAAGAAGGGATCGGTTGGTAGGACATGTTCTAAGGCATCAAGGGATCACCAATTTAGTATTGGAAGGCAGTGTGGAGGGTAAAAATCATAGGGGGAGACCAAGAGATGAATACACTAAGCAGATTCAGAAGGATGTAGGTTGCAGTAGGTACTGGGAGATGAAGAAGCTTGCACAGGATAGAGTAGCATGGAGAGCTGCATCAGACCAGTCTCAGGACTGAAGACAACAACAACAAATGCACGGCCGCGAGTGATGTGTGGGTACACTGTGCAGTGGTGTACGCCGTGCGTATTGAAACATCCTGACGAGTGGACGCCGCTTCATCTGACCATATTACAGTGTTTAGGAAGTCGTCGTTGTGTTCCTATTGTTGTTGGAATTATTCACAGAAGTGCGTCCACAAACAGCGGCCTGCAGGCTGCAGGTGTTGCGTTAAGGAATAATGACACGTGTGCAGCCCGCGCTCGTGCAGCACGTCAACGGCCGTTCATTGCGAGACACGCAGCTGCCTTGCCACGCTACGTGTACGTCTCTCGGGGGTTCTCGGTGTATGGCCTCCAGAACAGCTTCCTCAGTGGCTGGAGTATGGCGAGTCTGTGGACGATCTCTCTCACACGATAGTGGGAGGACAGAGGCCCGGAGTGATTTTAGATTTATTGCACTACAAGAGAGATTGCACTCCTGCCACCGTTTTTAATGCAGCATTTTCTGCTATTTTATCTGAGCACCACAACTATGTAGCTATTTTTACGGATGGGTCGAAACAAGAGGATTCTGTTGGTTGCTCAGTTGTTTCTCCGGATCCTGTCCTCAAGGTCTGACTGCCTCAGACTTTTACTCTCTTTGATGCAGAATTCTTTGCGATCTTACGGGCACTGAAGCACATGAGACATTCTTCCTCTCCTAAATTTATTGTCTGTTCCGATTCACTCAGTGCCCTTCACTCATTGCAACGTTTGTATCCGGCTGACAAAATTGTCCAGACCATCCAGGGTGCCCTCCTCCGACTACAGCGACTGGGGAAGGTTGTAGCTTTCTGCTGGGTTCCGGGGCATGTCGCCATTGCTGGGAATTGAAAGGGCAGATCTCGCAGCCAAGGAGGCGTGTCTCGCCCCACAAGTATCTCAGTGTGCTATCCCGTTGCACGCACTCACCTCGCTGTTGAGCTCACGGGTCATGCGTCTGTGGGAGGATGAGTGGCTGGAAGTGACTGACAATAAGCTCCGTATAGTCAAGCCCACAACGCGTGTGTGGTGTACTTCCTTTCAGCCCCATCGACGGGACGAGGTTCTCCCCACTCGGCTTCGGATAGGCCACAGCCCTATGACGCATGGCTTCCTGCTCCGGCGAGAGGACCCTCCAATGTGTGATGCTTGCGGCGTCCAGGTCACTGTGCGCCACGTTTTATTGGATTGCGTTTTATTTTCTGACCAGCGGGTCGCGGCTGACTTGTCAGCGGACCTGCCATCTCTTTTAGGCAACACTCGGACGAATGTGGTTAAAGTTTTAAAGTTCTGTGCCCTGCCAAATGTTTTTACAAAGATTTTATGGAGAGGATTTTAATTTGCTCACTGTGTGACAAGCTCGCCCATATTTTATGTAAGTGGCCAGCCAGTAACAATTTCCTGTGACATTCTTGTTGCTATGTTCCCCTTTCCTTAGGTTTTACTTTCTTATGTAGCATTTTCCTTCTTTTCCTCCTTTCTTTGAGTGTGTGCTTTAGTTTTCTTAGGTCTGTCCACATTCGTTCCTTTTAATGTGTGTCAGGGCGCTGATGACCTCGATGTTGAGCGCCCATAAGCCCCAACACACCACCACCACCACCGAAGGGTGACCAGCATATATAGCAACATATTCACTAATGTCAACACCAATTTGGCTATCAGATGCACCAAGGACCAGAAGCGTATCCACATTCATCGTTTGTGTATGCCACACTGTATCAGAATAACACAAGAAGAAAACACTGTATGTGTGCTCAGGTGCATGGAATCCATCACGGGCACGTTACTCCGCTAGCGACCAACCTCTGTCTGGCAAACAGTGTACAGTGTAAACACGTTATTAGTTGCAGAGGGCTGTTCTACCTGACGCGCATCAGCTGTCTTGTTCGTTTTGAAATTACACTGTTTCCCTAATGATAATAGACTTGATGTTTCCACATTTCCATCGACTATAATAATTACAATTATAGTAAAGCCTGCTAAACAGTATGCATTCATCAGACTCAATGTTGAAAGGCATAATTAATGTTTCCATTGTGATAGTACATACACATGCTAACCAAATTTGGAAATTATTTGAACCTCTGATTCGTTGCTGTTCACCCTAAGGGCCTAACGAAATGTATTGGACGTGAACATGGCAAGAATAATCGATGAAACCAATAGGGAAATAGGTTTGGAATCTTGTAGAATCAGATATCAAACGGACTCATACACACCCTGCTCGGTTCAAAACATTTTTTATAAGTCAGATGAAAGTGTGGAGATATGACGTGGAACCCATTTTTTCGGTAAAATTTCCATCAATTTAAGTACAGCGTCGGGTGGTTTAGCTTGGATGCCTTACGTTCAGCTACTTGTCTCAAGTATGGGTTCTGTAAGGCTTAGCGGTAATATTTCGCGAAAAAAACGCCCAACTGTCTCTCAGTTGGCTTGTAATCAGTGGATTGGAAGTGCTACATCCTCGCATAGTCAGGTCCGAATAGAGAGAAGAAACTTATGGAACATCGTCTCAGTTATATGAATGGATTTGTGACTTCCTGTCAGAGAGGTCACAGTTCGTAGTAACTGACGGAAAGTCATCGAGTAAAACAGAAGTGATTTCTGGCGTTCTCCAAGGTAGTCTCATAGGTACTTCTGCTGTTCCTTATCTACATAAACGATATAGGAGACAACCTGTGCAGTCGTCTTAGATTGTTTGCAGATGACGCTGTCATTTATCGACTAATAAAGTCACCAGAAGATCAAAACAAACTGGAAAGCGATTTAGGAAAGATATCTGAATAGTGCGAAAATTGGCTGTTGACCCTAAACAACGAAAACTGTGAGGTCATCCAGATGAGTGCTAAAAGGAATTCGTTAAACTTCGGTTACACGATAAATCAGTCAACTCTAAAGGCCGTAAATTCCACAAAATACCTAGGAATTACAATTACGAACGACTTAAATTGGAAGGAACACATAGAAAATAAGTGTTGTGGGGAAGGCTAACCAAAGACTGCGTTTTATTGGTAGGACTTAGAAAACGTAACAAATCTTCTAAAGTGACTGCCTACACTACTCTTGTCCGTCCTCTTTTAGAATACTGCTGCGCGGTGTGGGATCCTTACCAGATAAGACTGACGGAGTACATCGAAAAAGTTCAAAGAAGGGCAGCACGTTTTGTATTATCGCGAAATATGGGAGAGAGTGTCACAGAAATGATACAGAATTTCTGGTCGAAATCAACAAAAGGAAGGCGTTTTCCATTGCGAAGGAATTTTCTCACGAAATTCCAGTCACCAACTTTCTCCTCCGAATGCGAAAATATTTTGTTGACACCGACCTACATAGAGAGATACGACTACCACGATAAAATAAGGGAAATAAGATTTCGTAAGGGAAGATATTGGTGTTCGTTCTTTCCGCACGCTATACGAGATTGCAGTAATAGAGAAATGTGAAGGTGGTTCTATGAACACTCTGCCAGGCAATTAAATGCGATTTGCAGAATATCTATGTAGATTTAGATGTAGAAACTGAAGACGCCGGTATTCTCTGTATTGTGTGTATATCTCACATTGCTAACAGAAATACCATTCTGACAAGTAATTGGTGGGAAGTAATAGGATCGGTTCTACAGGACTGCATCCTGATGGAAACCAAAGTCTGCGAGCTGATACACGTTTGGAAGGAGATGTTCCACAAACTGGTATTTTTGTGTTGTGCACTGGGTCAGCTTTTCTGACTCATCTCGAAAACAGACCTCAGAACGTTTTCGTTTGCGTGTGGGAGCACATGAAGCACATTGTTCAACATTCCGGTACATATATATCAGTAACATTTGAGAATCCAGTTATTCCGACCGGGATAGGACAGCTATCGCGAGTCTGGAATCATTAACGGCTAAATGGTATGATGTCTGAGGAACGACCAACGCCGGCCGTGGTGGCCGAGCGGCTCTAGGCGCTTCAGTCCGGAACCGCGCGTCTGCTACAGTCGCCGGTTCGAATCCTGCCTCGGGCATGGATGTGTGTGATGTCCTTAGGTTAGTTAGGTTGAAGAAGTTCTAGTTTCTAGGGGACTGATGACCTCAGATGTTAAGTCCCATAGTGCTCAGAGTCATTTGAACCACTTTTGAACGACCAACAACAAATAATAGCCGTATGATTATTATAGACTACTCTTGAGATTAATCCGCAGCAGGTATCACTTCTCTCTGCCAAAGCTGTTGGGTTGAGGGAGAGGGAGAGCTTTCAACATTAACAGCAGAATGCTCCTATTTCTGGGGAGATAACAAAATTACTATAGGAGGCTCCTGTTAAAAGAGCTTTCCTCTATGTTGACTACAACAAGGGTAGAGAGCTGTGTCAAAAATACCCCAGGAAGTACGTTGTATGTGAAAATGACTAACAGATATTTTTATTTGCGAATGGACCGCTGACCGCTTACCACACGCAAGTGTTCGAAATTACAGTTGCTTGCCCCCGCAGGTCTGCGTCTGTTACTCCAGACTGGCGGAAGCTCATAGAAGAAGAAACTCGAGTTGGAGTTGAAAAAGGATTCTGTATTACAGTCATAATTTAAACGATAGTGAAAGATAGATTGTAGTCCATCGGTCTTCCTAAAATTATTAGGGGGAAAGCAACGAAACGAATATTCAAGCTGGTTTATAGAAACTATGAGACTGGCGATGTACCAGCGGACTTTTGCAGAAAGATCAACTGCACTGTTCCAAAGACAGCAAGTGCAGAGTGGTGTAATAACTATGGCACAATCAGGTTATCTCATGCAGCCACATTGCTGATAAAGTAAATGTTCAGGAGAATGGAGAAAGAGAATTCGGGGTCTGTGGCGAGATGATTTTGATACGTAGGACAAATTACGTTTACACATAAGGATCTGTCAGGTACAGATTTTTGTGAATAACTATATAACAGTGATTAGAAAAGTGGATTCCACTGAAGGCTGCTGATGATTCATTAAAAACTACAACTTTGGGTATATACACATCGAAATCATGATGAGAGTAGTTAGGAATGTATATGTTAGGTCGGAATGTATATGATGTATCTCATATGAATATCTTATATTTCACATGAATATCTCATATGTCATATGAATACCCATTAATAGGTATTCCGATATGATAATTTTATGTTTGCGTGTATTGATTTCGTCAGCATAGTAGAGCTCCAACTACTCGGAGGTATGTGTACTCAAGTTCTGACCAATAATCTGGTGAGAACCAATAGGAATGCTTCTACAGGACGATATTGTGAGAAGGAATTTTATTTATGATGGAAAATAGATTTCGGAGGAGATGAACTGTTTGATTTCGACAAGTTGTGACAGATATGCATATGTTGCATCTGTTGTTTATGAGGTCAAAAGCGTTTACTAACAGTTATCAGACAAACTTTGTTATGGATGTATGACCTAAGTGGCAAGTCGCTTACAATACAGTACTAGCTTGGACTCTATGTGCTGTTTATTAGAGCAAAAGCTTTTAGAATTACTCACAGTTCTCAGAGAAACTTTGTTATGGATGAATGACCCTACATGGCAAGTCGCTTAAAATGTAGTACTAGTTTGGACTCGTAGGAAATAGCACAAAATTCTTTGACTGATGGAGCACCAATCTAAGAAATATTGTCTGCGACTTGGAATCTGTGTATGATCCTATAGGGACGTCTGGCAAGCATTTAGTCGGAAGCTGTGGCTGTGACATGACCCAGGAGCGTAGGGCACACGATGAAACAAAATCAAGAAACACACTACTGTCGACAGATCAGTTGATCGTCCCTAGGTTCCGCGCATGTGCAGCGAGACGTTGCAGTAGTTCACGTGATGCACTAGTTTGAGCGATAGAATACACTCATGGAAATGGAAAAAAGAACACATTGACACCGGTGTGTCAGACCCACCATACTTGCTCCGGACACTGCGAGAGGGCTGTACAAGCAATGATCACACGCACGGCACAGCGGACACACCAGGAACCGCGGTGTTGGCCGTCGAATGGCGCTAGCTGCGCAGTATTTGTGCACCGCCGCCGTCAGTGTCAGCCAGTTTGCCGTGGCATACGGAGCTCCATCGCAGTCTTTAACACTGGTAGCATGCCGCGACAGCGTGGACGTGAACCGTATGTGCAGTTGACGGACTTTGAGCGAGGGCGTATAGTATATAGAATTGCTCAACACGTGGGGCGTGAGGTCTCCACAGTACATCGATGTTGTCGCCAGTGGTCGGCGGAAGGTGCACGTGCCCGTCGACCTGGGACCGGACCGCAGCGACGCACGGATGCACGCCAAGACCGTAGGATCCTACGCAGTGCCGTAGGGGACCGCACCGACACTTCCCAGCAAATTAGGGACACTGTTGCTCCTGGGGTATCGGCGAGGACCATTCGCAACCGTCTCCATGAAGCTGGGCTACGATCCCGCACACCGTTAGGCCGTCTTCCGCTCACGCCCCAACATCGTGCAGCCCGCCTCCAGTGGTGTCGCGACAGGCGTGAATGGAGGGACGAATGGAGACGTGTCGTCTTCAGCGATGAGAGTCGCTCCTGCCTTGGTGCCAATGATGGTCGTATGCGAGGCACACAGGGCCAACACCCGGCATCATGGTGTGGGGAGCGATCTCCTACACTGGCCGTACACCACTGGTGATCGTCGAGGGGACACTGAATAGTGCACGGTACATCCAAACCGTCATCGAACCCATCGTTCTACCATTCCTAGACCGGCAAGGGAACTTGCTGTTCCAACAGGACAATGCACGTCCGCATGTATCCCGCGCCACCCAACGTGCTCTAGAAGGTGTAAGTCAACTACCCTGGCCAGCAAGATCTCCGGATCTGTCCCCCATTGAGCATGTTTGGGACTGGATGAAGCGTCGTCTCACGCGGTCTGCACGTCCAGCACGAACGCTGGTCCAACTGAGGCGCCAGGTGGAAATGGCATGGCAAGCCGTTCCACAGGACTACATCCAGCATCTCTACGATCGTCTCCATGGGAGAATAGCAGCCTGCATTGCTGCGAAAGGTGGATATACACTGTACTAGTGCCGACATTGTGCATGCTCTGTTGCCTGTGTCTATGTGCCTGTGGTTCTGTCAGTGTGATCATGTGATGTATCTGACCCCAGGAATGTGTCAATAAAGTTTCCCCTTCCTGGGACAATGAATTCACGGTGTTCTTATTTCAATTTCCAGGAGTGTAGTTTGCGTGATGCAGCGGTTCACGCAATGACCGCTAGATGCGCTAGTGCTCGTTCTGAGGAGCATATACAGTTTTTCGTCTAAAAATCCGATTATCAAGTCGGATAACACCCACTACATTCATAAAAAAATGTCGTACACACAGGGCTATTGGCTAGACTGGGTGCAGCCTCTCTCTAGTGCCAGACTAATAGCAGAAATACCCTTCCTACAACAGTCATCCATGTGGTTGGGTAGAGCCAACTACCTTTCCCCACCTTGCATGCTACATAGCCAAAGGAAAAAAATTGAATTTTGGCACGGATTTATCAATCTCCACGTTCCCATTAATCTTGAATTTCCCACCATTAGGAGGATTGGAATTAGAATGTGTCAGTATTCTTGCTTGGCAATCTTTGATTGTGATGTCAAAGATGACTGTGGCAGTATTCCAAAGAAATAAAGAGAGCACTCTACGTGCTCCCGCTCCAGCGCTAAGCAGATTGAATTTTGGTAAATAAAGAATATATTATTATTCATTGTGCGCCCCAGGTAGCTGACTGGTCAGCAAATTTGCGTTCTCATGTCGCCAAGGGTAGACGTTTTTACTGGAGGTATCCCACAGTAAAAATACCGTCGCGTTCGATAGCAGTCTAATGGCTGACACCAATCTGCCCTCATCTGCGGCACATCGTGACTCGTTATTGTCAGAACACCGAACCTCACTCACAAAATTACATTCAAAAGTTGGATTAAGTTTTATGGTTTATTACCTTCAGCAACAACGCTGAAATATGACCTTTTCTCCTACGAAACCCTCCAAAAGCTCACACCTGATGTGAATCTTGTATCTAAGGAACAATATCAAAAAACACATAACGAAATTAATAGTCATTGCAATTAGAATATCATTTTCCATTAGTTACCAGTATATAGAACAGGTGGCACACGTGAACATCGACAGAAATTGTGGAGCAAAAGGTAAAAAAGGAATCACATTCATCTAAACAGAAGGTATCAGTCATTGCTGCAGGACATAGTACCAAAACGAGAAGAAAAGTTCCGATAGTTACATGTACGTGAACGAACATATGTTGAGACATGGGTCGTTGTACCAGAGGCGAGTAATACGTAATTGTCCGTGGTGTAGGCGGTTTTACTGTTGTTGTAATCTGAGCAATGTATTACCAGCCCTACGGAAGAACGTAGTTCACTCTCTTCATTCGGTGGACCTGAATCCGTTGGGTTTCTGGCTCTAGGAAAATTTAAAGGTTTCGGGGGATACCCAACCCATCGACAATGTGCAGATGTTACAGGAGGGTGTGATCAGCGCATGTGACGCAGGGAAGCTGAAGTGTGATGTGAAGACGGAATAAACAAGTTGCTGATACCTGCAGTGGAGTAGAATAATATGTACTCAATCCAACGGATTGTGTCACTAACACTCCTAAAATAACGCAATTCTCGTGCAGTGTAGTACAAGCTACAACAATGAATCACTAGTTTCAGTAGCATTCACGCAAATAATTTCTCGCTTAATGCAGCATCGATGATGTTACGTTGGAAGAGTGAGTAACGGCGTAAAGAGGACAGTTTTAGTTTATTGAAGATGGCGGACCCTCCTGATCCTCCTCTGGCAAATCCCTAACGCATTGGTGCTCCCTCCCGCTTCGCCCTCTGGGGAATCCCCATCCCCATCCCCAACACTCCTCCTCCACTTGCTCTAGTGTCACCCCCATCATACACCTTGAAATGGGTTCAAATGGCTCTGAGCACTATGGGACTTAACATCTATGGTCATCAGTCCCCTAGAACTTAGAACTACTTAAACCTAACTAACCTAAGGACATCACACAACGCCTCCTTGAAATGGGAATTCGGGCGGGGGGGGGGGGGGAACTCAGAACTCTATCTATTTTTTGGGTTATCATGTGTGTTCAGAACCTGCCACCCCCTTCCCCCTCCCTCTATTGGTGGAAAAATAAATTCGGTGGGAAAATAAAATTTTCGTAGTAAATCTGAATTTTCGAAGCAAAACAATGTGTGTGAAATCTAATGGGACTTAACTGCTAATGTCATCAGTCCCTAAGCTTACACATTGCTTAACCTAAATCATCCTAAGGACAAACACACACACCCATGCCTGAGGGAGGACTCGAACCTCCGCCGGGGCCAGCCGCACAGTCCAGGACTGCAGCGCCTAAGACTGCTCGGCTAATCCCGCGCGGCTTTTCGAAGTAAATTCAAGTGCTAATTGCAGTGCACTGCAGAGGACATAGTATTTTTTTTATTTTTAATCGTGTGACTAGGGCCTCCCGTCGGGTAGACCGTTCGCTGGGTGCAAGTCTTTCGATTTGACGCCACTTCAGCGACTTGCGAGTCGATGGGGATGAAATGATGATGATTTACACAACACAACACCCAGTCCCTGAGCAGAGAAAATCTCCAACCCAGCCGGGAATCGAACCTGGGCGCTTAGGATTGACATTCTGTCACCACGAAAATTAATCGCCAAATTTCTTTTTGCTTTTGTTGAAGAACACAGTACTGCAATTTATGACAAAGCTTGTACATAAACGTAGAATAACTGGGATTGACTTATGTTATCCATTCATGTACAAGTGAAAACTTCTTTAAAGACAGAATTACCGTCACACATGATAAAATGACTTGGGAGTCTAGAAGACAATGTGTAGGAAGTATAAATAAGAGTAACGAAAATAGAATTATCTCGAATATTTATTCGTATTACAAGTTAAAGTCGCCCGCCGTGTTTCTTTCTTACTTTAGTCAAAAATGGTTCAAATAGCTCTGACCACTATGGGACTTAACATCTGAGGTAATCAGTCCCCTAGAACTTCGAACTACTTAAACCTAACTAGCCTAAGGACATCACAAACATCCATGCCCGAGGCAGGATTCGAACCTGCGACCGTAGCGGTCGTACGGTTCCAGACTGAAGAGCCTAGAACCGCTCGGCCACAGCAACCGGCTTTACTTTAATCGCAGGAACGATTGTAAGTATTTTGATAAATTTTTCACTAATAGGTAGTCCGATTGAGGAGGACAGTGTACATGAATTATAAATATATCACTGAATTACGGTGATGATTATCGATTACGTCATGCCTCCTGAGAAATTTCCTAATGTGCGCTGCTTGAAGTTACATTGCAATGGACTTAATATTCAGTTATCTACCGTTGTTCTTTGAATTTTAATCGTAAGTCTCTGCAGAGGTACGTAGGTATTAACATTACGCTAGACAAGTCATTCAGCCGTACATAATTAGCGCTACGCTTATGAAACTGTGGTAGGAGGAGAAGGGGGAAGGAGGTGACTATCACTACTTTGTTCTATTTTCAAGGAATCTGAAGTGGCCCTTTTTCCTGGTGAGTTTGTTCCTACTGTAATGAACCGTCTGATGCTAAGTAGTGAGTCATTTATGTGTCCAGCATACACATACACGATACTCAGTTTCATCACAATGAACTCACCAACCATTGTTCGACACGTTTGGCAGACTAACGACATATGTGGGTATTTGAATAATGGTAAGATTAAGTTTCATGTGGACGATAATCGTGATTGCTGTGACGTCACTGAAGATCACATTTTGTCAGGACGTGTGATGCTGTTTCTTTTTTTTTTGGTCATCAGTCTACTGACTGGTTTGATGCGGCCCGCCACGAATTCCTTTCCTGTGCTAACCTCTTCATCTCAGAGTAGCACTTGCAACCTACGTCCTCAATTATTTGCTTGACGTATTCCAATCTCTGTCTCCCTCTACAGTTATTGCCCTCTACAGCTCCCTCTAGTACCATGGAAGTCATTCCCTCATGTCTTAGCAAATGTCCTATCATCCCGTTCCTTCTCCTTATCAGTGTTTTCCACATATTCCTTTCCTCTCCGATTCTGCACAGAACCTCCTCATTCCTTACCTTATCAGTCCACCCAATTTTTAACATTCGTCTATAGCACCACATCTCAAATGCTTCGATTCTCTTCTGTTCCGGTTTTTCCACAGTCCATGTTTCACTACCATACAATGCTGTGCTGCAGACGTACATCCTCAGAAATTTCTTCCTCAAATTAAGGCCGGTATTTGGTATTAGTAGACTTCTCTTGGCCAGAAATGCTTTTTTGCCATAGCGAGTCTGCTTTTGATGTCCTCCTTGCTCCGTCCGTCATTGGTTATTTTACTGCTTAGGTAGCAGAATTCCTTAACTTCATTAACTTCATAGACTTGCACAGATGTGCAGAACTATAGACCTATATCTCTAACGTCGAACAGTTGTAGAATTTTGGAACACGTATTGTGTTCGAGTATAATGACTTTTCTGGAGACGAGAAATCTACTCTGTAGGAATCAGCATGGGTTTCGAAAAAGACGGTCATGTGAAACCCAGCTCGCGCTATTCGTTCACGAGACTCACAGGGCCATAGACACGGGTTCACAGGTAGATGCCGTGTTTCTTGACTTCCGCAAGGCGTTCGATACAGTTCCCCACAGTCGTTTAATGAACAAAGTAAGAGCATATGGACTATCAGGCCAATTGTGTGATTGGATTGAAGAGTTCCTAGATAACAGGACGCAGCATGTTATTCTCAATGGAGAGAAGTCTCCCGAAGTAAGAGTGATTTCAGGTGTGCCGCAGGGGAGTGTCATAGGACCGTTGCTATTCACAATATACATAAATGACCTGGTGGATGACATCGGAAGTTCACTGAGGCTTTTTGCAGATGATTCTGTGGTGTATCGAGAGGTTGTAACAATGGAAAATTGTACTGAAATGCAGGAGGATCTGCAGCGAATTGACGCATGGTGCAGGGAATGGCAATTGAATCTCAATGTAGACAAGTGTAATGTGCTGCGAATACACAGAAAGATAGATCCTTTATCATTTAGCTACAAAATAGCAGGTCAGCAACTGGAAGCAGTTAATACCATAAATTATCTGGGAGTACGCATTAGGAGTGATTTAAAATGGAATGATCATATAATGTTGATCGTCGGGAAAGCAGATGCCAGACTGAGATTCATTGGAAGAATCCTAAGGAAATGCAATCAGAAAACAAAGGAAGTAGGTTACAGTACGCTTGTTCGCCCACTGCTTGAATACTGCTCAGCAGTGTGGGATCCGTACCAGATAGGGTTGATACAAGACATAGAGAAGATCCAACGGAGAGCAGCGCGCTTCGTTACAGGATCATTTAGTAATCGCGAAAGCGTTACGGAGATGATAGATAAACTCCAGTGGAAGACTCTGCAGGAGAGACGCTCAGTAGCTCGGTACAGGCTTTTGTCAAAGTTTCGAGAACATACCTTCACCGAGGAGTCAAGCAGTATATTGCTCCCTCCTACGTATATTTCGCGAAGAGACCATGAGTATAAAATCAGAGAGATTAGAGCCCACACAGAGGCATACCGACAATCCTTCTTTCCACGAACAATACGAGAGGTACTGAAGGTACCCTCCGCCACACACCGTCAGGTGGCTTGCGGAGTATGGATGTAGATGTAGATGTAGACTTCGTGACCATCAGTCCTGATGTTAAGTTTCTCGCTGTTCTCATTTCTACTACTTCTCATTACCTTCGTCTTTCTCCGATTTACTCTCAAACCATACTGTGTACTCATTAGACTGTTCATTCCGTTCAGCAGATCATTTAATTCTTCTTCACTTTCACTGAGAATAGCAAAGTCATCAGCGAATCGTATCATTGATATCCTTTCACCTTGTATTTTAATTCCACTCCTGAACCTTTCTTTTATTTCCATCATTGCTTCCTCGATGTACAGATTGAAGAGTAGGGGCGAAAGGCTACAGCCTTGTCTTACACCCTTCTTAATACGAGCACTTCGTTCTTGATCGTCCACTCTTATTATTCCCTCTTTGTTATTGTACATATTGTATATGACCCGTCTCTCCCTATAGCCCTATGTCCATTATCCACTGGAATATCCGCGGCATTCGAGCCAATAGGGATGAATTGTCGATCCTCTTACGATCCTACTCGCCGGTCATCTTCTGTCTTCACGAAACAAAGCTGCGTCCCCATGACCGCTTTGTTCTCCCTCATTTTCAGTCCGTCCGATATGATCTCCCCTCTGTTGAAGGCACTCCAGCACATGGAGGACTCATGATTCTTCTCCATGAAACTCTCCATTATCACCCAATCCATTTAAACACTTACTTCCAAGCTGTCGGCGTCCGTCTTTCACTTTCTGGATACACGTTCTCTCTTTGTACTGTATACATTCCATCGTCCACACCAATGGCACGAGCTGATCTCCTTCATCTTCTTGGTCAGCTTCCACCCCCCTATTTGCTGGTTGGGGACTTCAATGCCCACCACCCGCTTTGGGGATCTCCACATCCTTGTCCACGTGGCTCCATATTGCTAGACGTCTTCCACCAAGCGGATCTAGTTTGTCTCAACACTGGGGTCCCCACATTTTTGTCTGCCTCCACGACAACTTTATCTCATTTGGACCTTGCGGTCGGTACTGTTCCGCTAGCTCGGCGCTTCGAATGGTTCGCCCTTGATGATACACACTCGAGTGACCACTTTCCATGTGTCCTTAGACTGCAGCCTCAACTGTCATATAAGCGCCCGCGACGCTGGAAGTTTGCCCAAGCCGATTGGACACTTTTTTCGTCTCTCGCGACATTCGATGACCGTCGCTTTCCCAGCGTCGACGATGAGGTCACACACATTACCGACGTTATCCTTACAGCTGCGGAACGTTCAATACCACGCACCTCCGAATTGCCCCGGCGCCCCCCAGTTCCTTGGTGGAACGAGGCATGCCGTGACGCAATACGTGAGCGGCGACGTGCTCTTCGCATTTTCCGTCACCATCCTACTTTGGCCAACTGTATCCGCTATAAGCAGCTCCGTGCGCGATGCCGTCGCGTCATCCGCGATAGCAAGAAGGCAAGCTGGAAATTCTTTATTAGCTCATTTAACACCTTCACTCCCTCCTCGGAAGTTTGGAGTCGGCTTCGACGGTTCTCAGGCGCGCCTAGTTTCTCCCCGGTCTCTGGGCTCACTGTCGCGCATGATACCTTAGTGGACCCCGTCGCAATTTGTAACTCGTTGGGTCAGCACTTTGCTGAGATTTCGAGCTCTTCAAATTACCCGCCAGCGTTTCTCCCGAAGAAACGTGCAGCGGAAGTGCGACCTCTTGCTTTCTCCTCTCAAAATCACGAAAGCTACAATACTGTTTTCTCCATGCGGGAACTCCAACATGCCCTCTCATCTTCTCGCTCCTCCGCCCCAGGACCGGATGGTATCCATGTCCAAATGTTGCTGCATTTATCAACCCCTAGTCTGCGTTACCTCCTTCGCCTTTATAATCGAATTTGGACCGACAGTACCTTTCCCAAACGGTGGCGGGAAGCTATTGTCGTTCCCGTTCCGAAACCTGGAAAGGACAAACATCTCCCCTCTAGCTATCGCCCCATTTCTCTCACGAGTAGTGTCTGTAAGGTTTTGGTGCGTATGGTGAATTACCGTTTAGCTTGGTGGCTGGAATCCCGCAGTCTTTTAACACCAGCCCAATGCGGATTCCGAAAGCATCGTTCTGCAGTTGACCATCTTGTTGCTCTCTCCACTTATATCATGAACAATTTTCTCCGGAAACGCCAAACGGTAGCAATATTTTTTGATCTGGAGAGAGCATACGATACCTGTTGGAGGACAGGCATCCTTCGCACACTATTCTCTTGGGGCTTTCGAGGCCGGCTGCCCCTTTTTCTTCGCGAATTTATGGCAGAGCGCACTTTTAGGGTGCGGGTGAACACTACTCTCTCCCGTACTTTCTCCCAAGAAAACGGGGTACCCCAGGGATCCGTGCTGAGTGTTGTACTGTTTGCCATCGCCATAAATCCAATTATGGATTGTCTCCTTCCTGATGTCTCGGGCTCCCTCTTTGTGGACGATTTTGCGATCTACTACAGCTCTCAACGGACCAGCCTTCTTGAACGACGTCTTCAAGGATGTCTTGATCGCCTCCACTCGTGGAGCATCGAAACCGGCTTCCGTTTCTCACCCAGTAAGACCGTTTGTGTCAATTTTTGGCGACGAAAGGAGTTTCTTCCGCCCTCCTTACATCTAGGTCCTGTCAACCTTCCGTTTTCAGACGTCGCTAAATTCTTGGGTCTTATGTTTGACAGAAAACTGTGCTGGTCCTCCCACGTTTCCTATCTTTCGGCTCGCTGTCTGCGATCACTTAACACCCTCCGTGTCCTGAATGGTACCTCCTGGGGAGCGGACCGAGTGGTCCTTCTCCGCCTCTATCGCGCCTTAGTGCGCTCAAAATTGGATTACGGAAGCATAGTCTACTCCTCTGCTCGGCCGTCTATTCTTCGGCGTCTCTATCCACCACCGTGGATTACGTTTAGTGTCTGGAGCTTTTTACACTAGCCCTGTGGAAAGCCTTTATGCTGAGACTGCTGAACCTCCGCTGTCCAATCGGCGAGCAGTCCTCCTGAGTCGTTATGCTAGCCATCTGTCTTCCATGCCTGCTAATCCAGCCCATGACCTTTTTTTCGACGCCTCCTTTGATGTAGGGTATGCAGGCCGCTCCTCCTCCCTACTACCCCCGGGAGTCCGCTTCCGTCAATTGCTCCATTCTCTTTCCTGCCGCTTTCCGAAAACCTTCTTGACAACTTGGGGTACAGCACCGCCTTGGCTCCGTCCCCGGATCTGCCTGCTCCGTGACCTTTGTCAATTTCCCAAGGATGGTACCCCTACACTTGTTTATCGTCGGGCATTTGCTGCTCTATGTGCACAAATGACGGACGCCACATTTATTTACACCGACGGCTCGAAAACATCATTAGGTGTAGGGAGTGCCTATATTGTTGGCGACACCCCAAATCGCTTTCGACTTCCCGACCAGTGTTCCGTTTATACTGCGGAGCTTTACGCTGTTCTCCAGGCTGTCCACTACATCCGCCGCCATCAGCGGATACAGTACGTTATCTGCTCCGATTCTCTCAGCTCTCTCCTCAGTCTCCAAGCTCTTTACCCTGTGCACCCTCTGGTCCACCGGATTCAGGACTGTCTGCGCTTGCTCCACCTGGGGGGCGTCTCGGTGGCGTTCCTCTGGCTCCCGGGACACGCTGGTATCTGTGGGAATGAGGCGGCCGATATGGCGGCCAAGGCTGCAGTCTCTCCTCCTCGGTCAGCTATTCAGTCGCTTCCCTTCACCGATCTACGGAGCGGTTTATGTCGCCAAGTTGCTCATTTATGGCATGCGCATTGGTCAACACTTCCCCGTAATAAATTGCGGGAAGTGAAAGCCCTTCCTTGCGCTTGGACCTCTTCCTCCAGAACGCGTCGTCGGGAGGAGGTAATTTTAGCTAGACTCCGGATAGGGCACTGTCTTTTTAGCCATAGACATCTTTTAAGCGGTGATCCTCCTCCACTCTGTCCCCACTGCTCTCAGCCGTGGACGGTCAGACACCTTTTAATTGAATGCCCCTATTTTAATCCGTTACGCTCCCGTCTACAGCTATCGCCTGATCTATCGTCGATTTTAGCAGATGACACGCGCTCAGCCGACCGCGTTCTCCAGTTTATTAGTGACAGTGAAATGACGTCAGTCATTTGAAGTTTTTTTTGGGGACAACCACCCCCTGTCTGTAGTGGATTTTTAAGCATTCTTTCTACTTTTAGTTTCTCCAACTTTATGAGTTTGTTCCCATTGCTGCTGGTTTTCAATTTCGGTTTTTTACTGTCTTAAGTCACGGGCTGGGCGCTAATGACCATAGACGTTTTGCACCCTAAAACCACAAACAAAAAAAAAATCTCCCTATAGCTTACCCCTACTTTTTTCAGAATCTCGAACAGCTTGAATCATTTTATATTTTATATTTTTCCAGGTCGACAAATCATGCTGTTAGGAAGAAAAATATCGTAACTCATATCGTAACTCAGAACCACAGGAACGACTTTGGTAGAATTTTTAGGCTTCAGCTATGAGATCTTGCTGTCTCATCTTATCCAATTTTGCTCGAGTTTATTTATTTATGGTTGTTATTAAATAATTACGTACCCAAAAATCGCCTTGCAAGACTAGTGTTGTTTTGCTGTATGGCAAATAGTATGCTAGGTCATCATTAATGATGATCTTATGTAGAGAGTAACTGGAAAGAGGTAGAACTGTATTTTCTCAATGCTGAATCAGACGTAGAATTAAAGAGTGCGATTCTCGTTGAATATGACGTGATTTTGCCGATAGTCATGAATGTGATACATGTCGTAGGTCACAACAGTGACGTAATTTACTGTGAATGTAGCGTCGATTGCCCCATACTTGGAAGCACGCGTACTGCAGGGTGCTACGCATCACGTAGCGGAGCGTCGTGATTGCAGTGGCCAGGCGTGAATACGGCTGCGGTGCTGTCCATTGTGGTGGCCTCGAGGGAACCGTGGCCGCACGTGGCTCATCCTCGCAGGGGCATCGGTATCCGGCGCGTCAAGCAGCCGCAGGCGCGACTGAAAGCCACTGCCCTCACAGTCAAGTCCGTATTCTATTATTTTGTGGCGCCTGATAACAGATATTGTTACGTCCATCCAGTATTTGCATGTACTCACTAAGTAGCCACACTACAAAGCACCGTACAGGACGTCACCTCAAGCGCTTCCGTGTGAAACTACACTACTGGCCATTAAAATTGCTACACAACGGAGATGACGTGCTACAGCCGCGAAATTCAACCGACAGGAATAAGATGCTGTGATATGCAGATGATTAGCTTTTAAGAGCATTCACACAAGGATGGCGCCGGTGGCGACACCGACAACGTGCTGACATGAGGAAAGTTTCCAACCGATTTCTCATACACAAACAGCAGTTGACCGTTGCCTGGTGAAACGTTGTTGTGATGCCTCGTGTAAGGAGGAGAAATGCGTACTATCACGTATCCGACTTTGATAAAGGTCGGATTGTAGCCTATCGCGATTGCGGTTTATCGTATCGCGACATTGATGCTCGCGTTGGTCGAGATCCAATGACTGTTAGCAGAATATCGAATCAGTGGGTTCAGGAGGGTAATCTGGAACGCCGTGCTGGATCCCAACGGCCTCATACCACTATCAGTCGAGATGACAGGCATCTTATCCTCATGGTTGTAACGGATCGTGCAGCCACGTCGCGATCCCTGAGTCAACAGATGGGGACGTTTGCAAGAGAACAACCATCTGCACCAACAGTTCGACGACGTTAGCAGCAGCGAGGACTATCAGCTCGGAGACCATGGCTGCGGTTACCCTTGACGCTGCATCACAGACAGGAGCGCCTGCTATGGTGTACTCAACGACGATCCTGGGTGCACGAATGGCAAAACGTCATTTTTTCGGATGAATCCAGGTTCTGTTTGCAGCATCATGATGGTCGCATCCGTGTTTGGCGACATCGCGTTGAACGCATATTGGAAGCGTTTATTCGTCATCGCCATACTGGCGTATCACCCGGCGTGATGGTAAGGGGTGCAATTGGTTACACGTCTCGGTCACCTCTTGTTCGCATTGACGGCACTTTGAACACTGGACGCTACATTTCAGATGTGTTACGACCCTTGGTTCTACCCTTCATTCGATCCGTGCGAAACCCTACATTTCAGCAGGATACTGCACGACCGCATGTTGCACGTCCTGTATGGGCCTTTCTGGATACAGATAATGTTCGACTGCTGCCCTGGCCAGCACATTCTCCAGATCTCTCACCAATTGAAAATGTCTGGTCAATGGAGGCCGAGCAACTGGCTCGTCACAATACGCCAGTCACTACTCTTGATGAACTGTGGTATGGTGTTGAAGCTGCATGCGCAGCTGTACCTGTACACGCCATCGAAGCTCTGTTTGACTCAATGCCCAGGCGTATCAAGGCCGTTATTACGGCCAGAGGTGGTTGTTCTGGGTACTGATTTCTCAGGATCTATGCACCCAAATTGCGTGAAAATGTAATGTCTTGTCAGTTCTAGTATAATATATGTATCCAATGAATACCCGTTTATCATCTGCTTTTCTTCTTGGTGTAGCAATTTTAATGGCCAGTAGTGTACTCGGCTGTTTGTGCAAGCTGTGTCTCCTCGTGTACAGATCACGCCGTCCAGTAAGTTACCACGTTCTCTCGGTTAGTAGTGTGGTTTCGACACGTTAGAAGCTATCATTGGCCTGTGAGGAGCTCACAGGTTTGGGTTCCAGTGATAGAGACAGAACCCAATAGCTCGCAGTACAACACAATTCTGGACAGGTATTTGGCCATCTCAATCTACTGGTACAGTTTTTTAAGAATCATACATGGTACACTGTCTTCATTGGTTCCTCTAGGTTTACATCTTTGATTTTCATTTGTTTCATGAAAACAGAAGAACCTTCACTTAATTACGAATACAAACAAATTTAACTAGTTTATTTCTTAAGGAAATACTAGCAATGTTTCATTAATATAGTTCCACTTTAATATAAGTTTCTATTTTAGCTAATTACATGACGAAATTTCCACACTTTTTCTTGACCAAGTGCGCAGTATCTTTTTGTTACCTGGACGGATATTTTTTTTTAAATCAAAGACAATTACACATTTTCCAGCATCCGTGCTAACAGTGTCTGCGCACAACGGTATTCGAATGAATGCGGTACAGAAATTAACAAAGGCTACTGAATTCTTTGCAGCAGTGGTCGCTGAACTCGTACAGCGAGTAATAAGAGCACGGAAGCATATAATAGACTACAGGTGTATAGTGAAAAAGACATCACTTTCCACTTACGGTTGTCCTTATCTATTGTGTTGTGGTGGAACTTGTTGAGCCTCAACGTTTCCGTGCCAGTTGTATAGTGATGGAACTTTTTGTTACAGCTATATTTCATAATTACAATGAAACTACACTTGAGTGTCGCATTTTGCTAACTGTAAATAAGCAAATCAATTTGTGCACTAACTACAAGTATGTAAATATTGAGATGATCAGAGAATAGTTCATATTGAATACTGTAACAAATTATTCCCACAAGCTGTGGTAGAACAGTTTTTCCTAAAACAACTCCATACCCTAATTAATAATCCAATCAAGGCAATCAGACTATTAAGTTGAACCTAATCCCAAGTAATGTGTGATACAATGCTGATAATTAAAGTTAATAGCAGTGGTTGCAAAATTAAGTAGTACTTCTTGCTCAGCGTTCCACGCTAAGATGTCACGGGTAGTGCGACATGAGTGGTTCGATGTCTGAAAACGGCGTTCAAAAAGGCAGTCGAAGAGACGCTTTCCAAAAGATAAAATCTGTTACGGGAGCAGACCACATGTCTTTCACCAGGGAGCTCACATCCGCATCAAGGTTCTACCAAGCGTTTAATTAGGGCTAAAATTTTGAAAGAGTTTACATGATTGAGCTACTGATGTGGTGTCACAGCCAGACACCACACTTGCTAGGTGGTAGCCTTTAAATCCGCCGCGGTCCGTTAGTATACGTCGGACCCGCGTGTCGCCACTATCAGTGATTGTAGACCGAGCGCCGCCACACGGCAGGTCTCGAGAGACTTCCTAGCACTCGCCCCAGTTGCATAGCCGACTTTGCTAGCGATGGTTCACTGACAAAATACGCTCTCATTTGGCGAGACGATTGTTAGCTTAGCCTTCAGCTACGTCATTTGCTACGACCTAGCAAGGTGTCATTACCAGTTACTATTGATACTGTAATCATGTACCGTCAAGAGCGACGCTCATCATTAATGGATTAAAGTTAAGTATTCCACCAGCTACGTCCGTTTTTCTAAAGTCTAAATTCCTTGTCCTGCTCCAGACCTCACGCCAACCTGCGTGAGCTAAAACGCGTGCCTTTCGGCTTCCTCTAGTACCCGGTGTTGGCTCTCCTGCCAACCCACAACAACTGAAATAAGACTGTAGTGTGAGAGTGAGGATCGTATGTGGCTGAGCCGTGCATGAAGTCCCATTCGTGGAGATATCAGAAGGGGCAAGGAGTGGGACAAATTTTCTTTTTCCTTCTCAGTTCCAGAAGTCTGTGTGTACGGAAGGCAGAATGCTGGCGCCCTAGGAGACCTCCAGTTGGTAGGCTTTCGCGAGATCCGCTACCGTTTGGTAATACAAAGGATGCTCAGAAGAAAAGGGGGGAAACGAGCAAAGAAGAGACGTTGTAGCCAGGAGCGGCGGGAGGGAAGAGTTCTCCATCGGCTGCGGTGGAGAATACTTCGCTCCAGCTCTGTAGCATCACGCTAACAGATGATGAGCAGCACTTAGATGTTCAACTAACTCCGCGGTCATTCTGTGCCTCTGATTTTTAAAGAGTCCTAAGCGTGTGCAACATTGGCAAATGACGTCACGAGGTGGCCGCAAAGTCCATCGATTCGAGTTAGGTTGTATTCTAAATTCATACACGCTCTCAGCAAGTTGAACTCGGTATGTGCTTAGGCAAGGGTACTGATGGGCATATGTTCTTTTCTGGGTCTGACCCTTCGTTCTTGCCGGCCGGTGTGGCCGAACGGCTCTAGGCGCTTCAGTCTGGAACCGCGTGACGGCTACGGTCGCAGGTTCGAATCCTGCCTCGAGTATGGATGTGTGTGAAGTACCTAGGTTCGTTAGGTTTAAGTAGTTCTAAGTTCTACGGGACTGATGACCTCAAATGTTAAGTCCCATAGCGCTCAGAGCCATTTTTGAACCCTTCGTTCTTATAGTTAACTAAGCAATCACTGACGTTTTACGTGTAAGTAATTTTCTCTCCTTGTCATCATTTACATTCCAGGTTTACTCGCCAGCCGGTGTGGCCGAGCGGTTCTAGGCGCTACAGTCTGGAAGCGTGCGACCGCTACGGTCGCAGGTTCGCATCCTGCCTCGTGCATGGATGTCTGTGATGTCCTTAGGTTAGTTAGGTTTCAGTAGTTCTAAGTTCCAGGGGACTGATGACCTCAGCAGTTAAGTCCCATAGTGCTCAGAGCCATTTGAACCCGCCACGTTTACTCATCTTTGCCAAGGGATTATTATTTATATTCACATAATTTGTTTTCAACGAATGCACGAAACGGTTATTTGTGTTACCCATCCTGTGTTTGAAAGCGTAGTACATTAATTATAGTAATAAACAAGACTTTATTCTGACATCGTGGTTCATTCCATAGATGTATGAAATCCTACTTATTATGTCTTCGTGAGATACGACGCCCATATTTCGTGTACGACTATGCCACCTGTGAACAGGTACAGATATATCTCAAAATCACCCATTTTGCAACTTCTGTTTAATAATTCACATCGTCTTATGGGGAACTGTCAGTTCACCGCAAAGATCACCGAGTTCACGCCTTAGTAGCTTACAGGGATATGCTTATACCTGAATCAGAACCTGGCAAAGTAATCGATAAAACGAGGAAATGCAGTCGAAACTGAGGCATCATTCTTCATCATGACGATCCCAGGTGTTACACAGCAAATCTACCTATTGACTGTTTGACAGGGGAAGCATTAATTAACGCCCATTTTCCAGTATTCACCAGGTGTACCTCCTAACACCTTATTTTTATTCAAGAAATGGAAAGACAGCAATTTTCATCCTTTATGAAGCTACTGAATCCATCCAAATTCATGTTTTGACATCAAACCTAACACTAGAGAAGCATTTCTCAAGAAATATTTCGAAACCATACAAAAGTTTATAAATTTTATGAGAAGTGTTTAGAGAAATTATAATTGTTTTACATGATCGACGTTCAAGGTGCACCAAAATACTTAGAATAAAAATATGGGAAACTAAACAAAGATCAACATTTAAATACGTGGGAGAAATAATGCAGTCAGATGCTCTGAATAATGCAGCTAAAATAAATGGAGCCATAAAAACGGAAGCGGAAACGCACTTAACAAAGAACGTGTAAAATAAAAACAATTATTTATTACTAACTAGGTGACCCGGCGAACTTCGTACCGCCTAACAGTCAATGAATGTCGTGTTACCTTTTAGCTGAACTAATTTAGGCTTTGATGAACGTAACACAATGATACAAAATAATATAAATATAGATAGAAATATAAAAGTATTTTATTTTGATGAATGATGATGAATACATACAGAATGAGAATAAAAATTAAAAAATAGTAATAATTATGTATTTCAAACACATGTCAGAAAAAATCATTGAAAACTATGTTGTGCAGGTTGGGATAAACTCTGATTAATTCATTAATCGGATTTTCATTCAAGCACCTTGTGGTAAACGACATTCTTTGTTTTTTGGTCAGGCGCAAGAACAAATAATGCGGATGGTTTGCCGACGCGTGAGCATGCCACGTACAATTGACCATGAGAAAAACACGCACTTTCTAGATTGAGGCCACAAATAGTCAAGGATTGGCCCTGTGATTTGTTGATCGTCATGGCGAAGGCAAGTCGAATCGGGAATTGAATTCGTTTAAACTCAAAGGGCATATCTGTCGGGATCATCGGAATCCTTGGAATAAGAACTTCCTCATCTTTAAATTTTACTTTAATTATCGACGCGTGAATCACATTGCTCATCAGTTTTCTTATCACCAAACGCGTTCCATAGCACAGTTTTGGTTGGTTTAAATTTCTTAGCATGATGACTACCGAGCTAACCTTCAGTTGTAAATTGTGCGGTGGTAAACCAGGCACATCCAAGGAGTTCAAAAATTCAGTTGGATAATTAGTGACTCCTTCTTCGTTTGTTACACAGTCGATAGATTTGAATGAATACAGAGTACGTACGATTTGATTTTGAATTATAAAATTGAGGTCATCTACATCTTTATTTTTAGTCGCCAAAATTGCTCGCTCACTTAACCATTTAGTATTTTTCTGGTTAGCAATGATATCCGGAAATACTTTGTTGATAAGCTCGTCTTTTGATGAGATGAAATTGCATAAATTTGGAGGAAATGAAATCAAACCGCTCGATTCGTCAACAGGAACAAGGCCATTACCGATAGTCAGCAATTGCTTCGAGAAATCATCAGCAGATAGATCGTTCAACAATGCAACTCTCATATTTACAGACAGTTGAAGTTTGTTTACATATCGCCACAGATTTGATGCTTTGAGGCAAGCGTTTATTTCGTCGGCAGCAGTAGATCTTGGAATTACTGGTAGTGTTTGTCGGAAATCGCCAGATAATAAAATCATTGAACCACCAAAACATCTCGAGTCATTGCGCAGATCTTTTAATGTTCGGTCTAGTGCTTCCAATGCGCGTTTGTGCGCGATTGTGCATTCGTCCCATATGATGATTTTTTATGCTACTAAAACTTTGGCCATTGCGGAGTGTTTCGAAATGTTACATGTCGGTTGTTCAGTAGTTTGAAGGTTTAATGGCAATTTTAACTCTGAGTGAGCCGTACGGCATCCGTCTAACAATGTGGCCGCTATTCCAGAAGAAGCAATTGCTACCGCAATTTCGGATCTCGCACGTACAGTGGCCAAAATCAATGACATGAGGAATGTCTTCCCAGTTCCACCGGGGCATCCAAAAACAATAAGCCACCATTTCCATCATCAATTGCATTAATTCTGCTATTCGGGGCGGAGACAAATCCAACAAATCAAAACCCTGAAAATTTTTATTCGCCAATTTTTCATTATTTTTAAGATGTATTCTGCTATTCGGGGCGGAGACAAATCCAACAAATCAAAAACCATGAAAATTGGTCCAGCAGATCTCGAGTTATGTGTTGTAACAAACCCGACTTTGTTTTATATATATAGATAAAAAAATTGTGGCTTTACAATACAGTAACATAAACGATATACATTTGTACATGAAAATTCCACAACGCAGCCGAACAGTTAAGCAATTTGAAGAGGAAAGAAACGGAATAATTGGAAAAGGTTAGGGGGTCAAAATACGAAACCTGAATTTGCAAAGTGAGAAGCAAGTAGGAGGTGTTTGAGAGAACGGAGAGAGTAGTACACAGTCCAGTCACATTAATGTGACCACCTATAAGGATCCTGAACAGCCAACGACACGTGTAGGGAGAGTGTCAGTGATGTTCCAGAAGGTACCGGCTGGGATGTGAAGCCGTGTCGACCTCGCAGCCGCGGGCAGCCGAGCTGGGCTCCTTGGATGAGGATCCGTGGCGTCAAGAATGCGATCGAGGTGGTCCCATCTGCTCCCGTTGGCTTTAAATCCGACGAGTTAGAGGGGCAGGGGAGCACGGTAAACTCCTCTTGGTCCTCTTCGGACAACGTAGGTATGCTGTGAGCTGTGTAACGTGTTGCATTGCGCTGCTGGTAAATACCATCGCGCCGAGGAGAAACAAACTGCATATCCATTATGTCCTCCACAATGACGAGATCAGCCAGGAAATTCCACGAAACATTCCTTATACCATAACGTTTTCTTCTCCAGCCTTGTGTAGAATGTTACGGGGTTTTTGCTTCCAGTTGTTTCACGCCATACACACCACCATCCGCTTTGGAAATGCTTTCACCCTTGCCCGAAAGCCAACGACCGTGGCCTTTAGGACATCACATAAATCGGTCCGATTCCTCATTATTTTATGCCTACTGTCGACTTGTTTTATATGCCGTCCACTATTTGTGCTGCCACCTACCGAGGCTGATGAAAAATCTACAGTTGTTTTGACGAAAATCCAAAACCAAGATTTCATGGTTTAAAGAAGTTGATAATGATCTACAAGAGTTGGGAATAACAGAGGAAGACCTAGAGAACAGAAATGAATTCAGGGAAAAAGATATAAATAGTCAAACGTGTCTAGGAGGAAGCAAAAAATGGAGAGGAGAGACGTGGTTAGCAGTAAAAAAAACAACAGAGAGCAACAATGAAGAGATTTTGGAAATCCGTAAAAGAAAAGAATCTGCTGACATAACGAACTATTTCACGTCGCCTTGAGTTATCCAAATTGGAATAATAATAATAATAATAATAATAATAATAATAATAATAATAGTAATAATATATATGCAATAGTAATAATATATATGCAATATAACATACACCGTACAGTTAAAAGGAAGTCACGCTTGATCAAGGTCCGCGTCACTGTCCATTTTTGACCAGACATAACGTCTGAGAATAGAAAGAAGTAATAATAGTAATAATAGTGGAGGCACGGGAAAAGAATAGGCCTCCGGTATGTTCTGCCAGTCGTAAAAGGCGACGAAAATAACAAACCACTAATAGGGCTAACCCCCCTTTTAGTGTGATTACTTGGTTCAGGACAGAACTA
This sequence comes from Schistocerca cancellata, assembly GCF_023864275.1. Lineage (NCBI taxonomy): Eukaryota > Metazoa > Arthropoda > Insecta > Orthoptera > Acrididae > Schistocerca > Schistocerca cancellata. The sequence goes on from NC_064634.1 coordinate 481,342,619, forward strand.
AAGAAGCCTCGGACAAGCGCCGTCATGGTCGGGGACGACGCTTGAACCCTATGCCCGCCCACAATGGTAACGACACTGCTAGCCAACTGGAAAATGATTTAAATCCAAATAGAGGTGTTTTGCAGGATATGCTTCCTGCAACCACCCTAGAAGGAAAACAAATACAGAGGATGAGATGGTCAGATAAAGTTAATCGACACCTCATGTTCTGCTATTACCAAGCAACAAACCTAGGAACCAACACAACTGGATACAGATCACAAGTATATACAACATTTATTACCAGATACCCGGAATTAAAATTTTTAACAGAACAACGACTAGCTGATCAGATCCGTGTAATAATAAAAAATAACAGGATACCCCAGTCAGAATTAGAAAACATCAAACAACAAGTACAACAAATTCTAGAACAAAATAATGTGCAATCAGAAGAAGAAGAAAATACAGTAACGGTCTCAGTCATCCCAGAGAAAACAAACAAAGAACAAAACGCGTCAATTAAACAATCAGAGGAAAACGACATCTTAAGACAGCCACCAGAACAAGCACAAATAGAACACAAAGTGACACACATGTTAAATATAGAAGAAAAATTTCAGCTGACATATATAGAATACAAAGACACAAATACAGACATTAGACCATTCTTGCATAGACCACCAAATAACCCACAAGTCGAAACAACAATGACAACCATCAACACAATCATACACAACAAAATAAATGAAAACATAACTATGGAAAAGTTACTACTGGTTTATGTAGGAGCACTCACTACATTAAATATACACACTAGGCAGAGATCAGAACCAACCAACACACAGAAGAAACCCACAAAACCAGCATGGCAACACTGGCTACAGATCAGAATAGAAAAACTGAGAAAAGACATCAGACAGCTAACACAATTTATAAGAAATGAAATATCAGACAAAAAACGAAAAAGGTTAGGTAAAATCTCACAACAAGAAGCAATAGAGCCATTAGATGAAAAGAATCAGAAATTACAAGCATTGGCCAAACGACTTAGAAGATACATAAAGAATGAAAATAGAAGGAAACAAAACCAAACATTCAACACAAACCAAAAGAGATTTTACCAAACAATAGATAACATACACATTAAAATAGACAATCCACCAAACATAACAGACATGGAACACTTCTGGAGCAACATATGGTCAAACACGGTACAACATAACAGGCATGCACGGTGGATACAAGCAGAAACAGACTCATACAAGATGATACCACAAATGCCTGAAATGATAATTTTGCAACATGAAGTCACCCGAGCAATTAATTCTATGCACAATTGGAAACCACCTGGAAATGATAAAATAGTAAATTTCTGGCTAAAGAAGTTCACCTCAACACATTCACATCTAACTAAATTATTTAACAGTTACATTGCAGACCCATACACATTCCCTGATACACTTACACATGGAATAACCTATCTGAAACCTAAAGATCAAGCAGACACAGCAAACCCAGCTAAATATCGCCCCATAACATGCCTACCAACAATCTACAAAATATTAACTTCAGTCATTACACAGAAATTAATGACACATACAACACAGAACAAAATTATAAATGAAGAACAAAAAGGCTGCTGCAAAGGAGCACGAGGATGTAAAGAGCAACTGATAATAGATACAGAGGTGACATATCAAGCTAAAACTAAACAAAGGTCACTACACTACGCATACATTGATTACCAAAAAGCTTTTGATAGTGTACCTCACTCATGGGTACCACAGATATTGGAAATATACAAAGTAGATCCTAAATTGATACAGTTCCTAAACATGGTTATGAAAAACTGGAAAACCACACTTAATATCCAAACAAACTCTAATAATATCACATTACTACCAATACAGATTAAGCGTGGAATATACCAAGGAGACTCATTAAGTCCTCTCTGGTTCTGTCTTGCTCTGAACCCACTATCCAACATGCTAAATAATACAAATTACGGATATAATATTACTGGAACATACCGACACAAAATCACACATTTGCTATACATGGATGATCTAAAACTACTGGCAGCAACCAATCAACAACTCAACCAACTACTAAAGTTAACAGAAGTATTCAGCAATGATATAAATATGGCTTTTGGAACAGACAAATGTAAGAGAAATAGCATAGTCAAGGGAAAACACACTAAACAAGAAGATTACATATTGAATAACCACAGTGACTCCATAGAAGCGATGGAAAAAACAGATGCCTATAAATATCTAGGATACAGAGAAAAAATAGGAATAGATAATACAAATATTAAAGAAGAACTAAAAGAAAAATATAGACAAAGACTAACAAAAATACTGAAAACAGAATTGACAGCAAGAAACAAGACAAAAGCTATAAATACTTACGCTATACCAATATTGACCTACTCATTTGGAGTAGTGAAATGGAATAACACAGACCTAGAAGCACTCAATACACTTACACGTTCACAATGCCACAAATATAGAATACGTCACATACATTCAGCAACAGAAAGATTCACATTAAGCAGAAAGGAAGGAGGAAGGGGATTCATCGACATAAAAAACCTACATTATGGACAGGTAGACAATATAAGAAAATTCTTTCTAGAACGAGCAGAAACTAGCAAAATACACAAAGCAATCACTCATATAAATACATCGGCTACACCACTGCAATTTCATAACCACTTCTACAACCCTTTAGATCACATAACATCAACAGATACGAAGAAAGTAAATTGGAAAAAGAAAACACTACATGGCAAGCACCCGTATCATCTAACGCAGCCACACATCGATCAAGACGCATCCAACACATGGCTAAGAAAAGGCAATATATACAGTGAGACGGAAGGATTCATGATTGCAATACAGGATCAAACAATAAACACCAGATATTACAGCAAGCATATTATTAAAGATCCGAACACCACAACAGATAAATGCAGACTTTGCAAACAACAAATAGAAACAGTAGATCACATCACAAGTGGATGTACAATACTAGCAAAAATAATACATCAACAGCTTGCCTTACAACACAGACTTATAAAACAACACGTTCCCACATACAAGTATGCAGCACAAAATGTACTGCAGAATGATGAATACAAATTATACTGGAACAGAACCATTATAACAGATAAAACAACACCACATAACAAACCTGACATCATACTCACCAATAAAAAGAAGAAATTAACACAACTAATCGAAATATCCATACCCAATACAACAAATATACAGAAGAAAACAGGAGAAAAAATTGAAAAATACATCCAACTGGCTGAGGAAGTCAAGGACCTGTGGCATCAGGATAAAGTTGACATTATACCGATTATACTATCAACTACAGGAGACATACCACAAAATATCCAACAGTACATCAATGCAATACAGCTACATCCAAACTTATATATACAATTACAGAAATCCGTAATTATTGATACATGTTCAATTACCCGAAAGTTTCTAAATGCAATATAACATATACCATACAGATAAAAGGAAGTGACGCTTGATCAAGGTCCGCGTCACTTTCCACTTTTAACCAGACCTAAGGTCTGAGAATGGAAAGAAGGTAATAATAATATTAGAACAATTAAGCCCTCAGTCACAAATATTAATTCAAAATTGACCAGATTTTGAAGCTACTATGAGCGTCGTCTTCAGAATTAACTAACTGTTCTAAAACATATTAGGTATATAATACATTAATGAAATTAAAGTTTGTACTGACTGGATAGATGCAGTACTCACAAGTCACATTTAAAAAAAAAACACCTAAGCCGGAAAGGCGACGTCATGAATAGTTGTAAATAAGATGACGAGCCGCTAAGGGCTGCTCGTACTTGAGTGTACAAGGGCTCGCCATCTTATTTACAACTATTCATGACGTCGCCTTTCCGGCTTAGGTTTTTTTTTTAAATGTGACTTGGAAGTACTGCATCTATCCAGTCAGTACAAACTTTAATTTTATTAATGTATTATATACCTAATATGTTTTAGAACAGTTAGTTTAATTCTGAAAACGACGCTCATAGTAGCGTCGAAACCTGGTCAATTTTGACTTAATATTTGTGACCGAGGGCTTATTTGTTACAATATAATTCTGACACGGTCACTGAACGTTAGCAGCTATGTTCAAAGTTTCAAAGTTTTAATAATAATAATAATAACAAAAATATTTGTACAACTTTTTCTTTTGTTGTTTTTGTAAAAATGACGTAGGCGCAAGTTTGACCTGAGGAGTTACGCCAACAGAGATTTTGAACAAAAGCATTAGAGAACCACGCGAGACCACAGACGCCAATTTGTGAATGTCGCAGCCTTTTTATGGACATTTGCCAGACCAGTAAATCGGCTCTCGTATGAAGCTGTAAGCTGACCCGCAGCCCAGAGAGAAACGTGCCCGGCGCCCACTGGCTGTTTTCACGTTCCCGCCGGTCGCCACCGCGGAAGCGAAGCGGCGCCCAGCGGCGCGACGCCGGCCGATAAAACGCCGCGTTTGTTTTCACACGTCGCGTCGGCGCGCAGCGACTTTAAACACTGACCGGCACGTAACTGGCCGTATGCAAGGCTCGTCTCGTGTGTGTGTGTATGTGTGTGTGTGTGTGTGTGTGTGTGTGTGTGTGTATCTCGCGGGATCCACACTTCGCCTCACCCCTCTTCATCGTCTCTCTCTCTCTCTCTCTCTCTCTCTCTCTCTATCTATCTATCGCCTCATCTCCTCTCCCTGTAACACGGCACAAGTGCCGATCAACTCCATCAGCAAATTGCCGGCCAAACAGATCGAACGAGAGTAAATATTTGTGCTGACAAATCAGTCTGCTTCAAATGAAAAGAAACCACAGCACGGAAGTAACCATGTTTCCAAACTTCTTTCCGCTTACGATTTATCAGCAGTGTTTCGAAATCTGAAGGGTGCCTAACATCACCAGAGGTGTACAAATTCGCCAACGAACCTGCCTACCCCCGTCTCCGTCGCAACCATTGAAGCACTCAATCTGTTGCAACGGAGACACAACAGTCCACGTGTACTGAAGCCGGCAAGCTTCACAGGTCCCTTTTAGCCTGTTGCACCTAACAACAGGTTTCGCTGTCAATCCAACGTAACTACAAAATTGTCAGGTATATGTCTGCGTAGATGGTTTCACTTCAGCTCAGTTACCGGTGTACCTTGTACATCACGTTGTCATCATTCTGAAAATTTTTGCCGCTGTGACAGTTCTCCTACGTTGACCGTCAGGACGTCAATTTTACTCTAATAAATAATAAAGGTAGAAGAATTCACTGAAAATGTTCTAATTAGTAACTTCCATGACCGTCTGTGGGGCGACCAATACTCTGGACGCCAAGTAGAGTCGAGACGACAACAATGCTGTCAATATAATAAAAAGATAATATACCAATCAGACTATCCCCTGTATAGTTGATCGAGTGACGCAATGTTAGCAACTTTTACACCGATGAGACAAAACATTATGACCATCTGCTTAATAGCTTGTTTGTCCGTCTTCGGAACGAAATGCATCACTTGTTCTGCGTTTCAGGGATCCGACTGTTTGTTGGTAGGTTTATGAAGCTATGTGACATTAGATGTCTACGTCCAGGTCATGTAATTCGCGTAAGTAATAGGACGCTGATTTGCTCACGCGGTGATGGCGCCCGATAGCAACTCAGATGAAACTTCCTGGAAGTTGCGCACTCTGCTGCAAAATCTCATTCTGGAAACATCCCCCAGGCTGTGGCTAAGCCATGTCTTACAATATCCTTTCCTTCAGGAGTGCTAGTTCTGCAAGTTTCGCAGGAGAGCTTCTGTAAAGTTTGGGAGGTAGGAGACGAGGTACTGGCAGAAGTAAAGCTGTGAGTAGCGGGCGTGAGTCGTCCCTGGGAAGCTCAGTTGGTAGAGCACTTGCCTGCGAAAGGCAAAGGTCCCGATTTCGAGTGTCGGCCCCACACACAGTTTTAATCTGCGAAGAAGTTTCACATCAGCGTACACTCCATTGGAGAGTGAAAATTTCATTCTGGAAACATCCTCCAGGCTGTGGCTAAGCCATGTCCCCGCCATATCGTTTCTTTCAGGAGTGCTAGTTCTGTAAGGTTCGCAGGAGAGCTTCTGTAAAGTTTGGAATGTAGGAGACGAGGTACTGGCAGAAGTATAGCTGTGAGGACGGGGCGTCAGTCGTGCTTGGGTAGCTCAGTTGGTAGAGCACTTGCCCGCGAAAGGTAAAGGTCCCGAGTTCGAGTCTCGTCCCGGCACACAGTTTTAATCTGCCAGGAAGTTTCACATCAGCGCACACTCCGCTGCAGAGTAAAAATCTCATTCTAGCAACTCATTTGGTTTACGTTGGAGTTACATCAGGCGAAGTTCGTGAGTTCGCAATATTGTTTGTAATGTATTGCTATGTTTACGACGTTGCTCACCGAGCCATATACATTATTCGCATTTTATCTGCTACTCGCACACAATTAATGATAAAAATTCAGAAATTCGGGGTCGCCACCTGGCCAAGCACTTCCTAAACATTTAGAAAAAAATAGAGCCGTAAAATATTAGTGTAATTGCTTTAATAATTTAATTACAAGTACGCAAGTTTCTTTAAGCAGCTAGATAAATAGCACTCCATGTCGTGCATGAAGCAACTTGATTAATTCAAGATTGGAAATCGGAGTAAGGAGGTAAGCTCGACACCAAAGAATTTATCTTACACGTAGATTATTTATTGTAACTAAAATATTTGGTTACACATTCTAACTACACATAACTGGTGCCTGATTCGAAATATTAAGTAAGAATTACGTGAGAATGTAACAGAGCACAATTTAACTGCAACAAGATGAAACACAGGAGACGGGGGTGGAAGACAATTATACTATCACCTCTTATGCATTAATACCATAAAAATATCTCAGTTAGATTTGCATTACGATTCTACGCATGCACTATTATTTACAGAGGTTTAACCAATGCACAAGGCTGTGCGATAATTATTTAACATACTAACTGCGTCTGCTGCGTGCAAACGACCGAACTAGAGCACGTGGTGCTTTCTGACTCAAACTGTTGTGCTGCTTTGTATACAGCGCACGAAAGAACAGATAGTCTTGCAGAAATTGTAGCTCATTAAACACGCAAAATGTTAAAATAAAGCATATTGCCGTGCCGTGGTGGACCACAAGGCTCATTGATTACCAAACACGTGTCACAAAATCGTTACACAAAGACAAAAGCAATTTGCACAAAATATAAGATTAAAAATAATTAAAAAAAGGAACTCGCTTCACACGCTTCAGTTAAGCTGAAGTTCTTAAGTATTTCACCAGTTAAACATAACGAAGTCCTAACTCGACCTGCTTCCTATCACCTGAAACGCCACTTAAGAGCTACGATCCGTACTCACCAAGCGTTCACCGAACAGTGCCGCTTTCTACTTCGAGACTACCTAGCTGCCCGTGCAGCGGAGGCTACCAGAGGGGTAGCCCTCCGTCATCAACCTCACACACAAAAACAGCCTTCGACTAAGATGGGTAAATGTCTCTGTTCAGGTACTGGAAACCTAAGCTGGTCATCCTGTTCTCTCCTCAAACGAGAAGCAACATCGTCTGCTGCCAGCAGCCGATGACCAACTCAGCGTTCCCCACAAAACAAAATCGAAACCCCACATTGAAACACATATATAATATTCAATAGGCCTTATTTGAGTGCTCATTCTTTCTGGAAGAGTTCATGAATTGTGCTAAAATCATGTAGTAAAATGAATAAGTTGTACCGAATTTTTACGAAAAGAGTTCACAGAGACTTATCATGCTTCTCAAACCACTGTAGCACGAGTTTGGCTGCGAGACACGGATAATTATACTGGTGAAAAATGAAATCACTGTCGGGGAAGACATCAAGCTTGAAGGTATGTAGATGGTTCATAGCTGTCAGCATGTCTTCGAATACTACCGCAGGTCTCATGCAAGCACAGGAGACTCTCCCATGGCATAATAGTGCTCCCACTAGCCAGCGCCCGTGGTGTGCTGCACGTTTCGAACGGCATTTAACTATAGATGGGGGATCCGCTCTTGAACTGATTCATAGAGTTGAATCTTTCAAAGGAGTGAACAATCAGTGATTCAGAAAAAAAGAACGGTAGCTCCAAACGTTTCCCACGGCAGAGAGGGAGAGAGAGAGAGAGAGAGAGAGAGAGAGAGACGGAGCATATCAGCAGCGCCTCTGCTGGTCACAGCACAGTGCACGCCACACAACACAGCCAGCGCCGGCCTCTGCCCTGCTTCTACCTTGGCTGCCTGCATTGTGCAGTGCCCCATTGGATTTTGTGTTTCACATATGCCGTGCCGTCTCTGTGCGTCGTCTGCCGCGTGCAGTGTCTGGCGCAGCTTAACTTCGCATCGTACTCTGTCGGCGATCGTTTCAGTCGCACGTCCTGCCCTCTGGGCAGTTGATGCGAGCAACAGGACAGAGAGCCACTAGCGGAGAACATAGGAACTACTTGCAACAACCTGCTCGCAAGGGAACGGACGATTTGTCTCGGAGCAGGTGAGTTCACCGCTCCCCCTCAACACTCACCCCACCGTTCTTGACTCTAGCCAGAGCGTTGAGCAAAGCAACTCAGGTGTCACTCTGGTCTCTGCGGTCTTAGCTCACGCAGTAATACAGCTCGCCGCTCGACCTGCTCGACTCAGCGCCTCTGCATCTGAGTTCGTCTCTACTGCATATTGTTCTTCGTAGTAATACCGCTGTGTATATTACATTATTATGTTATGTATACATCATTTGTTTTTATTTTATATTTATTTGTTTAAACTGATCAGATTAGGTTCCTGACGACTCCTCTTACTATAGGATTTTTATTATGGACACTCGAATTTACGCTTTAATTACGAACGAACCGATAAACGTATCGCAAAATGTGATACACCAATATTTTCCTTGTTTTATTCTGCGTAAGGCTATATGCAGCACTTTCGTTTTACAGTCAAATTTATATTTTTTTTTCTTTTCTGGTACGGATTTTGCGATTTTAGGTGTCTTCGGAAGGAAACGTTCACTTTAAAAATATATGGCTTGCGATGTATTTGTATGAGGTTAATGAAATTTTAATACATTGTAGCCAAATATATTGTTAATGTAAATCTCAAGTTGCAACATTTTCCGATCATCCAAAAAACCACGATAGTGCAAAATAAATCAATAATCAAAAACTTTGTCATATCGTGGAAATTTCAACAAACAATACAAAATTCTTACTCATTATCTGTGTTACTTCAAAATAGGATCAAATAAGATCAAAATACAGGTATAGTACTGGAATAAACCAAGTTTAAAGGGCAATGTGCCTTCCATTTATTTTCTATTGTAAATGAGTGGTGAGTCATGAAAAAGAGCTAATTCATTTCAGGGAGTGAACAGTTCTGATCCGATCTCTGAAAAGAACAGTTTTGCCCATCTCTACATTTAACCTCCATAACAACGTTTGTGGAGACGACCATCCACTTAATGTGGCAAAAATGTGGTTCACCCGAAGAGCCGACAGGTTTTCATTGATCGGCTGTTGAATTCCAATGGTCCCGTGCCCACTGCAAACGTAATTGTCGATTTCATTGGGTCAACGTGTGAGCACGTAGGAGTGGTCTGCTGCGGAGCTCCATTTTCAACAATTTACGATGAACGGTGTGCAGCGAAACACTTGTGCATGCACCAGCATTGCGCTCTTTCGGCAGAGATGCCACGAATCACAATCTATCCGACTTTGCAAAGCAAACAAGTCTCCGATCCGAACGTTCTGTGGCGAGTCGTGGACGTCCAATCATTCTGCGCCTAGTGATAGTTTCAGTATCCTTTTATCTCTTCTCGAAGATTCTCACGTCAGTAACACGTGAAGTATTGGCCAGGTTCGTCGGTTTCGAGATACTCGTTCACAGGCTTTGCGTATAAATAATTTGGGCTTTGTCAAAGTCGCTTATCTCAATGGGTTTCCTCAAATACAGCATATGTGTTCGCTAGCGTGATCCCCCGTCCGTGTCCGCTCCGTTTTCATGCTTTTGTTACCGCGTCACGTGCTCGCAACGTGACAAAGCACCATCCGGCGAGCGTTGGGCAATGGTCATAATGTTTTTCCATCACTGTATTATGTTCAGCATTGAATCTGATTTGAATTGAAACATTGCAGATTCATCAGGGATACATACGGCGTAGTTTGTATTATTTATTCGAAAATATATTTAGAAAATGATTACAACAGTTTTCGCTATTTTTGGTGGCTTGAAAGTGTCTTAATGAAAGTATGGCAGTGTGATAACTGATCTGAAATTTAATATACTGAACAGTTTTCACGTGGAAAAATAATTGCGACGGGACCAAAATATTCATTCTTAAGAGCAATCGTGGCAAAAAATAATTTCTGAGATTTGCGTAGATACGATTTTAATGCAGTCAGCTGATGATACTGCGCAAATCAGTGAAGATGGTACATTAATAACACATTACGAATATTCTGGGGACTGAAATACACTATTGGCCATTAAAATTGCTACACCAAGAAGAAATGCAGATGATAAACGGGAATTCATTGGACAAATATACTATACTAGAACTGACATGTGATTACATTTTCACGCAATTTCGGTGCATAGATCCTGAGAAACCTCTGGCCGTAATAACGGCCTTGATAGGCCTGGGCATTGAGTCAAACAGAGCTTGGATGGCGTGTACAGGTACAACTGCCCATGCAACTTCAACACCATACCACAGTTCATCAAGAATAGTGACTGGCGTATTGTGACGAGCCAGTTGCTCGGCCACCATTGACCACACGTTTTCAATTGGTGAGAGATCTGGAGAATGTGCTGGTCAGGGCAGCAGTCGAACATTTTCTGTATCCAGGAAGGCCCGCACAGAACCTGCAACATGCGGTCGTGCATTATCCTGCTGAAATGTAGGGTTTCGCAGGAATCGAATGAAGGGTAGAACCAAGGGTCGTAACACATCTGAAATGTAACGTCCAGTGTTCAAAGTGCCGTCAATGCAAACAAGAGGTGTCCGAGACGTGTAACCAATGGCACCCCATACCATCACGCCGGGTGATACGCCAATATGGCGATGACGAATACACGCTCCAAATATGCGTTTACCGTGATGTCGCCAAACACGGATGCGACCATCATGATGCTGTAAACAGAACCGAAAAAATGACGTTTTGCCATTCGTGCACCCAGTATTCTCGTAGAGTACACCATCGTAGGCGCTCCTGTCTGATCCAGCGTCAAGGGTAACCACAGCCATGGTCTCCGAGCTGATAGTCCATGCTGCTGCAAACGTCGTCGAACTGTTCGTGCAGATGGTTGTTGTCTTGCAAACGTTCCCATCTTTTGACTCAGGGATCGAGACGTGGGTGCACGATCCGTTACAGCCATGCGGATAAGACGTCTGCCATCTCGACTGCCAATTATACGAGGCCGTTGGGATCCAGCACGGCGTTCCGTATTACCCTCCTGAACCCACCGATTCCATATTATGCTAACAGTCACTGGATCTCGACCAACGCGAGCAGGAATGTCGCGATACGATAAACCGCAATCGCGACAGGCTACAATCCGATCTTTATCAAAGTCGGAAACGTGATGGTACGCATTTATCCTCCTTACACGAGGCATCACAACAACGTTTCACCAGGCAACTCCGGGCAACTGCTGTTTGTGTATGAGAAATAGGTTGGACACTTTCCTCATGTCAGCACGTTGTAGGTGTCGCCAACGGTGCCAACCTTATGTGAATGCTCTGAAAAGCTTATCATTTACATTTCACAACATCTTGCTCCTGTCGGTTAAATTTCGCGTCTGTAGCGCGTCATCCTCGTGGTGTAGCAATTTTAATGGCCAGTAGTGTACTATGCCCCAGACGCAATTAGTTTCACTCGAGCTTAAGAACTTAATTATTTCTCGATTGGGAGTGTGTGAGCAGAGATACAGTTTTAAATATTCCCACACACCTCCCGATAGGAGAATCACGACATCGCGCAAGACGAGAGAAATCACGACCGTACGGGTGCTTTTACAGGGTGATTCAAAAGTAGCTATACACACCTTGTCGAAGCATCATATTGTGTCGGCTACTGTGTGACTCAGCACCGACTAAAACAAGGAAGGGGAGAAGATGCGATGACCGTTGTCAGGAATCCAAAATCACCTGTATAAAACACTTTCTAATTAACGGGACAGTTTATTTCTAAAAAGAGAAGAAACGTGACTTCTTGTTGTGATGTGCTTCCAATGCCTCCTACTTGCAGTTACTTTTATCCAGTATTGCCTCTCGCAGGAAAAGCAAGTAAGGTAACGTCTACCTGTTACTGAGTACTGATACTACCGAAGTCTGCGACCGATCTAGGATGACCAGAGTTGGGTGGATGGTTGAGTCAGCGTTGACAAGGGGCGCTGAGTGTCTTTCTGGAGGTGTGGCGATGCCCGCTCTTTCCATTGGCGCGCGCGTCAGCGCCTTCTCGATGCCGTTTCGCGGCGCTGCGCTGGTCGGTGAGCAGTCGAATTTTCAGGACAGCACATAATGTACGCATCAAAGTAGGAGTAAAATGTTGAATAAAGTTTTGTCTGAAATTGTCTTATTTCAGGTTTCTGTTAATTTTTATTTATTTATTTATTTATTGTTCCGAGGGACCATATTAAGGAGAAGTCTCCATGGTCGTGGAACGAGTCAATACATGAAATTCTAACACGATAGTGGAAACAGATAAAATGAAATATAAGAAACATATACAAGCGACAATTTGTAAGTTTAAATAAAGAAAATCAACAATGTAACACTGGAATTTGCTTAATTTTTCAGCTCTTCCAGGAGCTCCTGGACAGAATAGAAGGAGTTAGCCATGAGAAAACTCTTCCGTTTCGACTTAAAAGTGTCTGGGCTACTTGTGGTAGCTTATTGAAAATGGATGCAGCAGTATAGTGCACTCCTTTCTGCACAAGAGTCAAGGAAGTGCATTCCACATGCAGATTTGATTTCTGCTTAGTATTAACTGAGTGAAAGTTGCTAACTCTTGGGAATAAGTTAATATTGCGAACAACAAACGACATTAAAGAAATTATATACTGTGAGGGCAATGTCAGAATTCCCAGACTACTGAATAGGGGTCGACAAGAGGCTCTCGAACTTACACCACGCATAGCTCGCACAGCCCGTTTTTGAGTCAAAAATACCCTTTTTGAATCAGAAGAATTATCCCAAAAAATAATACCATATGACATAAGCGTATGAAAATATGCGAAGTAGACTACTTTTCGTGTTGAACTGCACTTATTTCAGATACTGTTCTAATGGTAAATAAAACAGCATTTAGTTTCTGAACAAGATCCTGAACATGGGCTTTCCACAACAGCTTACTATCTATCCGAACGCCTAGGAACTTGAACTGTTCCGTCTCGCTTATAATATGACCATTCTGTCTCATCAAAATATCGGTTCTTGTTGAATTGTGAGTTAGAAACTGTAAAAACTGAGCCTTACTGCGATTTAGCATCAAATTATTTTCCACAAGCCACGAACGTATTTCATGAACTACATTACTTGACACTGTTTCAATATTACACACAAGATCCTTCACTACCAAGCTGGTGTCATCAGCAAACATTATGATGCATAATGTCATTTGTCGTAACATATACATCACGGGAGAGCACAGACTTTTGACGTGTGGTGTTCGCCTGCATATCGACTGATGTTGCTGTGTACACGGGTTGATTCTGGTACGAGATGCCTCCGTCTACTTGATTTCGGTGCGCTCCATCGTACTCGATGGCGCTGTTGTTGTATAGCGGTACCAGACGTACACTCCTGGAAATTGAAATAAGAACCCCGTGAATTCATTGTCCCAGGAAGGGGAAACTTTATTGACACATTCCTGGGGTCAGTTACTTCACATGATCACACTGACAGAACCACAGGCACATAGACACAGGCAACAGAGCATGCACAATGTCGGCACTAGTACGGTGTATATCCACCTTTCGCAGCAATGCAGGCTGCTATTCTCCCATGGAGACGATCGTAGAGATGCTGGATGTAGTCCTGTGGAACGGCTTGCCATGCCATTTCCACCTGGCGCCTCAGATGGACCAGCGTTCGTGCTGGACGTGCAGACCGCGTGAGACGACGCTTCATCCAGTCCCAAACATGCTCAATGGGGGACAGATCCGGAGATCTTGCTGGCCAGGGTAGTTGACTTACACCTTCTAGAGCACGTTGGGTGGCACGGGATACATGCGGACGTGCATTGTCCTGTTGGAACAGCAAGTTCCCTTGCCGGTCTAGGAATGGTAGAACGATGGGTTCGATGACGGTTTGGATGTACCGTGCACTATTCAGTGTCCCCTCGACGATCACCAGTGGTGTACGGCCAGTGTAGGAGATCGCTCCCCACACCATGATGCCGGGTGTTGGCCCTGTGTGCCTCGGTCGTATGCAGTCCTGATTGTGGCGCTCACCTGCACGGCTCCAAACACGCATACGACCATCATTGGCACCAAGGCAGAAGCGACTCTCATCGCTGAAGACGACACGTCTCCATTCGTCCCTCCATTCACGCCTGTCGCGACACCACTGGAGGCGGGCTGCACGATGTTGGGGCGTGAGCGGAAGACGGCCTAACGGTGTGCGGGACCGTAGCCCAGCTTCATGGAGACGGTTGCGAATGGTCCTCGCCGATACCCCAGGAGCAACAGTGTCCCTAATTTGCTGGTAAATGGCGGTGCGGTCCCCTACGGCACTGCGTAGGATCCTACGGTCTAGGCGTGCATCCGTGCGTCGCTGCGGTCCGGTCCCAGGTCGACGGGCACGTGCACCTTCCGCCGACCACTGGCGACAACATCGATGTACTGTGGAGACCTCACGCCCCACGTGTTGAGCAATTCGGCGGTACGTCCACCCGGCCTCCCGCATGCCCACTATACGCCCTCGCTCAAAGTCCGTCAACTGCACATACGGTTCACGTCCACGCTGTCGCGGCATGCTACCAGTGTTAAAGACTGCGATGGAGCTCCGTATGCCACGGCAAACTGGCTGACACTGACGGCGGCGGTGCACAAATGCTGCGCAGCTAGCGCCATTCGACGGCCAACACCGCGGTTCCTGGTGTGTCCGCTGTGCCGTGCGTGTGATCATTGCTTGTACAGCCCTCTCGCAGTGTCCGGAGCAAGTATGGTGGGTCTGACACACCGGTGTGAATGTGTTCTTTTTTCCATTTCCAGGAGTGTATATTCATCCTGTCGGTAGTTCATACACTGCTGTCGTCGTTGACGGTACGATAGCGTACTCGCACGGTGAATACGAGCGTATGCACATCCTTTACGGCGCAGCAGAAGAAAATGGACGAGCAACACACTACGGTATAAGTAAATGTTTCTAAACAGAAGTGTACCAAACCATCAGACTTTCACAGCTGTGTACAAGTGTTTGAGGGAATATGGCAGGGTTGAGTTGGCCTCAGCTGGATGGATTGGGTGTTGAGAAGGTCCGACCATAAGACACGTCGTATAGGTGCTACTATAGTGGTTCCTCAGTCAGCTGTGTGGCGCCTACTTTGTAGACAGCAATTTCACCCTTTTCACCTGCAGAACATACGGGAGCGGACACGTGTAGACCACCCTAGTTCTCAGAATTTCTGTCAGTTGTTTCTTGAGCGCCAGACAGCTGGTCCACTATGCGGTCATCGAGTGCTGTTTACAGATGACAGTCTCTTTACCGGTGCGGGTCCGTGAATGCTCAACACATGCACGTGTGGGCGTATGAGAATCCTCGCTTAACTTCAGTACGAGGATATCAACATCCTTCTGCAGAGAAACATTTGGTGTGGTATAGTGGACAACCAGTTACACAGACAGCATGTTATTCTACAGCGCCTCACTAGCAGAGTTTATCGAGAGGTAGTGGAACATGAATTGGGTCGTGTCATTCGTGTTGTCTCACTCGCTACGCGAACCAACGTACGGTTTATGCACAACGGTGCCTCTGCATATTTCAGTCGGGGCAGGTGGTGGGGGCGGGGGGAGGAGCAAGAAATTATGCGACGCTTACCCCGATAAGTGGACAGATCGTGCAGGACCAGTTGTGTGCCTGGACTTTGTTGCCGTCATAGTAGATCGTGTATAGTGTTGTAACTGAGAGTGTAGTACAATTACAGGAGCGGGCTAACAATGGCTCTGTAACTGTGTAGAATTAGGTGAACGGAGCCTGAAACATCTGCAGTCTTCGTGTATATGGGTATCGTTTCGAACACGTTCTGGGGTAAATGTGAAGTACGTATTTGTGTCGAATGTCGGCTCCCTTCGTGTCGTTGCCTTCTGAGAAGAATTAATTTTGTGTTGTTTGCGTTGCATTTGTGATCTCAACTCCCGTGCTTAAATCACAAATAATGTAATTTCGGACAAAACGTTAATTAATATTTTACTTTTATTTGGACGCATATATGAGAAACTTCAAGACCGTGCAGTTACTTTTGAATCTCCCTTCACACAGTTGATTCTGCGAACAGGACAGTATACGGGACGAACGGCAATGGTGCAAGGTACCCTTCGTCAGGCACCTAATGGTGGTTTACTACGTATGTAAATGTAATTTTATTTCTGATGCTTTTCAGTTAGCTACTAAACAAGTCATAGATCTAATTTTTGCATCTTTCTTACAGACAGATCAACTCAGGTGCTTGGACCTGTCTTCGAAGGTCCGCAGTCTGCGTCACACATGTGAAACTGTGAGTGTCTGATAGCTAAATAGATCCTTTTCAATGGATAATCACGTAGACTAACTATGTACACTATGTAAAGGGATATGATAATATAATATTTAAGGAACTGGAATGCGGGCCGGCCGCGGTGGCCGTGCGGTTCTGGCGCTGCAGTCCGGAACCGCGGGACTGCTACGGTCGCAGGTTCGAATCCTGCCTCGGGCATGGGTGTGTGTGATGTCCTTAGGTTAGTTAGATTTAAGTAGTTCTATGTTCTAGGGGACTTATGACCTAAGATGTTGAGTCCCATAGTGCTCAGAGCCATTTGAACCATTTTGAACTGGTATGCGGTTATAGGAGAACCATGAATGATATAGTTACGGGAGGATTTCGGTTCTATCGTAACAGTGACAGAGGAGGAAGGCTATCTGATTTTGGCAATAAATTTCAGCTGATAATTCGGAAATCACAAGAGGCTGAGGTATCTTTGGAAAAGGCCTTGAAACACGGAAGATTCCAGCTGGATTCCATCATGGTAAAACTCAGATTCAGAAATTAGATATTGGATTGTAAGGTTTACACGGCAGCAGACAGTGATTTGCATCACAATTAAGTAAACGTCCGGACGATTCGATCTGCGTTATCTTTGTATCACCAATCATAGCTCAAATGCTTCTTTGTTTATGCAAATCGAACATTCCATTGCTTCAGACGTTAGGCTCTTCATGTAATATAACCTACATTTTCGTATAATAAAATTTACTTATGGTGTAAGATAACAGACATTTTGGCTACAAGGTAAAATTGCATTCATATTACTCTTTCTGCTTACAGCTATTTTATCAGATTTTTTTCGTCTAATTCAAGTTTTCACATTTTGTTTCCCTATTACAAATTATCACGAACTTTTGTAACGTTTGTTCGAAGGCGTAACCATCTTTCATCCGCAGTGACATTACACGTTCTCTGGAGGATAGCTCCAGTGAACTAATCCAACAAATTACTGACACGAGGGCACTACATGTAAAACAGTTTCTGTAAAACACCATGCTGAAGCCACTGCAGAACCACAGTCTATTTAAGAGATCAAACTACCTCACAGTTTCTTTGTTTCAACTCGAAGATGATGCGTTGATTAAGATTCGTTTGTTAAAAATTTATAGAAGGCATCGAAAACTTAAAATAATGGTCGGTCTCGTAAACTGACTTACGGCCGTGAGAGACGTGTGCTGACCTCTATATCCGCATCCAGTGACGCCTATGGGGCTTAGGATGGCACGGCAGCCTGTCGGTACCGCTTGGCCTTCATGGCCTGTTCGGGAGAGTTTTAGTTTTAGTTCATGTTGGTAATGAAAGAATCAAATGCAATCTTTTGATATATTTATCAACGACATTCAGCGTGATTTTATGTTGACATATTTGTAGCGATTTTCGTTTTCGCATATCATTAGCCCTGCTACCGCACACCTGCCCGTTTCAATCAACAGTTTACAAACATAATTTTCTCGCGATGTGGCCCTCCATTCTCTGAGGACAACTGAATTCTATTTTTATGCTTTGAATCATGCTGCCCTTTACTGTCAATGGTAAGTTGCACAAAACCTAATTTGATTTATAAGACACTATAACAAATAGTGTTCAGGTAATTCATATTGTTAAACGTGACGACAGCCATACTGAATGCAGAAACATGTTTATGTTTTGTGCTAAATAATAATAAACCAACATAATGTTATTACTCAATGATTTCTAATTGGCTGTCCATGGAACTGTGATCCTGGACAAAGCGAGTACAAAAATATATGCACATATGTTCACGATAATTATGCATTTGGTAGACTACGGAATGAAGGTTCGACGTGATGGCTAACA